>NC_073266.2:71213691-71539941 GCF_029289425.2 Pan paniscus
CTGCTGGCTTTTCTCATCTTCTCACACTATGCAGTTTTAAGTGCCTGACACTCAGTCCTCAGGTCTTTACTTATTGTGAATTCATTCCTTAGGGAATCTAATGAATCCATGGTTGCAAAGACCATCTGTATCCACTGATGCAAATTTGTATGTGCAGCCCCAAAAAATCCTTAAACTTCAGGCACTATATCATTAAACAGTATCAACATTTCCACTTGAATGTCCAGTAGGCCTCTGGACCTCAATATGCTTAAATATTCACTCCTGATCTTAGCCACCATCATACTTTCTGCATACCCTTCTGTGACCCACCCCACCCCTCACCTCCATGTCCCCAGGACTTCCTCTTCTGCAGAAAAGACACTTATCTTTCTCTAGTTGCCTAAGATAAAAAGATATTGCCTTCATCACTGACTCCTCTACTTCTCCCAGAACTCAATTCATTTGCAAATTTTATTGGCGCTACCTTGAAAGTACACTGAAAAGGTAATCATTCAACTTCATCTACTCTTGTTCTCATTGACCTTTCACAATACGAGGTTGATCATAACATGCCTCTGGTCAGAAACACTGGATGGTCGTCTGTTTCACCGAACATCAAAGCCAATGTCTTTACAAGGTCCTATATAAATTATCCCCTTTACATCCTCTCAAATTTCATTTCCCACAACTTTCTTTCACTCTATTCTGGTGATGCCAGTAGGTCAGGTACTCTCCAATGCCAGAGCCATTTTACTTTTTGTTTTCTCTGTCAGAAAGTGGTATCACCACATATGCAATGCACTCACTCCCTTTACTTCTTTCAGATTTTAACTTCAATGTAATTTGTTCAGAGAAGTCTCCCTAGTCACTGTATATAGTAATTCCCCCTCTCATTCTCTCCATATACCTACTGTTTTTCCCCATAGCCTTTCTCATGATCAGATATATTTATATTCATATTTGGCTTACTGACTATCCTACCACTGAATTATAAACTATAAAAGTTGGGCCTTTATTCCAAGCTGTTTTTTCACATCTACAAAAATGTCTGGTATACAATAGACAGTTTTTTCATATATCTAAACCAGAGAGAGATACTGCGAACCTAATGAAGTTTAACCGTCAGTCCTCTTATTTGACATGGGCCCCTATAAGTACTGAGAAGTGTTGGGAGGTGTTTAGTGTTGTAGGTATTCAGTGTAGGTGAGAGGAAAGCCAGTTTAGAATTATGAAGTATGCGAGCATATATGGAAATTTGCCTGAAGGAATGTCAGATGAAATCTGCATGAATGACTTCAGTAAATTGTCAAGATTTCTTTCCTCATCCTAAATAAATATTCTTTCTCATCTCAAATTTTTGGTTACACAATGTCGTATTCTGTTTTCTTAAGGAGATCCCCTCAAATTCTATAACAACCCCATAAGATGAGCATATGCCAACATAGATCACTGAGCTTTTCAGGGAAGAGACAGCAGACAAGTTTGTTGGCAATCAAGTATCTTCTTCAAAAGAAGATATCCAGACCCTGTGTGACTACTCTTAGATCACAAATGATTCATCCTGACAGCATTACCAAGTCTAAGGTTGCTTTAATGAGCCAGTGATTTCTGTTCTTTAATACCAACATTAAAGAATAAATTAGCATGAATAGTACACAAATATAAGTATTGCATGTATCTTTAGCTGCAACAATGCACAATTACATATGCAGAACTCACTTCTAAAAAGGAGTTAATACACATTTTTTATTTTCATATTTTTCCCAAAAGATAACAAAAATTTAATATATATGATAAATATTAAAGGGGTATTTAGGTCCATAAGGAAAATTTATCTAAAAATATTTTTTAGGCTGGGCGCGGTGGCTCACGCCTGTAATCCCAGCACTTTGGGAGGCCGAGGTGGGCAGATAGCGAGGTCAGGAGATCGAGACCATCCTGGCTAACACGGTGAAACCCCATCTCTACTAAAAATCCAGAAAAATTAGCCAGGCGTGGTGGCGGGCACCTGTAGTCCCAGCCACTCGGGAAGCTGATGCAGGAGAATGGCATGAACCCAGGAGGCGGAGTTTGCAGTGAGCTGAGATCACGCCACTGCACTCCAGCCTGGGCGACAGAGCGAGACTCCATCTCAAAAATATATATATATATATTTTTTAATTACGGATTTCTCCAAATTGTCTCCATTTTTTTATGTGTATACTTCAAACAGTTCTAATTTTTGTTTTCTAAATCATCAATTCTGGTCTGTTTTTTCTTTTGCTTTTCTTAGGTCTTCCTTGTGACTACGGTTAATTATGCCTAATGAGAATATTTAGTTGATTTTAATTGTTTTATTAGTATTAAGGAAATTACACAAGTTTAGAAATTTTATCTCTTGGTCGGGTGCCGTAGCTCACACCTATAATCCCAGTACTTTGGGAGGCCAGGGCAGAAGAATCACTTGAGGCCAAGAGTTTGAGACCAGTCTGGTTTACATGGTGAAAACCCATCTTTACTAAAAATACAAAAATTAGCCACCTGTGGTAGCACACACCTGTAGTTCCAGCTACTCAGGTGGCTGAGACACAAGAATTGCTTGAACCTGGGAGGTGGATCTTGCCTCAGTGCCACTTCCACCTCCCAGGTGAGGGTGAGGGTGAGTGAGAGAGTGAGAGAGTGAGAGAGAGAGAGAGAGAGAGAGAGAGAGAGAAACCTTTTAATGAGACTAGGATTTCCCTTATATTTGTTTTATGTGATAGCTGCTAGTTTATTATTTAGTGGTCAGAAATTATATCCTATAAAATATCTGCTTTTTAAAATGTATAACATTTTTGTCATGAGTTGATTTTTATAAATGTCTATGGGTACTTGAAAAGTAGTTGTTCTCAGCCTAGAGCAGTATTTTTTAATTTATATAATACACTAAGGTATATCTTGAAATATTTGTATCTTAGTTCAGAAAACTTAGGGCTGTTTATCCAAAAAACGATATACATTTTTACTGGAAAGCTAGAACCAATTATGTGACTACCGAGACAGTTGAGCTATTTGAGCACATTAAGAATAAAATGGAGTTCTTTTTTTCAAGAAACAGAAGCATTAAAAGTTTGTAGTACAGGTTGAGTATCCCTTAACCAAAATGCTTCGGGCCAGAAGTATTTCAGATTTTGACTTTTTTTTTTTTTCAGATTTTGGATTATTTTCATGTACATAATGAGATATCTTGGGCGTGGGACCCAAGTCTAAACATAAAATTCATTCGTTTCATATACATCCTATACATATAGCCTGCAGGTAATGTTATATAATACTTTTAATAATATTGTGCATAAAACTGATCAGAAGGCGAAGGTGTCAATATCTTCACCACCAAGTTCAGTCTGTGGTTATTTAGCATCATTATCATTCCTGACTATAATTTTTTTTGTTGTTGTTGTTGGATACAGGGTCTCATTCTGTTGCCCAGGCTGGAGAGCTGGAGTACAGTGGCATGATCTTGGCCCACTGCAACCTTGACATCCCAGTGATACAGCTCTGATGAGTGGAGGAACACCAGGGCTCTTGTCTCACATCAAATTAGATCAGACTACACAGACACATGTGGAGTGGTTTTAAGGAGCGAACCGTTTAATAGTCGAGAAGAGGCAAGAAGGAAGGGAGAAGGGAGAAGGAAGAAGCTCCTTTGTACAGAGACAGAGGGAGAGGGGCTCCAAAGCCAAAAGAGGAGGTCCCCACCTGCCTGGATACCAGCCATGTGCATATACAGAGGCTGGAGGAAGTGGTGTCTGATTTGCACAGGGCTTAGGGGATTGGTTTGACTAGGCGTGTCATTTAGGAAGCCTGCGAAAAAGCTGGCCCTCCCACTCTAGCCTTTTAATATGCAAATGAAGGGCGCCATGATGTTCTACACACGTGGGGATATGTGGGGGCGGCCATATTGCCAGGAACACACTGGGAAAGGGCAAGAAGGCCCCTCTGGGAATCACCACGTTTGGGTGGACCCAGTGTCTAATGGCTGGCATTTGCAGATCAAAGGTTGCCAGCCAGGGCTTTACAGGAAACTTTTCTGGAAATGCTTTGAAAAAATGAAAACTTCCCAAGGATCCTTTGCCTCTGTATCTGCCTAAAATAATTTCTTAGTATCTCCTACAACACCACACTCAGGAGATCTTTCCAATTAGTTCAAGTGATCCTCCCAGTTAGCTGGAATCACAGGTGTGTGCCACCATACCCAGGTAATTTTTGTATTTTTTTATAGAGACAGGGTTTTGCCACGTTGTCCATGCTGGTCTCAAACTCCTTCGCTCAAGCAATCTGCCCACTTTGGCTTCCCAAAATGCTGTGATTACGGACATGAGCCACCGTGCCTGGCCCCTGACTCTGAATTTATATGCTGCCGAAAAGCAATCATTTTTCTACCCTTATCCATACATAAGTATTCAACGGAAAAAATATGACATAACATTAAACAGTAAAAAAACAATGTGCCCAGGCAAGCCAAAGCAGCACAGTAGCAAAACCAATTTCTTAAATAACAGCAACAACAAAGAACAGTAGGCTTTCAGTGTCTACCTACAATGCTGTGCTTTGATGAAAATGTTACTGTATGGTATATTTTATGTTTTTAGATAAGAAGAAATATCAGAAACAGTTGAGGGAACAGAAAGTGGCCCCTCTAAGGATAAGGATGCATTCTGCCTGATGGTTTCTTTGTTTCCTCCAGAGTCATCTGCCTCATTAACAATGGTTTGTGTCTTAGAAGTCTGGCTTCGTTTTTATAAACTGACATGATTTCTTCTTCTGTTATGAATGCCCGCTGCTCTCATCTTTCAATAAGCCCATTACACATTTTTATCATGTTGTGTATGGGCACTTTTTCTACAGTGTTAAAGTCATTTTCACCACCACTATTATCATGATCACTTTGATTCAGTACCATTTTGGCTATTTTACTTTCAGTCAATGAATGAATAACTGCAACCTCATTATCAATGTTAAAAACTTCTTCAATATCCACTTCTTTCAGCTTACTAACAGACTTTCAAGGTGTATTTTTTTCCATATGTAGGGAGGTCAGACATCATTTTTTTCTCACTTGACATGGAATCCTTCAAAGTCACCACCTTGGTCGTCATCATCACTGAGCATAGTTGCAAGCCAGAGGTTGGGCCAGGCATGTACAACTGTGTCTTTTAGTCACTGTATTCCAAGCATTTGCAACAGCACATATAGCATCCTTCATGCTAAACTTCTTTTGAAAACTTTCCACACTATGCTTCTGTTCATTGCTGCTAGTATGCTGTTCAAGAAAGTGTTTTTTATATTTACTCCTTATTGATCTATGGATACCTTGGTCACATGGCTGAAATAATAGTCATATTTAGGAGAATGTACATGGCATAAATATTATTTCTGATGAGGATTCCAGCTGGGGGATGAGCAGAACAGCTATCAAGGAAGAACAAAATCTTTCAAGTCCTCATCCAGTCCAGCTTCCCTGCAGTGAGCACCAGCTGCTGATACAAAATGTTTGTGAAACCAATTAGAAAAGGTGCCCCTGGTGGTTCATGCCTTTTTGTTTGCATAGTAATGGACCATTTAAAAAAATTCACTCTTTGAAAACAGCAAGGATGCAGGCTTTTCCTATCACAGCAAGTTTACACTTATGCATGCCTGCTGCATTAGCACATCCCAGCACAGTTATTCTGTCCTTGGCATCCTTAATTCCCACAGGGGCTGTCTCATGAGCTGTAGTCAGTGTCTTTCTGGGGCAATATGCCAACACAGTGATACTTCACCAGCATTATAGACTTGTTCAGGTGTCAGATTTTCATCAGCAATGACCTTTGCACACTTGTCAATGAATTTCTCCACTGCTTTGTAATCAGTAGATGCTTTATCACTGAAAATCTCTAAACATTTAATGTCACATCTTTCCTTAAATTTCTGCAACTAGCCTTTTGAACATTCACGCAGTTTTCCTCAGTTTTCAGTTCATTATGATAGATCTTTGTTTGTTTCATGATCAGCGTACCATTAAGTGGCATGGATTCATTGCAACACTGACAGATCAGCTCTTTCCATACAAGATTGAAACCTTCACTTTTGGCTTTGTGCAGTGTTTTTCCATTTTTCATTAAGATCTGCTTATCACTTCTCACATAGCACAGTTTATCCTTCTGTTTCTTCAGGCCACATATAGTGGTCATTCCAACCCCATACTCATCTGTAGGATGTTTCACACTGACACCACTGTCCAGTTTCCCCAACTGCTTGACTTTTTGTGCTAAACATAAATGTTCCCTTTTTCTTATCACTGTAACCCATAGGGGTATGTGATGTAGGCCTATTTCTTTTGACATTTTCAGCAGTATCTTTATAACACAGAGTAGATAGTAAGCAAAATAACACAGTGAGTAATGCACATAGGTCTTGGCCCCATGTGGGGCATTGTAGGAAACCTGCCCCTGGCACGTCCAGCATGTACATGTGCCATTTTATTACCCTTTCCATGAATGCTTGTGTCGGGGGAACATGGAAATGTGTGAAAAAGATAGTGCAGCTAAAGGGGGCTGAGGGAGTCTTTTTCCCCTTTGGTACACTAAATAAATTGTGTGTTGTGCATGTACATTTTGACTGTGATCCACCACATGAGGTCGGGTGTGAAATTTTCCACTTGAGGCATCATATGGGGGCTCAAAAGTTTTGGATTTGGGAGCATTTGCGATTTTGAATTTTTGAATTAGGTATGTTCAGCTGTATACTACATCCATGGAAATAAGGATCACTTCAAAAAAAAGAGAATAGATGTTATAAAGTTAACTTCTTCTAAACTAAATATAATGTTTTATATGATAATTTTATAAAATAAATTCTATTAATTAAAACTAAAACTCTTAACATATTCGTGCAACTTGAAAAACTATTTTGGTATGTTCCCAGTGTCCAACAAATACATCACAAATATTAAAAGACGATTATTAAAGAGTTTAAGCCAAAGCTCACAAAATTGTTTTTTAATTTGGTTTTCAGCAAAGACTAAAGCAGAAACAATTTTGTGAGCCAGGCATTTCCATTCAGATTAGAATTAGAAACCTATATGTCTCCTATGTACTGAAAATGCTGGCATTTCCCTTAGATATAAATTCTCTTTAATAAATATTATATGCCTATTACATAACAAAAGAAAGGTAGGTAGTTTGAGAAACAAAAATAAACACCTAAAAATATGACACATTTTCTACCCTTAAGAACCTGAACTCTCTGAGGAGGATAGATAGATCTAAAATAAATTTGAGAAAAAGACAGATTATAAGTACAAATACATTCTAACACACTTCTTTCTGACTTCTCTGTGAAATCAAAGAAAGATATGAAATTCGGCACTTGACCTGTTGATTGACAAGCTCTATGTTCACTGAAATTCTCATGTGTGACCTTAATTCAAGTACTTTAATTATAAGTCACTGACTTTTAACTTTTCAAAGAAAGTATCCCCAACCTTCCCTCCAACCAAATGTATTCTGGAGATCTCAAAGCAGATAGGAAAAATTGGGGGCTAGGAACACAACCTGGGGAAGATTAAAGCAAAGGGGCCAATCAAAGAATTAGATTTACTTAGCTGAACCAGAACCTTACCTGGGTAGAGGGAAAATAGGAGGGAATCATTCTCCCAGTTCTCAACTGGGAATCATTCTTGCAGTTGAGAACACTTATTAAAAGTGAAGTATGTATAATACAACTGACCCTTTAATAATATGGGGGTTAGAAGTTCCCACACCAGCCCAGTCAAAAACCCACATGTCACTTTTGACTCCTCAAAATCTTAACTACTATCCTGTAATCTCAGTGGTTGAGTTTGAGTCAAGTACTTGGCCTTTCGGAGGCCAAGGCAAGAGAATCACTTGAGGCCAAGATTTCAACACCAGCCTGGGCAACAAACATAGCAAGACCCCGTCTCAATAAATAATTAAAATTAGCCAGGTGTGTGAGTGCACGCCTGTAGACCCAGCTACTCAGGAGGCTGAAACAGGAGGATCGATTGAGTCTGGGAGGTTGAGGCTGCAGTGAGCTGTCATCACGCCACCGCAGTCCAGCCTGGGCAACAAAGCAAGACCCTGTCTTAAAAAATTAATGAATAAGTAAATAAATAAATAAAATAAAATAAAAAAACTTTAACTACTAATAGGCTACTGCTGACAGGAAGTCTTGCCAATAACATAAACTATCAGTTAACACATATTTTGTACATTATATATACTATATACTGTATGCTTACAATAAAGTTAGAGAAAATAAGAAAATCATAAATAAGATATATTTACTATTCATTAAGTGGAAGTGGATCATCATAAAGTTCTTCACATTGAGTAGGCTGAGTAGGCTGAGGAGGAGGAGGAGGAAGAGAGAGAAGGGGAAGGACTTGCTGTCTCAGGGATGGGAAAGGTAGAAGAAAATCTGTGAATATGTGGACTCATGCAGTTCAAACCCATGGTGTTCAAGGTTCAATTGCGATTCAAAAATTTGGTATAATACTGAACTGCAACTGTTAAGACTATGATGTGAATGTACTAAGTTGAGACACAGAGAAGGCGGATAGAGGGTGATGACATTTTTATATGCTGTATCCAACTTGCTTCTCCTGATGTTACAAATTGTTTAGGCTTCTGAGTTAGCCCAGAAAAGAAAAAGTATCTGTTTATTTTCCCTGGTGCAGTGACAGGCAGGATGAAAGAAATCATCTCTTGCCACCAGATGGTGCCCTGCTTCCCCTGGGGAATGTAATGAAGGGCTGTCAGTAGCTGCTGAATGCAGAATCTGAGTGCCTTCAAGTGGGAACTTCTGAGTTATTTTGTCATGGGTGTTTACTAGGAACTGAGTACAAGGCTGCCATAGTCTATTCCAAAACGTTCCCTCTCTCTCATTTCCTTTCTGACAACTCTTCTTCCCTCTCTTCTACCATTTATCCAGACCCTTAGCCTCCTTAATTTACCAAGAGAAATCAGAAGAGAAGCTAGAAGCCATCATTCTCTGCAAACTAACACAGGAACAGAAAACCAAACACCTCACGTTCTCAATCATAAGTGGGAGTTGAACAATGAGAACATATGGGCACAGGGAGGGGAACATCACACACCAGGGCCTGTTGGGAGACAGGAGGAAGGGGAGGTAGAGCATTAGAACAAATACCTAAAGCATGCAGGGCTTAAAACCTAGATGATGGGTTGATAGGTGCAGCAAAACACAATGGGACATGTATACCTGTGTAACAAACCTGCAAGTTCTGCACATGTATCCCAGAACTTAAAGCAAAATAAAATATAAAAATATATACACACATATACACACACATAAATATATGTATATGTATGTCCAACACATTTACTTGTTCCTATCAAAGAAAGATATGAAATTAAATAGCTGACCAATTTAGATGTTATAAATAAATTTACGTTTTATATATATATATATATACACACATATTCTGGGTTTCTCTTGGCAAATTATGTATGTGTATATCTCTATTAAATATTTCTCAAACTTAGTGTCATTTGTTCAGAATTAACAAGTTTTCAATTTATAACTTACTTTCTCAAATGTCTTATACTGTATGTCCAATTTACTCTGCATCATTTCTTCCTCTAATAAGGAAACAAGGGTGCCAGTGGGAGTCTAACTGAGCCTCCAGTACCTTGAAAACATAAATGCTCATAATGATCGTTTCTCATCATGTTTCTTGACCCTCTGTTCCACAGACACTACATTTACTAGTATCATCAAATGTTGACTCACTCTAGAAATCATAAAATTTTTGTTCTTAGAAATGCTTGGATTTCTTTTTCAGCTTTATTGAGGCATAACTGACAAACATTGTGTATATTTAAGGTGTACAATGTGTTTATGTATACACACAATGTGAAATGATTACCACAAGCCAGTTCATTAGCACATCCATCACCTCACATAGTTACCCTCTTTAATTTTTGTTTTGTTTTGTTTGAGACAGGGTCTCACTCTGTTGCCCATGCTGGAATGCAGTGGTGCCATCTCAGCTTACTGCTGCCTTGACCTCCTGGTCTCAAGGAATCCTTCCACCTCAGCCTCCTAAGTAGTTGGGCTTTTCTTTTCTTTTGTGGTAAGAGTACTCAAGATCTACTCTCTTAGCAAATTTCAAGTTAGCAATACACTATTATTAACTATGCTCATCATGCTATACATTAGAGCTCCAGAACTTATTCATTTTATAACTGAAAATTTGTATCCCCTGACCAACATTTACTCATCTCCCCCACCTCCCAGCCCCTGGAAATCACCATTCTACTCTCTGCTTCTATGAATTTGACTTTTTAAAATTTCACATATAAGGGAGATCATACAGTATTTATATTTAAAGGCTTGAATTTCTTAAAACTGGTGAGAGACTAGAGACAGACTGTTTAAGATGAAATGCCCCTTAGGGGCCATTTATGACCAACCTGCTTATTCAAACAGGAAATCTAAGTTAAATAACTAGTTTTTTAACTCAACAAGCAAATTGTTGAAAGAGAAGGAAAAGAAAGATGGAAAAAGCAAAAAGGGAAGTGGGAAGACAGGGACAGAGAGAGGGAAGGAACTGGGAAGGAAGGAAAGGAAGGAAGGCTGGAGGGAGGAAGGGAAGAAACCCTATCTTGACATCCAGGATGTCCCAGGTGCAGAGCAGTATTTGTAAGCCTGCGTTTAGAAGGCTAATTTCTAACTCTGAAAGTTACTTGCACATTCTCCAACCAAGAAGTATGAGTTTAATGCTTCTACCTTTCTAAATTTTTCTATAACTTTCAAAGATCCCACAAGAATATATTTTCAATTTTTAATTTTTGTGGGTATATAATAGGTGTATGTATTTATGGGGTACATGAGATACTTTGATACAGGCATACAATGTGTAATACTCACATCATGGTAAAAACGAGGTATCCATCCCCCTCAAGCATTTATCCTTCGTGTTACAAATAATCCAATTATACTCATTTAGTTATTTTTAAATATACAATTAAATTATTATTGACTATAGTTACCCTCTGTGCTATCAAGTACTAGGTCTTACTATATTTTCTTTAATGAAGAGTTTGCCAGGTGCTCGCTCCTCAGACTTCTGTCTTTCCTTTTTACCAGTATCCTTGGAAATGTCACTTATTCATAAATACAACCAATACTTAAATTTTTCTATCTATCATGCCTTGATGATAGATCATCTTGTCCAAATATGGGCTGATTAAACAGGTATTTAGTTGGTATAGACCAGGTGCTCATAACTGAAATAAATACTGCGCGTTCCTTCCCTCACAGACTTTTCCATCTAGGAAAAGCAAAACCAACATTACATTATGATGTAAAACTTAAGATGGATTTTATGGTGCACATGAGTGGGTCTCAAACCTGAGCATCAGTCACCTGGAAGACTTGCTTAAACACAGAGCCTCATCTCCAGAGGTTCTGTCTCTGTAGGTCTGGACTGGGGCCAGATAATTTGCATTTCCAACAAGTTCCCAGGTGATGCCAATGCTACTTGTCTGCAAACCACACTTTCAGAACCACTGGTCTAAACTAAAGAGATAGTAGAATTTTGAACCCTTTGAGGGGATGTGAAATCAATTCCACTTTCATCTGACATAATTTATGCTTCTTTGCAAGATTAAGTTTGAAGAAAATGTCCCATTACTAAATTAAATTTTAAGACCACAATTAAAAAAAAAAAAAAAAGACCATTTATCGTCAGCTGTGAAAGCATCTCAGGTATATTTTTACCATTTCTTATTTTCCAAACTTTCCATCATGTACATGTATTACTTTCATGTGAGAAAAATCTTAAATAAAAACATTCATGTCTTCATTGGAATAAGACAAATTTGAACTCGAAGACCAGTTTTGCTATTTACCAATCAGTGATCTTGGGCAAATTTCTTTTACTTTTTCAATTTTTTATTTATAAGTAATACCTCTACATATTTCTACAGTAAAATATTAGAAAAAATCTGTTACAGAAAAGTCTCACTTCTACCCCATCCCCAGTCAACCTATCATCTCCAAATGCAAATATTTTTATTCGTTTCTTATTCTTCCTGTGATATTTCATTCTTATACAACTAAAATAAAACATCCTGTTTCTTCTTTTTACCCATATGGCAAACTATATGTGTTGCTTTACACCTTGCATATTTATTTTTATTTATGTATTTATCGAGACAGGGTCTCAATCCTTCACCCAGGCTGGAGTGCAGTGGCACAATGAGGGCTCACTGTGGCCTCAACTTCCTGGGCTCAGCTGATGCTTTCACCTCAGACCCTAGAACAGCTGGGGCTACAGGTGCAGGCCGCCACATTGAGCTAATTTTCTGTGTTTTTGGTAGAGACAGATTTTCACCATGTTGCCTAGGTTGGCATTTTTAACTTCACAATAAATTACTCTATGTCAGTATACAGCGATCTCCCTAATATTTTTGTATTCCCCTGTGTGGAAGTGTTTCATTACAGGTGATGTAATGTCTCCCCTATTGATGGACATTCAGATGGTTTCCATTCTTTAACACTTATAATACTGTGTTAAGTTACATTCTACATATGTTACTGTGAACATGTGCAGGAGAATTAGTAGATTCACAGAAGGTGAACTGATAGATTGAAAAAGGTAAATAGCATCATAATTTTAGTAGGTATTGCCAGATTCTCCTCCATAAAGTGTATCATTTTGCATCCCCACCAACAATGTCTAAGAGTGCCTAATTTGAGGCCATTAGAGCTGCTGTAATCGAACCTAAATGTGTTCTTTGGGTAAATATATGAGGACATTTTTAATCAGTTCCCCAGAATGGTTTTAATAATTTACATTACCACCAGCAAACAATGGCAATTTTGATATTACCTGTCTTTAGTGATATAATATTGTGATTTTAATTTGTATTTCTCTATGACTACCTAAATTAAACCTTTTTTTACCTTTATTAGCTATATCATGTTTTGTTCAAGTATTTTTCCATTTTTCAATTGGGTACTCTGATTTTTCTAATTTATTTATTATTTTATTATATATTATGCATACAAATCTTTTGCTAGATGTATGTACTGGAAATATATTATTCCCCTCTGACTTAGGCAAGTCCAATTCATCTACAGTTTTATTGATTTTTGTCTGCTTGTTCAATCACCTATTGAGAGAAATGTGTTAAATTTGCCGCTAGGTGAATCTGTCTATTTACCCAGTTCTATCAATATTTGCTGTATTTATTTTGAAGCTATATTAATAGAAGCATTCTAATTTAAAATGTTATGTTTTCCTGATTAACGTTATTATGATTATATAACATATCTCTTTATTATTCATATTTCTCCCAGCCTTAAAGTTCACTATACCTAGTAGATGAAGCTTCCTTTTGATTTGTCTTGGCATAATGTTCCTTTCTGTTTTCCTATTTGGAACTTTCAGACTTCTTGGGTAAGAATCATATAGTTTTTTTTTTTTTACATCGATTTGTTAAAACCATAATCTTTTACTTGAATTAAAAAGGAGCGTTTTAGTGTAATGATTTTACATTTGAGTTTCTATTTCCATCTTAATATTTTCTTTCTAGTTGACCCACCTATTTTATGCAATTTCTCTTTTCTTGCTTTTAGATTAAGCAAATATTTTGTTTTAGTTTTAATGCATTTGCTATATACTCTTTTATTATTACTCTTTTAGTGGTCACCTTAGAGATTAAAATATACTTCTTTGACTTATTACAGTCTGATATAAGTGATTACTTCATTATTTCTCCCCCAAAATGCTAGAATCTTAGATTACTTCCTTTTCAACTTTTGCTTTTTTGTTGTCATGCATTTTAAATGTGTTTTACATTTCACGATATTACTATTAAGTCATTATTCATTATATCAATCCACATTATTATGTACACCCTATTTTCATCTTCTTGCATTTCTCTTTTGCTTGACATTATTTTTTGTGTGCATGAATTTCTCACTGTAGTATTTGTTTGAGAAAGTATGCTTTTATAATTCTTTTTGTTTGTCTGAAAATGTTCTTAGTTCAACTTCATTTTTGAAGGATGTTTCACAGTATGGAATTCTAAATTGGCAGTTTTCTCTTAGTATTTTATAGATGTTTCTTAGTATTTTATAGATGTTGTTCTATAATCTTCTGGCTTCAGTAGTTTCTACTAACCAATAAACTTTCATTCTCTCTGTTACAACTATCTTTTTCTCTGGCTCCTTTTAAGATTTATTTGTCTTTATTATTGTTTTTAGTGGTGTCTATGTGTGTATGAAGTGCTCCATGGACTTAGGTTTCATGGTTTTTATAATTTTAGAAAATATACAGCCATTATCTTTCCAAATGTGTTTTTTCTCTATTCTCCTTCGCATTTTTCCTGAGACTCCAATTACACATTTACTGGAACTTTGCTGTCTCTTTTAAGTCTCTTATGCTCTTTTCTGTAATTTCCATTGTTGTTGTTTTTCTCTCTGCTTCAGTTTATATATTTTCTACAGACAATTCCATAGTCCATGAATCCTCTCCTGTGATGTGCCTGTTGTGCTGTTCAACTCATCTATTGAGTTCCTTATTTTACATGCAGTATTTTTTAGTTTCCGAATGTCTTCTTATCCCTTTTATAAATTCCAAAGTCTTTACTTTTTCATTATTTTTCTCTAGTTTTGTACCCATTTTATTAAATATTTGTATTGTAATTATTTTTGAAATCCTTCACTTCCATATCTAACTGCCCATGCTTCTATTTCTACTAAATGGTTAGTTCTTATAGGGCTTTGTGTTTGTTTAGGTGTTTTTTTGTTGGTTTGTTTGTTTTTTTAACTTTACTCTTGTTTCTTAGTCATACGGTCTTCTTTCTTGGCATACCTAGTAATTTTTTTCTTGTATGCCAGACAATATGTATAGAAATTTCTAAAGGTTTTGATAATATAATTCTTGTTCACAGGGTTCATTTTTATTTCTCTAGGCTTAATGGGAGCTGGCATCCTTATTCAATCCAGGACTGAGCTGCTGAGTACACCCCCTTTTTTTCCTTTGTTTTCCATGGCTTTCATCTGATTTTTAAACTTTGCTTTCTCAGTTCCAGGAGACATATGAAAATCCTTTTCTGTTTTTCCAATGTTATAGCTTAGCTCTCATACTTGTGCCTCATGCAACTTAAGAATTTATCAAAGTCTTGAGGGGAAAATCAGCTGTGTGTTTGAATCCCATTGTCTTAGTCTGTTTTCTGTTACTATAACAGAATACCTGAGACTAAATAATTTATAAAGAAAATGGGTTTATTTTGGTTCATGGTTCTAGATGCTGGCATATTCAAGACCACGCATCCACATCTGGCCAACTTCAGGTGGGGACCTTGTGTTGTGACATAATATGGCAAAGAAGTGAAGAGGAAGCAGCAACATGCCACAAGGGACAAAGCACAAGAGGCAGCCTCACCTTCTAACAACCTGCTCTCACAGTAACTAGTTCAGTCCCACAAGAGCAAGAACTCATTCCTTCCCTCAAGATTTAACCCAGTCTCAAGAGAGTGATTTTAGTTCCTCTTAATAACCTAATCACCTGCTACCTGCCAGCACTGCCACACTGGTGACCAAATTTTCCAACACATAAATTCTGGAAGACAGACTCAAGCAATAGACTCGCCCATACAATTTTCAAATTTGGTCCATCTATTACCAAAAATTCTCAAAAGTTCTGTTATTTTCTTTATCCCCAAGCAGTGGCCTCTGCTAGGCAAAGTCCAGATTCTTCATCCCTTGCCCATGCCCAGAATTAGCAAATATCTCATGACAAAAGAGGCTTTCACAATCAGCTGACTTTTCTATGGTTCTCCCCTCTCAGAAAATCTTGCCCCTTTACACTTTAATGTTTCAACTGTAACTTGAAGCCCCTAAACAAATGATTTTTATTTGTGGCATATATATCTTTTAGTTTTTCTCAGTGACATAACTGGTCTGCCAAAAACTACTTCATCTTACTCTGAAGAAAAGTATAGTATAATTTTAATTGTTAATTTTCTAGAAAGGTTACAATTTCAGCTTATATTTCTCTTTCATTCTGACATTGTTTAATAAAAACTATTTTTGAATTTATAGGTAGGGGACTTTGAGTTTTATAATTTTGTTACTAATTTCTGGTTTTATTGCACTGTGATCAGAGGGTGATATCTATGCTATTTCTAATTTTTGAAATATAGTCAGGGATTTCTGGTAAATTGTTGTGATTGTTCCATGGACACTTGAACATTATAATTTTATATATATATGTATGTATATGTATATTACTCTTAAACTGAATTGTCCAAGAGTTCTATATCCTTACTGATATTTTGGTACACTAATCTTAGAAGTATAAGTTTCTATTATTGTATTTATGTACAGCTCTCCTTGCATCCATTACTTCTGCTTTATGAAAGTTGTGGTATAAGAAGAATATTTGCTCACAAACCTCATTTTTTTTTTTATTATACTTTAAGTTTTAGGGTACATGTGCACAACGTGCAAGTTTGTTACATATGTATACATGTGCCATGTTGGTGTGCTGCACCCATTAACTTGTCATTTACATTAACAAACCTCATATTTTTAATGTGAATTTAATGTTTAGCATTACAAAGTACCATGGTTTCTCTTGCTGAATTTTTTTTTTTTTTTGGCTTGACTGACTGGTCTAAGATTAAAATTATAATATCTGCTTCCTTTTGGTAATTACCACTTTTGTTTAGTTTTAGTTTACAGTTAAATATATTCTAAACTTATCCTTAATATTTTTTACTAATATTTTACTAATTATCTTTTGATAAATGAAGCTCATGCACTAATAAGTTTCTCATATAAATACTCACGGGGAATATTTCCTTCATTCTTGCATATTTCAAATTGTTTACTTATAATCCTTATATTTAAAGGACAGCTTGGTGAAATATAAAATCCTTGGTTCATGCTTTTTTGAGTATCTTAGTATTGCTCCACTGTCCTCTAGCATTGAAGGTTGAGCCCATTCTTATTGGTTTTGGTGTTTCGGCCACACTTACATAAAGTTTGGGGTTTTCAGTTTGCCTTTTACTCTTAGCTTCCATGGAGATTGAGTTTATAGGTTTTATTTCTCTTCCTCTTCTTTTATTTGTAATAAACAGTAGGAAGTAGTAGAAATTGAGTTGTTGCCATGACCCTACCGGAATCCTGGCTAACTTTCTGATCTCTCATCTTCAAATTCCGTATTTGTAAAATGTGGACTCCTACTTCAGAAAGTTACCTAAAAATTAGATAAGCTACCTACATGCACTGCTTGGCACACAAAACTATTTAATGAATGTTAGTTCTGTTTAGGAACCATTAGTTGATGACAACAGATTTAGGTTTTGAGGCCAAATCTTTTGTCATCTAGACATGATTCCTAAGTCAGGCTCTTCCGGTCACATAAAATAATATTTTTGAAAAAAACCAAAACACAATTTACTTTTTAACATCGAGAATCATATTCAGTGTTCTGGAGGCCTATGCTTAGATGCCTACCCAAATTACATAACAAAACCATGGGGACCCACTAGGTGCCTTTGAATTAGCTTAGTTAGGTTACATCTGGGAAGAAAATCATTAAAAGCTGTTCTATTGATATGCAGATTTTAATAATTAGCAAAAGTCTATTACTTTAAATAGTGAAAAATTTTTGGTGGAGTTGTATGTTTTATGATTGAGACAGTGGTAATATTATTGAAATAAATTTGAAGAATATGAACATTAGTTTTCTTCAGGAAATGAATGCTCATATTTCTCAAGTTGTTGAAAAACAGATAAATCAATCTATTAGTTTTCTAAATTAAAAAGATATTGAAATCTATGATTCGGAGATTACTTGCATTGGCTTTGACAGCTTGGATGCTGTTGAGTACAAGGCACTCTCCCTATAGTAAAAGGCAGGTTGAATCACACAGCTCCACATTAACTATGATCAATTGACAGTACATTGCTGGCATCTTTTTTAAAAATTAATAACTTGCTCAAGGAAATGACTACATGAACAATTTTCACAATTTCAACGTTTTGTTTTGAAATAAATTTATTTTTCCCACATGGTAACATCAATTGCTTTCTTCCTTCGATTCCTCTCTCGTCTTTTCTCCTGAGTCCCCTATTGAGGTTGGTGTTTTATTGAGAAGAATATACACACACACACACACACACACACACACACAATATGAGTGCATATAACATTTTCTAAAATAGTATTAGTTCTTTCATTTGAGTTACACAGGATGGCTATAAACCCACGTTGAAATAAGGTGGCCATTCAACAAATATTTTTGGGACCCCTCTTTTGAAATTCCCTCAGGATAATTTTAGAAATCCAACATAAAATGCATCTAATTATGTTTTCCTTATGAACCCAATTTGATTCCAAATTGCTTTTGATTGTTTCTAAACATTAAATCTATTCCTGAAGGCTGAAAGTTTGAGACTTCTGTTTTTGTTTGTTTGCTTATTTTTTTTGTTCTTATTAACATCAGTTTGGATACTTGACAATGTCAGTAATTTGTAGAAGCCCAAAACATCCATATATACACAAACATAGACACATGCACATGTGCATTTATGATATTTCACACAAAATGAGTTCAGAGAAGATGTGTTCCCCATCTCCCTGCCTCTCCTGGATAATGCCATGTAGTAGGGGAACAGCTGAAGACTGAGACTCACTCAGCCAGGGAAATCAGAGGAGTCTGGCTGACATCAAGTTCATAGGCCGTGACCATGTTACAGACACGTGACAGCTGGGATTGAAGGCCAGTGTCCGATTCAATAAGAACCTAGAGGAGTGGGTCTGAACCACAGGAGTTAGAGGGTCGTATCAAAATCTCAAGAGAGATTTTCAAACCATACACTAGTTCATTCGATAAGGATTGCAAACCATGATGTTGTAGATTGACGTGGAATTTTTTTTTAAGATAACTGAAAATACTTCTAGCAATAAAAATGCTATTAAATAACACATTTAAAGGATTGGTCAAATAGCAAATTAGTTACAGTCGACAGAGAAAAACTGACCTAGGCCAGGGCTTCCCAAACTTTACTATGCAAACAAATAACCGAGGGATCTTGTTAAAAATGTAGATTGTCATTCACTAGGTCTGAAGTTAGTACTGAAAATCTACATGTCTAGAAAGCCTCCAGGAGTTGCCAATACTACCAGTCTGAACTGCACTTTCAGCTGCAAAAGTTAATATTAGGGAGGTTGATTTTAGGCATCACACCCCGAAAAGAAGAAAGGAAATGAAAAATATAAGAAAATTAGGAGGGTAGATACAGTAATAGTGTAAAAGTTGCTACATATATTAACAAAAGAAAAACAAAAACAGAACAATTTGGGATGAGGCAATATTCAAGAGATAATGGTTGAGTATTTGTCAACATTAAAGGAACAAGTTATTCGGTTCTGACTGTGATGACAAGATTCTGGCCTTTGAGTCAATAGGAATGAGATTTTGAAAAGGAAAGAAGAGCACATTTTGCAAAAAGGGGAGATGTGAATTGTTGTGGCCAGAGGATAGGCTGAGATAACTAGTGTTCAAAGATATACACCTTCAATTCTTTTTTCTCCTTTGACAAACAGGCAACTTTGTCCATCAAGATTTGGAATATCTTTTCCTTCCCCTGACCCAATGCTGGATTTCTTACTTGCTTTGACTAATAAAATGTAACATTCTAAAACTTCTCATCTGAAGCCTTTAGAAGACTAGCAGCTTCTGCTTCCTCTCTGTCTTTCTCGGAAGCAAGCCACCAAGTAAGTAATAACCATATCTACCTTGCAGGAGAGAGTGCCATATGAAATGAAACCTTAAGCTACCTTATATGCTTCAGTGCCAGCTGAGCATCCTGCTGAATGCAGGCTCATGGTCAAGCTTTGGCAAGATAAGCAGAAGAATCACCCAGCTGAGCCCCAGCCAGCCCTCAGAATCATGAGAAATAATAATTTCTTGTTGTTTTAAACCACTGTTGTTTTTTGAGGGGGAGCATGGAAAATTATATTACAATAGATAACTGACACACTACGGAACAAGCCATGATTGTCTTTTAAACTCATGTAAAATTGCGGTGTGGCAGGAAAGCAGATAAAATCAGTGGTGCTATTTAAATTGCATAAACTCCAGTGAACTTTTGAAAACTGTTGACTGTTAATTCCACAGAATGCTAGCATAGAGGTTGCAAACTGGCTGCTGTGTTGCAGAAGATCAGATAGTCAGTGATGGTCTGCCGCATGAATTATAAAGAGAGTTTTAAATATGTTGGCAGCCTGTTTCACAGCGTGCTCATGTAGAAGTTACAAACTGGCTGCCAAATGACAACATTCTGATCTCAGGTGTATTTTCTTTCATCCATACAGTGTCCCCTCCCCAAATAGAATTAATTACAACAATACAATATTGGAAAGCCTCCATATAAAAATCAAATTCCCATCTTCTTTTGGAAAAAATGATCAAAGATGGGTTAGCATTCCTATATGGTAATATTTAGCTGGAGCTGAAGGGGAGCTGTATCCTTGTGGCTAAGCATGTATTCTGTTTGCCACAGCCCCCAGTCCTTGTCTCTTCTCTGAAATATCTACCTCACTCCATGGATATTTGAATTAGTGACCTTTAACACAGACTATGAATCAGAAACAGAAGGTCACCAGGGGAGAGGCAGCTGAGAAACAAAGCTAGCAGAATTCCCGGGTCACCACTCAGATGTTTTCTTGACCTGGAAGTGAAGCGGGCATTCTCCTGAGGCAGTGACTCTCACTTTATTTAGGGTTGTATTTTAAGCATTTGCCAGGGGTAAATATATCTGGTGGCTTCTAGGCACACAGAAGCATGGCAGAATGATGCTGCTGGCTTTCAATTAATTACTATTTACATGTAATTTCACAAGGTCAGGCATTTTGTCCTAGTTGGCTGCTATATCTAGGAACTCGATATATATTTGCTTATACAATGACCATCCACCACTCAGCCCTTTGCCCACATGAGCAGACTTTGATTTTAAATTCACTTTCGGGTTCTGCTGGAGACTTTTGTGGGTTGTCTATTTGAAACTGCAGGTTTCCCAATTCTGTTCGGTGTCATTGTTAGTATCATTGTTTCTGCTAGAAATTTCCAGAAATTTCTTAATGTTCTGCCTATGAATAATATGCTTTCTAATTTCTCATCACTACAGACTTGATTTGATTTTTGCATTCGTTTTCTCATTCCCATGGTGTTTGGGGAAGAAGTGACAAATACATAAGATCAGTCAGTCACTCTGAACGACAAGTCAAGCTGTGGAGTTTTGAGGAAAAATACTGTAAATTTTATGCCTAGAAAAGTTCTCATATTTGAAGACTACATACAATTATTCTAATATGTACAAGACCTTAGAGAATACACTATCCAGAAATATTCTTACAGATATTTGAAATTTTACTGAAACAAATGAAGAGATCAGAAATCAGGCTGGCTTTCTCCACAGGCAGTGGTTCTCACCCTCAATTCAGAATCCAGAATTTCAGAATGAAAAAGACAAGATATTAGAGTTTACAAGAATTAAAATAAAATTAAAGACAGATGCTTATATAACCATTGTAAATATAATTACAAAACAAGATAAAAGTCAAAAATTATTCTTGAAAGGCAAAAAGTATAATACAAAATTCAAACGATAATTTAAAAAATTTGAGCCTAAAATATCTTTTCTTCATAAATATTAGAATGTAGAGGAAATTAGAATGTAGAGGAAATCAGAATGCAGAGGGACAAAAGAAATATGCTGTTTTTTTTCTCTTTTTACAGATGTAAGTGCCAATAGTATTTTATTTTTTATTTTTTGAGACAAGGTCTCACTTTGTAGCCTAGGCTGGAGTGCAGGTGAAAATGTCTCTCACTGCAGTCTCCACCCTCTGGGCTCAAGTGATCCTCCCACTTCAGCCTGGGTACTACAGGTACACTCTGCCATGCCTGGAAAATTTTCTTCTGTTTTCTTTTTGTTTTTTATTCTTTTTTTTTTTTTTTTCCTGTGGAGATGGGTCTCACCATGTTGCCCAAGCTGGTCTCGAACTCCTGGTTTTGAAAAGATCCTTCCCCGTCAGCCTCTGGGACTACAGGTGTGAACCACCATACCTGGCCATATTTTATTTTTAATGTTAAAACTGAGAGATAAACATTAAATATTGCTAAAAATATTTAATGAAAACTAAAAACAGATGTACAACTTCCAAGTCAGCAGAGAAAAAACACTCTCCAAAACAATAAAATGAACAAAGAGGATGTGACAGATATATTAAAAGACAATTTATAAAGCAATGAAAGTTGGGTGCTATTAAAATCATCCTAAATGAAAGCAGAATACAACTGACATATACATATCATATATGTACACATACTATATATACTATGTATGCACAACTATTTATATATGTATGTGTGCATAATTTGATTCCAATTTTGATTTTTAAAATACCTGAAAATAACTGGAAGTAAACACACCAAAATACTATCAACAGAGTATTATGTGTAATTTTAATTTGACTTTGCTTTTCCTATATTATATTTTATATAATTAACTTGAATTGCTTTCAAAATAAGGAAAAAATTCTTTTCTTTAGAGCATATAGAAGCCAAGCAATTTGCTGAAGACTAATTTTGAAAACAAAAAATGTCGAGCTTTGGAAAAGCTATGGTAAACAAAGCAACTGAGTAGTAGTAAAAGAAAGTAAAGAAAAAATAATCTTAAGACTCAGATCACAAAGAATGTGGAATCTTCAGCAAAGAACTAAATGCTTGTGTCCCCTTCCCCCACATTTATGTGTTGCAATTCTAACCACCAATGTGATAGAATTAGGACATGGGGCCTTTGGAAGGTAATTAAGCCATAGGGTAGAGCCTTCATGAATGGGATTGGTGCCCTTATAAAGGGACCCCAGAGAGCTCTATCCCTGTCTTTCTGCCATGTGAGGATATAGCAGAAGTCAGCAATCTGCAGCCTGAAAGAGGGCCCTCACCATGCTGGCACCCTGATCTTGGACTTCAACATCCCGAAGTGGGAGAAATAAGTGTTTATTTTTCAAGCCACTCAGTCTGGGCAGTTTGTTAGAGCAACCTTAACAGACCAAGACACAAACAAACAAAAATAGTAGAAACAAGGACTACTGAGGATGCAGGGTGTTATGTCTGAGGCAGATTTTGGGATTCATCTTACCTAGAGAAATCCAAGCCCATGAAGACAATGCAGCATTCCATGATCATGGCATGATAATGGTGAATGGGCAGTCAAGTGGATGCAGAGATTGTTTTTCAACATTACTGAATCATGACAGAGTCTGCCATCCTAAATCTTGGCTAAGATTCCTTTACATCACGAAAAAAATATGCAGAAAAATCCAACCTTATCCTAGGTTTGTCACTTGATGTGATCTGTAATTGGAAGAGAAAGCCTTCCTTATAATTATTCTTGGTATTGATCCACTGGACATGAGACTGAGCACGATCTTGCTTTTCCAATAAGGTGATACCCTCATTGTCGATCCAGGCCTCTTTCTACTGACCCACACACCTGCTGAGCTTCTGCCTGTGTTGACCTTTTGTGTGACCTAAATTCAACTGGTGTCCAGTGATTCCACTTTTTAGCTATCACAATCTAGCCAACCCAAAAAGTAAAACACCTTATAGAATGAAGTTGAATCATGGGAACACAAATAAAATATATATTTTTTAAATGTTTAGAAAACTGACTTTCAGTGTCTGGGGAATTCCTGTTTGCTGCTAATAGAACCATCAGTATTTATTGGTTCCTTAACAGTTTTAAAGGAATATTTGCCAAGACTTTCATGAACCCTCAAATCTGTGAATACCTTTGTAGCAGATAATATCTGCAAAATATTGTGATAAACTAGAACATATGATTTTTTGTGCTTTTAGAGCCTTAAAATTTCTATTAGTATGTGACTAAAATAATACATAAACTGAGTAACTCATCCCATACATCAGTTTTGCAGTAAGTTTAATTCAAATTTGCATGCCCCCACCTTCAAATTATAGGTTAGTATGTGTCATGAAACCTTAGGGTCACCTGGGAACAGTTAAAGACTCAACATGAAATCTATAATCACCAAAGTTTTACTTTATGTAATACACATTTTATTATAAAAATCATAGATTCAACTATTTAATAACAGCAAGCAATGTTTATTATTACTTCATACAGGAGACTGTGTCAAGTATTTTACATGTACTAATTGTATATTCCTCTCAACACCTGGTGTTGAAAATATCATCCCTTAGTTTACAGATCAGGAAAATAAAATACAGAAAGACTTCCCCAGAGCCAGAGAGTCACCTGCTTGGAAACGGCGGGCAAGGATTGAAAGCCAACTTCTTGGAATCTGACGGCTGTGCCTTCAACCACAGGCTGCTGTATTTATTTTCTAGGGTTGCTGTAACAAAGTGTCAAGACTTGGGTGGCTTAAAACAAAAGAAACTTATTGCCTAACAATTCTGGAGGCCAGAAATCTGAAATCAAAGTGTTGGCAGTGCCATGTCTTTTCTCACCTCTTTTAGCTTCTGGTGTTTGCAGGTAATACTTGGAGTCCCTTGAGATGTAAAAGCATCATTCCATTAGTGTGGCCCTCTTCTCCCTGTATCTTCACATCACCTTCCCTCTGTGCTGTCTCTGCCTCCAAATTTTCCCTTTTTTTAAGGGCACCAGTTATATTGGATTGTGGTTCAACATAATGATCTCATTTTAACTTGATTACCTCTGTAAAGATCATATGTTCTAAATAAGGTTATATTTGAAGCTACTGGGATTTGGGCTTCAACATATTGCTGAGGGAGGGTGAAATACAGTTCAATCTGTAAAAACTGCCCTTTAATAAATATGCTGTTTCCTCTTTAAAATATCCAAAACTATGTTGACATGAGAAACATTGTCAGAAACATTTGGAAAATATAATATCCAAAAATACTTCTTTTTAAATCAGAGTTAAGGTGTATATGTAAATCTACTTAAGGATGAGAGCTCCTTAGCTAACAAAAGGAGGAAGGAGGAAGGAGAAAAGCAATGTTGCCACTACTCCTGATTCTTAGCTTGCTCTTTCACATTCACTTCGGATTCTAGGAGCTGAGATCTACAAAACTACCATGACTAGATTGTCAGAAAGCTCTCTTCTCCTAAATTAAGTCTTCAGTTGGGATGGTTTCTCATTAACAACCACACGAATTGAATTATCTCATTGCCCAAAATAGTTTGTGCCAGAATTTAATAGGGGAAACCCATCAATGTGTTTCTCATTAAAGTAAACGGATCCACATGATTAATTCCAAATTTGCTTAATATTCCCTACTAATGGGTGAATGAGGCATCATGAGATACTCCTTACTACCTGGCAGGTTTTATTTATACCAAACAGATGTTACTGCAGTGCCTTGACACTGGAAAATAAAACACTTGTTCTCATAAAAATGCTGGGGGCAAATAAACCTAATTTATTTGCTGAACATTTTGGGTAAAACTTTATAATATACTATTCTAAAGGTTTTTTGGGTTATACGTAGTATACCTATACCAAGAATTATAACAAAATTGCAAGAGAAATGATTGTTGCATTTGGAAGCTTTGTGTGTGTGTGTGTGTGTGTGTGTGTGTGTTTACTTTAAGTTCTGGGATACATGTGCAGAACATGCAGGTTTGTTACATAGGTATACATGTGTCATGGTGGTTTGCTGCACCTATCAACTCTTCATGTAGGTTTTAAGCCCTGCATGCATTAGGTATTTGTCCTAATGCTCTCCCTCCCTTTGCCCGCCAGCCCCTGACAGGCCCCAGTGTATGATGTTCCCCTCCCTGTGTTCTCATTGTTCAACTCCTACTTATGAGTGAGAACATGCAGCACTTGGTTTTCTATTCCTGTGTTAGTTTGTTGAGAATGATGGTTTCCAGCTTCTTCCATGTCCCTGCAAAAGACATGAACTCATTCTTTTTTGTGGCTGCATTACAGTATTAATCAAAACATACATGGACTTCAGAACACTGTCTCATCCTGATATTTCTTAAAAAACAAGAAGTCACCCACAATCTTAAAAGGACCAAGTAGACTGGAAGTTCATTCTCTATTCCTAGAACATTTGCACAATGAAATGATTTGCATTTCAAAGGGGAACTGCAAGATTTTACAGAAATGCACACACTGATCAAATGTTAAGTTAAAATGATTCCTAATACAGTCAAACATTGAGGTGGGGGAAAAGGTGCTTCTTAGTGTACAAAACACTGGAAAAGGGGGCCCAGTCACTTCCACAGACGGATTCACAAAGCTTTTGGCACACTAAAGCTCTGAAAAGCTCTACAGTGAAGAAATCAGTTCTCGATCTTTCTCTCTACCCCAATCCTTTTAATTCTAGTGTTTTTGAAAATCATTTGTCTAAAGAACTAAATATTCTTTCTCACTGATATCTCATATCCTATAAAAAGGCAGGACTTTTTCATTTTTAAATAGCTTCTAAAATGCATTTCAGTTCAAGAATAAGTTAAACGTGCCCTTCGCCCCACTTCTGTTTGTCTGAATTGGGGCATTAGGTGACTTCCTATTTGTTATACACTGCATTAGGATAGGAAAAAAATCTTCCACTATAAGTTATACATTGACTAAATTCAGTAATGCCAGCACAAACTTTCCTAGATATTTCCATTTTAGTCTTTTATCTCCCAATAGCTTATCTATTGTTTTAGCAACTTGGAGCATTATCAGCAGGAAAATAAGATTTAATGTGCTTTCCTGAAAGGAAGAAATCCAGCGAGACAAGAAAGACAGGAAGAGTACAATGTAGACTTCTCCTCCTCCTCTGTCCATGCTTGCTTTGGAAAATTCGGGTCTTGGTGTGCTCTTAACTCTGCTGCAATCACACTCCTCTCCAGCATCCTCCCTAACACACACCCTCACTATTTCACCTGGCTAATTTCCATCTGTACTTCACATCTCAGGGGAAACATTATTTCCTCGAGGTACCATCCTCAAACCCAGAAGCCTTAGATCTCCTTCACTCAAATTTGTTCTCGTAGCACAAATATATTTCCCCCATTTTGACACTAATCACATTTAGTTATTCTTTTAAGTCTCTTTCTCTCCCTTGTCACCTGATTTTAAGAGTGGGAACAATATGTAAGTCACTGCTCATCCCAAATATTTATCACAGTTGACTCTTGAACAACATGGTTTTGAACTGGACAGATCCACTTATACATAGATTTTCTTTCAGCTCTCCTTCCCCTGATCCAGCAAGACCAACCCCTTCTTCTCCTCAGCTCAATGAGAAGATAACAAGGATGAAGGCCTTTTGATAATCCTATTCTACTTAACGAAAAGTGAATACATTTTCTCTTCCTTAGGATTTTCTTAATAACATTTTCTTTTCTCTAGCTTACCTCATTATAAGACTACAGTATACATAGTGTGTATAACATACAGAATATGTGTTAATCTTCAGTTGACGTTATCAGTAAGGCTTTTGGTCAACAGTGGGCTATTAGTAGTTAAGTTTTTGGGGAGTCAAAAGTTACATATGGATTTCCAATTGCATGGGTGTCAGTGCCCTTAATCTTTGCATCATCTAAGGGTCAACAGCACTTGGCAAACAAAACATGCCCAGAAAATATCTCTCAAATATGGTTGTTTCCGAAATTCCACTATAGGTATAGCTGGCTCTAGAATCAAATCTGAGAAATGGGTCAGAGTTATCAATGAGGATGGCTTGAGATGGCCCCTTCCTCTCCTTACATCACTCTCCCCTCACCCTAATTTTTCTCTTTTGCTCCCTCTACTTCCTTGTCTAGAGCAGGTATTGCTTGCATCTCTCCTTCAGGGCTGGATCCATCTTTCCTTCCTCTGCCAGTCATTTCCAGAGTTGTAGCCTCTGCTAACAGGTGATTGCTTTTAACCCTCTTGGCAACTGGAACTCCACAGGAAAGGTAGCATACAGGATAATTGCTCAAAAATCCCACAGGTGAGAAAAGGATTCAGGAAATGAGAACTATACAGGAGAATTGGAGAAATGCTGAGCAAGAGGGCTCTATGTAGAGAAAATTAAGGTGAGGTCCTTTACTTTTTAACATATGTGTTCGGGGATGGATCCCAAAGATTATTATAAATGGTACATCAAGTCAGAGAGAACACTCAACATTACCAAAAATAAATATATTAGAGAAATAACGTTGTAAAATAATTTAAAAAATCAAAATTAGGTTTGTCCATGTCAAAGTAATATTATACTATTTGCAAGAGTCCTATGCTAATTGCAATAATATGTATTCTTAATTACCATGCAGGTAATTTTGAGTACTAGTTTTAACATGGAGGGACATAAATTATGTTGACATGAACAATTTAGCAGTTCTGACTACACAGCGTTGTTAGTTATTTTTAAGGCAAACACAGAAGGTATTTATAAAAGGGAAGAGAAGGAGAGAGTGTATAACTTAATTTACACAGATTAAGAGTTCAGATGTGGAAAATTTAGACAGCAAATTGAAAAAGAAGGAAAAAGAATAATTCAGTGTATGACAGGTGAAAATGTGAGTATTACATAGATAACAAATTCAATTAATAGTTAAGAGGGTGGGCAAAGTATTGATAGAAACATTCTACAGAAATTTTAAAATGTAGATGCGCAGATACAAAGATGGGAAACATAATTATCAAACCAAGTCTATAGTAAACTATTTTTATTTCCTGTTTAACAGACAAAAAAGGATAATTGATGGGGTTGAATTGCTAAGCAGCACACATTACAGCTTTCCCAGGATACCAAAAGATATTATAAAAGATAAAGTTTCCTGAACTTTCTACTTACAATTTCAAAGAAAGCTGCAGCTTCATAAATAGTAACTTCTTCCCCTCTAACACTCACCATGTGCTCTACTGAAGATTACTCCAAATCATCATAGCAAATCCATCTGTTTGGAGAAATATTCCTTGATATCACAGAAACATTTCCCTTTCTAAATTTTGAGGATCTTAAAATTAGAATCTGCCACCAGATTGACTTTAAAATTCTTACAGTTCTAGGTGATCCCTAGAGAAGCATATAACACCTACACAATGGCAAAATCTAATGGTATTAGTAAGTTTAAATTTTGACATAGATATTGCTAGCAAATGTTTCTAAGTAGCGAACTTTGTTAATTTCTAGTAAAGCTTTTGTGACAAGAATAGGTTCTTTTAAAAATATTTCTTGAATAAATTTGAACAGGAAGCAAAATGGAAGAGAACAAAACCTCAGTTTATTTAGATATGAGTCCTTATTTTAGCAAGTATTTAATCAGAAAGGGAATATGTCATTTAAAACTATGAATTACCCTGCTTAATCTTTGACTATGCTAAAGTGAAGTTGTTTTTTAACTTTCAAATCCCTAGAAATAGGAAACAAAAAAGATTTGTATAAGAAGATCCTGATTATGTTTTTGTATTATGGCTATTTTAAGTATTATTTTTAAGTTTTACAAATAGCTGAAATAATCAGTTTTTCTCTTCTTTCCCATTTTATGTTTTTCTTTTATTTCTTTTGAAGATGTGAAACTAATTCATTAGATGAGATTCTGGGTTTTGTTAGTTACAATTTTCTTCTCTGGAAAACTCATAAAGCTGAAATTAATTCTAGCCAGTCATTCTTCAAAATAAAAAGTGAGTCTCCCAAAACATGTCCTAGAGCAGAGAATGTTCAGTCATGGCCGCTACACATTAGAGTAACCTGCGAAGCTTTAAAAAGCTATGGATGCCAGATGCCCTTCCTCAGATTCTCATCTCAGGAGTATGGGTATATTTTAAAAGTATACTTTAAAAGTAGTTAGGATTGATAATCACCACCCTGGACCAGTTGTTTTCAAACTCAGGAAGGAAGGATGAGAAGGTAGACACTGAGAGTTTTTAAAGAATCATTTTCCAGATGGACAATATCCAAATGTACTCTTTTCTAAAACTGATATGCCTGAGATTATGGTTGGGATGATGGCATCGTGGTGGATTTTCTTTCCTATTTCTTACACAATCACACTTCAAAAGGTTCCTCTCACACATGCCCAGAATCTTTCAACTCAGATGCGTTGTCCTGAGGCATATAACCTCTGGAGAAGCAAACAAATAGAACATTTGAAATACTGGTAACAGGAGAAGCCTTTTTAAATCCAAGAATGATTAATCATCCCAATCCAACTCATTAAGAGATATGTTTACTTATTAAGTTTAGATAATTATTTATCAAAATTTGAAAGATGTGTATACTTATTGGATCAATTGTGCATTTATTGGTTACTACTTGTAATTATAGAAATACCTCATTTGAGAAAGAAAAACTAACAGAGGCTTATGTAGCAGTAATATTAATAGACACCTATATTTCTATTCATATTCACATTTGAGTTGCAGAGAAATTAGTTATGGTGATAAGTAGAAGATCTCCTAGCACAAATATACTTTACATAATGACAAAATTATGTCGGGGTAATGGAACAAAAATACAATTTGGAGAGAAATTTAAAAATGCATATTTCATATTGTTGAAGAATGGTTTGTTGAGATTTGAGTTTTAACTTACCTATAATAAAATTTACTTATTTTAAGTATACAGCTTGAGAACTTTAGTAATTGTGTACAGCAATGTATCTTCCACTAAAATTAATATAGAGAACAGTTCCATCCTCCCACCCTGTGCAGTCAATCTCCTCGCCTGATCCCTAGAAACAGGTTGGTCTGCTTTAGCTCACTACAATTTTGCAGTTTCTTGGATCTCACATAGATGGATTCATGCAGTAGGTAAGAGCATAATGTTTTCCTTTTTAACTTAGCATGATGCTTTTGGATTCAGCCATATTATAGTGTTCCTTTGAGTAATATGCCACTGTGCATTTGTATATTCCCCAATTGATGAATTTGACTTGTTTCCTGTTCTAGATATAATGAATAATACTACAATGAGGATTTGTGTTCAAATCATCGTGTGAATATATGCCTTAATGTCCCTTACGTAGGAACCTACAAGTAGTATTGCTAGGTCATACACTAAATATACGTTTAGCTTTATAAGATAGTGCCATATGGTTTTCCAAAGTGGTTTTATCATTTTGAATTCCCACCAGAAACTGATGAGAGTTCCAGTTGCTTCATATTCTCACCAGTATTTGGCACTGACAGTCTTTTTGACTTTAGCCATTCTAATAGACATGTAGTGGTATCTCATTTTGGTCTTAATTTGCATTTCCTTGATGACTAATGATGCTAAGTATCTTCTCTTGGGCTTATTGAAAATTCATGTATTGAGTTTTATGAAGAGCCTGTTCAAATTCTTTTGCCCACTGGCATTTTACCTTGGTTTGTATTTGCATTATTAGAATTCCCCATATACTCTGAATACAAGCCCGTTATCAGGTATGTTTGGCAAATATTTTTTCCAAGGTGTGGCTTGCCTTTTTTCCTAGTCATGAATTTTGAAGAGCAAAGTTTTAATTTTGACAAAATCTGTTTTACTAATTATTCTTTTATGGTTCATGATTTTTACATCTTATTTAAGGAATCTCTCTCCCTGACTCAATGTCACAAAGATGGTCTCCTATGATTTCTTCAAGATTTATCATTTTAGTTCTTATGTAAGACCTATGGTCAATTTACAGAGTCCTTAAATGGTTGTTTTCAACAACTTTTTTTTGAGTTTTGTCATTGTTTTGGGAGAAAAGGACTTTTTACATCCTTATTCCACTAATCTCAAAATCCAGCCCCCAAATAGTCTAATTTTAAAATATTATCTTCTATTTGCCTGCATTGTATTTTTGCAATTACTTAAGTCTGTAGTAAAAATTTTTAGGTGTCAGTAAGTACATATAGAGTTTTAAAATATTGTTTTAGGAGGTACATGGGCAAAATTGAAGATCTGTAGATCATCATTTATCTCTGGTTCCTATGAAAGGCATAGACACTACATGACAGTGTAGAGCCTTTGGTTGGTTGGGTTTCTGTTGTTTCTTTCTCTGGGTCATTCTGATCTGCTGAAACTCTCCTAAAAGGAAGTTTATGATAAACACAAGTGCAAGAAAATTGCACTTGTAAATTTTCTTGTACAAGTAAACAAGTAAACATGCTACAAGTAAATTGGCTGAACTGAAAAGCTGTGATACAAAAACTTCCTTGTGATATAACATGAGAACTGCGTGTCTAGGCTCATACGATTATAAAACCCTTCCATGAAACAATATGTGAAACCCTATGTAAGTAGACTAGAATGACAAAATCATAGGGCTTAGGGTCATCCAGACACAGCCTCGGTTTGTGGCTATATTCTTTTTATAAACAACTTAAAGGTCATCTGGATTTATTATTCAAAGAATACTGCCCATTCAAAAATTCTTCCTTATATTGGACTAAAAAACATGTCTGCCTCTAAGTTTCCATCCATGACCTCAAGTCTTAATTTCTTTCTTTTCTTTTGAGATGGAGTCTCACTTGTTGCCCAGGCTGCAGTGCAGTGGCGTGATCTTGGCTCAATGCAACCTCTGCATCCCAGTTCAAGTGATTCTCCTGCTTCAGCCTCCCAAGTAGCTGAGATTACAGGCACATGCCACCATGCCCAGCTAACTTTTGTATTTTTAGTAGAGACAGGGTTTCGCCATGTTGGCCAGGCTGGTCTCGAACTCCTGACCTCAAGTGATCTGCCTGCCTCGGCCTGCCAAATTGTTTGGATTACAGGCATGAGCCACCATGCCCAGCAAGTCTTAATTTCTATGTGCACAAAAACAAGTTTGGTCTCTTCTTTATTTAGCATCCTTCTAATACTTTACTATGGCTGTCATATCTCCTTTTCTCAGGCTCAGACATGCCCTGGTCTTTCAATTGTTTATTGTGCGACATGGTTTCAAGAAACATTATCACCAATTGACCTCTTCCAGAAAAGTCTAATTTGGATCTAATTCAATCTTCATATTGAGTCCCCACACTGGCTCTATCAAGTACCAATATATTCCCTTTTGATCCTGGCCCCCTGATTCCTTGATTTGTCCCATATGTCACATCAGAGTTATCTCATGAAGCAGATTAACAAGCTTCATGTGGATCTCTACCTCATTAGCTATGATAATGGCTGTTTAATGTACACCTAGGAAAGCTATAAAATTTAACAGAGATCAAAGCAAATTCCCTCTCCTGGGTTCACAACTTTTAACCATAAACATACAAAATGAGGAGAACTAGCTTAACAAAACACATGATAGGACAAGGTCTATAGTTCATTTACATGCCATATGATGAGTTCAGAAACTAGCATTTATCTAGCACCAACAATACCCAAAACACTGTATTTCATGCTTTGCTTTCTATAATCCTTATAGAAAGGTATTACTTTTTCCATATTACATATAAAAACTTGTGGAATCATTCTGGTTTCAGCTCTAACATGTAATGAGCATGGATATCATCACATCCATCATTACGATAATAAAATAGCTGAACACATTGAAAATCAATGACTTCTCTTAGACCCATCAGAGAATTGAGGTCTTGGGGAAAACCACCATCCTAAAACTGAAGAGATGGGTGAATACAGAAATTCAGAGATGCATATCTAAGATCAGCTTATGTGGAGCCATCAACTGACAGAAACATTTAAGGGATAACTTTGACAAATTGCTGAGGGCAGAGTGTGTGTTGTCTGGAAAGTGAGAAACTCCTGGGGACAGGGGTGGTTGCAGTCTTAGTATGTTTTATTTTCGGGAACCTCACCAGGTTTTCATGTATTGGACGCTATATTTTCAAGATGATTTATATAAGAAAATGAATCAATGAGAACTAGACAAGCTCTATGAATTTATAACACCCAACAATGCAACTGTTAGTTGTGCCAAAGACTTATGGCCTTGTTTCAAGAACGCATCAGTGTCACCATAATTCTAGGATATCCAAGAACTCTAAGTAGCTATATGGGAGCCATGAGCTCAGGTTCCTACTCTTTCAGGCCTGCTACCCTCTTTCTGAACCTTGTAAAACAATGTCAATGCTTTGGAAAGTCAAGAAAAATAAGGCATTTCTAAGGGCTTTGAATTCATTTTGACAAACCACCCAAAACTTGTGGTTCTATCATGTGAATATTTAAAATCTATAACCTTAGGACTATGACCCCTTTTATTCTAGAGTTCTCAGAATATAACAAAACTCCCTCTAGACCTAACCTGGGAGATATTCGAGATAAGACAGCTAGTGAAGAATCCCATGTTGTTGGAGAATGATGCAGGCTGGGTGGGCACCTCTGGAGGCTTGAGGAAAGAAAATAAGTTATTTGAAAAATTTTAAGAAAATTTAATAAACATTCAACTAGTTGATTCAGATTGGGATTGATTTTTCTTTCTTTTTTTTTTCCTTTGAATTTTGGTTCTTTTTTGTATGGTTAACTTGTGTAATTTCTATTAAAGACTGTTTGGGAGCAGTAGTCTCATTATGTCCTTATTTTCCAGCTTAAAGGTTGATCATATTCTAGTGTTAAGCCTTCATTTTGCTGTATTTTCTATATTCCCCTATCTTTTAAATGCTCTCCTTTAAATCTCTAGTTTCTTTGTCTTAGAGTAGTGAATTTTCCCCTAGTAGATAGGTAGGATATATGTCATTCTGTCTACCTCGTCTACTAATAAAGGAGATACGATAAGAACTGTAAGGCCAAGCTGCGTAGCTAACAGTAACTAGATAATGAAAGTTCTCAAAGAGAGAACAAGAAGAGTATATGCTAATCAAACATCTCACTGAAGAAACAAAGCCTCCAGTGATCAGCTGATTCTTTCCATCTTTCCAGGTATTGTGTCTTTTAATCTCTATCAAGTGAAATAGGTTGTTATTTGGGAGAGAACCAAAATTAGAAAGGGATTGTCTAGTGAGGGTATGTTCCTTTTTCTTTTTCTATTTTTCATGTAAGCATTATTTTTAATGTCTTCACATGGCTACTATATGAATAGTAACAATACTGGATTTAGACAGATGGAATTACCACATCAGGGCTCTAAATAAATTAAATGGGCAAATTAAATAGAGTTTTACTTATTAAAAAATACAGAAGAAGGTCAGTGCAGTCAGAACACATGGCAGAGACATGTAGGCATTTTAGCTTCCAGGAATGGCAGGCATGCAGACCCCAAATTTTCACTGGAAATGCACAGCTGTAGGTGTTAGCATCTGAGTGAATAAGGTCTATGACGGGTTTTCTGGTGCCCAGCCATTTTCTATAAGGCCAGATCCATAATACACATAGGCTAGTCAGGATTTCAGCCAAGGATTAGCCCATTTGAGATGGTGTACCTCATCAATCTTGGAATTATGCAATCAATACATGAATGGATTACAGAGCACAGTACATTTCACTCAGCATAATCACAGTTCACATTTATCACCTTCAGCTTTATTAGGCCAACACAGTTGACTATAAGTACATCTCTCAGCACTGTACAGGGGAAGAAGAACAAAGGCCAATCCCCTGTGCATTTCAGACAGTCCTGCCACCAGTCCTGACTGTAGTTCCCAAGGCCTATGCTGAATTTTGAGTTGTTTGTTCTTTTTTACCAAGTGGCAAATGTTTATACTTTTATTTCCATGATATGCCCACAGGCAAGATGAAACTAATATATTCCCTGAAGATTCTGAGTCAAACCAGACTTTGTCCTCCTGAATGTCACCCTAGAAACCCACAGAAGCATGCTGTGGATCCTGAAAAATGGATCCTGGTCCTCCTAAAACTCCATTAAACATTCAAAACAGAACTAATACTCTTGGGAACCCTAGGAAAGCTGGCACAAACACATTTAGGGCTACACACAGTCACTGAACGTATGTGTTTTCCACCAGAAAGCCATGCTCAACAAAACCCTAAACATACCTGGCAAAGAGTATTTCTCCTATTCGTGCCCAAGAAAATATATCTACATTTATATCTACATCTACATTTCCATATCTACATCTATATGTGTATATAGCTACCTTACAGGAAGTCATATACACAGACTTACATATAACATATATGTGTTACACTTATACGATAGCTGTAATACTATGTTACTTATGTGTGTTACATATGTATGTTATACTTTTCATCATGATACCTAGGTGTATTAGTCTGTTCTCACAATGCTATAAATAACTACCTGAGACTGGGTAATTTATAAAGAAAACCGGTTTAATTGACTCACAGTTCCACAGACTGTACAGGAAGCATGGCTGGGGAGGCCTCAGGAAACTTAAAATCATGGTGGCAGATAAAGGGGAAGCAGACATGTCTTCCATGGCAAGAGAAAGAGAGAGAGAGAGAGAAGGGGGAGGTGCTACCCACTTTTAAACCACCAGATCTCCTGAGAACTCACTCACCATCATGAGAACAGCAAGAGGGAAATCTACTGCCATATTACAATCACTTCCCACCAGGTCCCTCCTCCAACATTGGGGATTATAATTCAACATGAGATTTGAGTGGGAACACAAATCCAAACCATACCATTCCATCCTTGGCTCCTCCCAAATCTCATGTCCTTCTCACATTGCAAAATACAATTAATCCTTCTCAACAGTTCCCCAAAGTCATTTCAGCATTAACTCAAAAGTCCACAGTTCAAAGTCTCATCTAAGACAAGGCAAATCCCTTCCTCCTATGACCCTGTAAAATAAAAAATGAGTTAGTTACTTCCAAGATACAATGAGAATACAAGCCCCATGCAAGTCCAAAACCCAGTAGAGCAGTCATTAAATCTTAAAGCTCCAAGACAATCCCCTTTGACTCCCTGTCTCACATCCAGGCCACACTGATGCAAAGGGTGGGCTCCCAAGGCCTTGTGCAGCTCTGTCACTGTGGTTCCAAAAGGCTCAGCTCCCATGGCTGCTCTCAAGGGCTAGTGTTGAGTGCCTGTGGCTTTCCAGGTGTATGGTGCAAGCTGTTGGTGGAGCTACCATTCTGGGGTCTGGAGGATCATGTCCCTCTTTTCACAGCTCCACTAGGCAGTGCCCCAGTGAGGACTCTGTTTGGGGGCTCCAACCCCACATTTCCCCTCCACATTGACCAAGTAGAGGTTCTCCACGAGGCCTCTGTCCCTGCAGCAGACTTCAGCTTGGACATCCAGCCATTTCCATACATCCTCTGAAATCTAGGTGGAGGCTCCCCAGGTTCAACTCTTGCCTATTGTGCACCCATAGGCTTAATACCACGTGGAAGCTGCCAAGGCTTATGGCTTGGACCCTCTGAAGCAGCAGCCTGAGAGATATATGGGACCCTTTTTAGCCACGGCTGGATCTGGAGCAGCTAGGACACACAGAACAGTGTCTCAAGGTTGCGCAGGGCAGCCAGGCCCTGGACCCAGTCCATTAAGCCATTCTTCCCTCCTAAGCCTGTGATGGGAGGGACTACAATGAAGGTCTTTTCTATTAACATTCAGCTCCTCTTTACTTACGCAAATTTCTGAAGCCAGTTTCAATTCCTCCACCAGAAAATAGGTTTTTCTTTTCTACCACATGGCCAGGCCACAAATTTTCCAAACTTTTGTGCTCTGCTTCCCTTTTAAATTTAAGTTTGCATTCCAGTTTCAGATCATCTCATTACTTGCACATATGAAATACACAGTTAGAAGCAGCCAGGCCACATCTTGAGCATTTGGCTGCTTAGAAATGCCTTCCCCCAGATACTCTAAATCATCTCTCTCAGGTTCAAAGTTCCCAATAAGTTCCTCATCTCCATCTAAGACCTCATCAGCCTGCATCTCTGTCCATATCACTATCAGCATTTTGGTCAAAACCATTCAACAAGTCTCTAGGAAGTTCCAAACTTTTCCATCTTGTCTCCTTCTGATCCCTCCAAACTGTTCCAACCTCTGCCTGTTTACCCAGTTCCAAAGCTGCTTCCAAATTTTCAGGTATCCTTATAGCAATATAAAGATACTTCTGCTACCAATTTTCCATATTACTCCATTCTCATATTGCTATAAAAAAAGAAAAGGTTTAACTGGCTCATTGTTCCACAGACTGTACAGTAAACATGGCTGGGAAGCCCTCAAGAAATTTATGATCATAACAGACGGCAAAGGGGAAGCAGGTACATCTTACATTGCTGAAGAAGAAGGAAGAGGGAGAAGGGGGAGTTACTACACACTTTTATTTATTATTTTTTTTTGTGATGAAGTCTCACTCTTTTCCCCAAGGCTGGAGTGCCATGGAATGATCTTGGCTCACTGTGAACTTCACCTCCCAGGCTCAAGTAACTCTCCTGCCTAAGCCTCCTGGGTAGCTGGGACTACAGGTATGAGCCATCATGCCTGGCTAATTTTTGTATTTTTAGTAGAGATGGGGTTTTGCCATGTTGGCCAGGCTGGTCTCCTGACCTCAGGTGATCCGCCTCCCTTGGCCTCCCAAAGTGCTGTGATTACAGGCGTGAGCCACCACGCCCCACCACTACACACTTTTAAACAACGAGATCTTGTAAGAACTCACTTACTGTCACTAGAACTGCAAGAAGGAAATCCACCCCTGTGATCCAATCACCTACCACCAGGCCCCTCCTCCAAAATAGGGGGTTACAATTAAATTGAGATTTGTGTGGGAACACAAATCTAAACCCTATCACTAAGGGATACTCTGTAACTATTCAATACATTAGCAGTTTTAAGTTGTGCTAAGCCTCCTTGTGATATTCCTAGAAGCTTAATATTTTTTCATGCTCACAACAGGTTCAAAGAAAAAATTTTGAAACTCCAAGTGCCAGGGCCAAATCAGATGTTAACTCAGTCTCAGCTTTGCTACTAACACAAGTTCACTTTCTTCATATCTGACAAGAGAAACAGATCTCTTCAAGTAGATACTTTGGTGAGGGAATGAGTTCATCAAAACCCCATCAAGTCCCCTCAAATGACAAACCCATCACTAAAATTGAAGTAGGGGTAAAAAGGGGAGGCTGTGGGCATGTTGTACACACATCAAATTCAGAAAACTTTGAAAAGAATTGTGATGGCCAGGAATGTGCGGGTCCACATAGAGTCTGAGTTTCTGTGGGAACTTGGTCTTCTAATCACCTGCTGAAAAGACTCTTATTCTTGAAACAGCCATATAGGCATAATTAAAGGCCTATTTTTACAAATCATTTCTGAAAGTCCAATGTCCTCTTCTTTTATTCTTTTCACTACCTTCAGCTAATTTTACTGTTATATTAATTCATATTAGACATGAATGATTACTACATATCACTATTCTAATACCATCGAGGTGGGCTGTTTTCAGATTTGGAAGTAGGTTATTACCCCCAAATAAAGTGCTAATCAGTAGGATATGCATGGATGTTAATTGTGAACAGGGAAACCCTCCCAGGGATTCTTGCCTCTTAGCAAATGCACAAATGTACATATACTCTAGTCAAGAGAATAAAAATCTGTAACTAGTTACCTGGTTTTCAAAATATTGTCAAACACTAGATTTTCATTATATTGAGAGATTAAAATATCAACCAAAATATTTCTTTTATATTTTTTAGCCAGTAAATAGTTTTACTATTATATCTATGTATCTATCTATATTTATATATATATAGGCATCATTTCAGATGTTTATTGGCTATCTAGAATATCTTCTTTCATGAAATACCTATTCAAGTCTTTTGTCTTTTATTCTGTTGGGTTGTTTGCCATTTGTTCTGTCAATTTATTGGAATTCTTTATATATTCAGGATATTCATTTTCTTAGTTGTATATCTTACAGATTGTAGCTTTTTCCTTTTTTGGTTCTTGTTTCTTCTCCATAGTGCCTTTAGATAAACAGAAGTTTTGACTTTATTTGAATGTAATCTAATTTAGTAATATTTTTCTTTATGGTTAGTGGGGTATTTTTTAATTCTCTATAATCTGATCATGAAGATGTCCTTGGACATTAACTTTTGAAAGCTCTATAGATTTTGGTTTTAGGTTTAGGTTTTTAATTCACTTGGAATTGACATTAGTATTCATGGTTTGTACAGTACGTGCTCACAGAAATTTGAACACACACTTGCTGCTTTCTGTACTTTCTTATTTTTGTATTGGATCTCTGACCTTCCATCTTGCATCATTTTCTGTCTGCCTCAAGTACATCCATTGAGGTTTCTTTTAGTGGAAGTCTGGTGGCAAAATGTTCTCTTCAGTTTCTCTTTTTGGTAAATGTCTTTATTGCACTGTCATTCTTGAAAGACATTTTTTGCTGGTTATACAATTTTAGAATGATAGCTACTTTCTCTTGGTACATCATTCCACTGTCTTTTGCCTTCCACTGTTGCTAATAACAAGTTAGATGTAGTTCTGTCTCTTTCGAACTCAATGTGTGCTTTTAAAATCATCTTTTTATATTTGTTGTTTTGACTAAACTTTTTAAAAATTTAATCTACTTTGGGTGGGAGGCTGCATCTTGCAATTAAGAGTTGGTGCATTTATTAGTTCTTGAATTTTTTTTCTGATATTATATTTTTCAAATACTGTCTCTGCCCAGTCTTTATCTTATGTCCTCTACAACTCCATTTACACATATGGTACACATTCACACTGTATCCTCTATGCCCCTTAACCCTTTATAATATGTTCCATATTTTTATCTCCTTTTGCTAAATCATGCAAGCTTTTTAACCTTATGCCTAATTTTTAGTTTATTATTTTTGTTTCAGTTCTATAGTTTTTCCCTCTTACATTGTATTTTAATTTTTAATGTTATTATTTGTACTTCTAGTTCTATTTGATTCTTCAACAAATATATTTTATCATTCTTTATTGTTTGTCCCATTCACACAACTGTAAGTTTATCTTTCATTTCTTTAAACATGACAAGCATAGGTATTTTATAATTTGTACCTGAAAATTATAACATCTGAAGACTTTGAAGGTCTTTTTCTTCTGGTTCTTGCTCATAGTACTTTGTTTTCCTGTGTTTGGGAAACATTCGAGGCTTAAGATCCTTCAAGAACTATATTTGCGTCTTCCAATTGCCTGTGGAACTATTAGTCAACATCTATTTTCATTTAATGCAAAGTTTTAGATCTCAAAGGTAACAAATTTAGGCTGCAAAACTGCATGAGGTCCAGCTGGTGTTTCCAGATGTTCACTAATGATATTTTCCCCTTCATCTCAGTCCCATATTTTGTGCTAGCTGATTTCTCTTGCAGTAGTCCTACTTGAGTGTGGCAGAGATTATTTCTGGATCACTGTTATGCACACTTTAGCTTTATGAAGTAAAGATTCATAGTATTGGGTTGATGCAAAAGTAATTGCAATTACTTTTGCACCAATCTAATAGATTTCATACCTTACATAGGCCTTGGATACTTTTTTCCACTAGACCTTGAGAGTCCTTCAAAACGCAGCCCAACTTCTCAGGCCCAGTAAATGCCCTTATGTGTTTGTTTGTTTGTTTGTTTGTTTGTTTGATTGCTTCTCTGGATTTCTGCCTTTGATTAGTTTTTTCAACCGAGAATTCCTTGCTTTCCTGCAACTCTTCAGTTTATTTAAGGTCATTAATATTTATTCAGGATTGTTCTTTCTCCAGTAGATGTCTACTCAGGTTCCTAATCCACAACATTACTAGAAATGAAGGTCATAAATGGATTTCTAAATTATTTTAAACTCTGTAATTCTGCCATTCTACATTTTCATTTGGATTATTTTCTTCTATCATACTTACCCAAACTAGGCAAGTGGAAAATTGACAGAGTTTGACAAGCAAAATGAATTTTTTAAAAAATATTCAATAGAACTTATGTATCTAAACATTCCATTAATACTAGTAAGATTTGACTCAACTTTCTGACTTTGCATCACGTACTCTTCTTGAATATTTTCTCAATATACATTGTATAAATTACTTTAAATGTCTCCTTTTTAAGACTATTTTGCTAATTAATTAGATGAAATCTTTTGAGACTGTATTTATCTTTCTCTTAATGAACTTATGTGGTGAATACTCATGATATATTCTCACGTGATCTCACTTGTAAGGGCATACAACTTCCGAGGGTCTATTTTTATGTCTTTTTCAGTCTTTCCTTCAATATCTCCTAAAATCTGTTTGGAATAGATACGACCTTAAAATCCTCATAACTATTTCCTCCATGGATTCAAAGATTGATTGATTCATTCAATTACTGTTGACTGGGGAATTTAAAAGCACAAGTCTATGTTTGTAGAATCACTAAATTATCTGAGACAGGTATTCTTCTAGGTATTAAGACTGATCGATTCAGCTGTGTTCCAGTGGATACTTGGCAAAAAAAAAAAAAAAAATAGCAGAAATTTGAAGTTTGAAGAACATTTCACTTAAATCCTATAACCACATTCAGTGCTAGCAATATCATCAGTAATGACCAGCAAGTCACGTGTTGGGTTAAGGAACTGTGGTCAAGGGGAAATATTCAGATGTCCTCAGATTATATCAATATTTAAACCCAGCTCAAACTACAAAGTCACAGAAATTATTTAAAACAAATTTATATAAATATCCATTCCATGCCATCCTTGATTTAAATGCCATATTCATTCATTGGAAAAAGAGGGCCCTTAATATTGTCTTTTTCTGATCTGCTTTCAGGCACCAAGAATAACACACCTACTCTAGGAGGCATGTTCGTTCTATATCCAAATCAATGATCTTCTATTCTTCAGGAAGGCAGGATTCTTTCATATCTTCCTGAAAAAGGTGAAGTTCCAAAGAGGCAGGATTGCTAATCTTTGCAGGTCCTTGCAGACCCTCTTCAATTCCAGATAAAAATGTCTTCTTATAGGCAATGAGGCAGAAAGAAATTAGGGAAGTCAGAGCGATACCTGTGACCAAAATTTTGACCTTTTCTAGTTAATTTGGTTTCTCTTTCATAACCCAGTAATATACCAACAAAATGGGGGAAAAAGATAATTGTCCAGCCATTGCAATCATTTGCCCAAAGGTAAACAGAAAAACAGTAGTTAGTATATCATTTATATTAAAAAGCAATGTGTTATTTATCTCCTCCCCTAAATAGAAGTCGAGCTAAAAAGAATTATGCTATGGTATAATTTCAGCATTTCCATCCCAATGTTTAGGAGTGGAAAGTCAGTTTCCAAGGAGCTTAAAAAATACCTTTATTATAAATCTTCATTTCTTAGATTAAAGCTCTACTTGCTCTTTCTTGTATTTGCATTCTTATTGACATTAGAGTTGGAAAAGTAATATATGCCTAGTATGTGACATTAATCCTCATGTAACAGAGATCCATGAAGATAAAATTTATCTTGATAAAGTTTGCAGCCTCACCTGCCAGGTTTTTGAGCTGCTTACTGCAACCACATGCATCTCTCTGCATTCTTAGGATTTCAATAAAGGTTTGTGATAAATGGGAAGCTGAATGGAAGCCTCCTTCCAAAATTATGCTTGTAAAACATTGGGGAATCTTAATCCCTAAAGGATAATTATAAATATTTAAAATGTATTCTTGCTTGTGCTCACTTTCTGATGTTTCTCGTAAGACTCTTTATATAAAAGATTATTCCTATACTAGCTTTTGAAACGTCATTTTAAGTTTCTACTCTGTTTGTAAACTAGGTATATAAGTTTCCTAGGACTATTGTAACAAAGTACTACAAACTTAGTGGCTGAAGACAACAGAAATGCATGTTCTTACAGTTTGAGAGGCCAGAAGTCCAAAATCAAAGTGTTGTCAAGGTTGTTTCATTCTGGAAGCTCTGAGGGACAATCTGTTCCATGTCTCTCTCTTAGTTTCTGGTGGTTGCTGGCAGTGTTTGGCGTCCCTTGGCTATTGGGTGCATCACTTTCAATCTCTCTGTCTTTACATGACCTTCTCTCTGAGTGTCAATGTCTAAATTTCTCTCTTAAGGACAAAAGTCATAGGATTAGGATCTATCCTAATGCAATATGAATGTGTCTTACCTTGACTACATCTGCAAAGGCTCTATTTCCTAAGGTCACATTCTAAGGTTTCCAAAGAATGTGAATTTTGGGAGGATACTGTTCAAGTCAGTTTACCAGATAAAACCAATTTCATTTTCAGAAACAAAGGATTAAGAAGAGCACTCAGATAGTTAGAAGAAGACCCATGACTAAACACCAATCTTTTGCCCTGTATTCAGAAGCTGCCTTACTCTGGAGGACTTTTGGAGCTTGTCTTCTGTTCTATTTTCAAATGCAAACATCTACCCAAACAGTCTGTTAAAATCACTTCAGCTGTTTATTCTTTCCCCATTTTTTAACATTTCCCCCTATGTTTCAGGAGTTTCTAAATCCATAACTCTCATTCACCAAATCTCCCAAAATGACAACAAAGAAAACCACTTTATAGCTCTCCTCTATAGCATGTGATAAAACCTAGAGGAACTTCAACGCAAATGAGGTGCTTGCCATTTTATGATACTGATTTTATATACATATATGTGTATTTGTTTGTTTTCCTCCTTTGGCACTTTTAAACTTATTTTATTCATCAAATAGATTTTGGCAGCAAAATCTTCAAAGATCATGCCAGCAAAAACCTGGCCAAATTTAAGATTGAGGTTGCATCAGGCTATATATTAACACACCTGTGAATTGTCCAACACAGCTCCCAGAAGCATAAAATACTCTGTCAGGAAAAATAAGTTATTTTATTATACTTTTGGTGTAACTAGCCATAGCCAAAGACTTTTCAACACAAACTGAAATCAGCAAGCAATTTTATTTTAGTTTTTTGTTGTTTCCATATACCAACTTAGTTCCTTTCTTACCTGTGGTCTCTTTGTTCATGTGTGGATGTATTAACCCTGTAACTCATATCCACAGGAGATATTCTGCAATACTTCACTCACATAGACACCAGCAATACACCACTGCAGCATATTCTCTGTAGCAATTATTTTATAAATCACTTATTTAAAAGGGTTTGGACTAGGGAAACCAACTTTCCCGTGGCTATTATATGACTCATGTTTTAGTACATTTACTTTTTGTCTAACAATACAGTTTAAAAGAAGTAAATGGATTCTTTTTAAATAATTGATACTGATTTTGCTTTTTATGTCTCATCTCTAGACTATGCAATTTATTTCTTCTCTCCCAGCACTGAAACAACTTCTAGCACTCACATTTATATGTTTTTGTACACAATATCATTTGGTAATCAAGTATTCTAAGAAGCTAGTTTTCTGAAGCATAAAATGGCTACATAAATACTGATCTGTGACCTGTAACATTCAATTTCAAATCTTTTATTCAGAAATAATGTCCTAACAGGTAACTCAAAATTGAATTGTATGCATTGAGAAATATTAGACATGTAAAGTGAATCTAAGAAGGTTCATTCATCCTGCATTGTAAGTGAAAATAATAGCTTATCTTTTAAAATAAATCTTTATTCCTAAATTTTGTCTTTAGAATTCATTATTATTATTATTATTATTATTATTATTATTATTATTATTTTGAGATGGGGTCTCACTCTGCCACCCAGGCTGGAGTTCAGTGGTGAGATCTCGGCTTACTTAAACCTCCGCCTCCTGGGCTCAAGCGATCCTCCCACCTCAGCCCCTTGAGTAGCGTCTGCCACCAAGCCCAGCTAATTTTTTGTATTTTTGGTAGAGATGGGGTTTCACAATGTTGCCCAGGCTGGTCTGAAACTCCTGAGCTCAAGTGATCCGCCCACCTTCGCCTCCCAAAGTGTTGAGATTACAGGTGTGAGCTATTGTGCCCAGCTAATTTATTGTATTTTGGGTAGAGATGGGTTTTTGGCATGTTGCCCAGGCTAGTCTTGAACTCCTAAGCTCAAGTGATCAGCACACCTCGGCCTCCTAAAGTGTTGGAATTATAGGTGTGAGCCACGGTGCCCAGCCAATTCTTATTCTTTTAATTGATACATAATTGTACATGGATGTGGGGTACATGGTGATGTTTCTACATATACAATGGACAGTGGTATAAACTAAAAATAAAATCCTAAGCCTCAACCTCTTGGCCAAGAGGACCCCAGAAAAAAATCTAAAACCTGAATTCTTGGCCATGATGGGAATGGAAGTGGGATTTGCCTGGTTATACTCTCTCCCTTTCAGAGTTCAGGCACAACAACTGATCAGCATTAACACTAAAACAGAGACCATAAAACTAAAAATAACTGATTCTCTGAATTATACATAAGACCTAAGGCCATGCAAGACAAGGGTCAAGTCACAAATGCAGACCATCAGTTTGGCTACGTAGCATCCTTATCTTGTTAAAAATAATTTCAACTTTTATTTTAGATTCACTGTGTTAATGTGCTTATAATGTTGGCCCCAGCTGCATCTATGTTGCTGCAAAGGACATGATTTTGTTCTTTTCATGGCTGCGTAGTATTCCATGGCATATATGTACCTCATTTTCTTTACCCAATCCACTGCTGATGGGCACCTAGGTTGATTCCATGTCTTTGCTATTTTGCATAGTACTGTGATGAACATGTGAGTACATGTGTCTCTTTGGTAGAATCATATATTTTCCTTTGGGTATATAACCAGAAATTGGACTGCTGGGACAAATGGTAGTTCTAGGTTTGTGACAGGTAACTAAATCTTGGGACCCCAAACTCATTAAGCCAAAGGGAAAAGTTAAGCTGGGAACTGGGTCACGCAAACCTGCCTCCCCCTTTCGGTTCCTAAATAAGATGGCTACAAGACGAAAAGCTACACTCTTCCTCCCTATTTTTCCCACAAGGAAATTCCTACAGAGCTGCAAGATCTTTACCCTAAGGTGTTTCTATTAATATTTCACCATGGCAATGTAAGTTGATAACTTATCTTTACAGGTGCAGTCACCCCCACTGCCCAAACACAAATGCATATCTGATTTTTCCCCTGCCCCATTTTTCTATGTTATCTTTTGTAAAAAGGCAGATTCCCCACATTTTTCCTCTGCCCCATTTGTTTATGCCATCTTTTATAAAAAATACAGATTCACTGAGCCAGACAAAGGCAAGAATGACTGTTTTTCCCTATCCTCCTCTCACATGAAAATTGTGTACTTCTCAATACCCTACCCTTTCCCCTTTAAATTTGGAGCCCTCAAAATCATCGTCAGAGAAAGGCACAGACCTGTCTCCCAGGTGTACATCCTTAACTTTGGCAAATAAAACTCCTAAAATGATTGAGACTTTTCTCATCATTTTTCTCGATTGACAAGTTCTTTGAGAAATCTTCAAACTTCTTTTCACAGCGGCTGAACTAGTTTGCATTCAGAGCAACACTGTATAAGTTTTCTTACACAACCTCACCTGCATCTGTTGTTTTTTGACTTTTTGACTGCTGTGAGATGGTATCTCATTGTGGCTATGATTTGCATTTCACTGATGATTAGTGATGCTGAGTATTTTTCTCATGTTCATTGGCTGCTTGTGTCTTTTGACAAATATCTGTTCACATCTTTTGCTGACTTTTAATGGGTTTTTGTTTTTTGCTCATTGAATTATTTAAGTTCCTTATAGATTCTGCATATTAGACCTTCCTTTCACCATATCCAAAAAAATTAACTCAAGAAGGAGTGAACATTTAAATGTAAGACCTCATACTATAATAATCTTAGAAGAAAACCTTGGAAACCCCATGCTGGATACTGGCCTTTGGGAAAAAAAAATATGACTAAGTCCTTAAAAGTAATTGCAACAAAACAAAAATTGGCAAGTGGGACCTAATCAAATGAAAGAGCTCCTGCACAGCAAAAGAAACTATCAGCAGAGTAAACAGACAACCTTAGAAATATAAGAAAATATTCACAAACTATGTATTCTACAAAGGTCTAATATCTAATATCCAGCATCCTTATATTAATCTAAAACATTTCTTTCTGTTGGCTCCAAGTTTTAGACAGAATCTTACTCCTTTAACCAATTGAAAATTAAAGAATCTCTGAATCCACCTGTAACATATAAGCTTCCACTTCAAGATGTCCAGCCTTTTGAGGCCAATCCAACGTATACATTCCACATATTGATTTTGGTCCCTGCCTGTAACTCCTGCCTCCCTAAAATGTGTAAAACCAAACTGTAGCCCAACCACCTTGGGACCACTTATTCAAGACTCTTTGGGTTTATGTTTTCCCCAGGCCACAGTCACTCATACTGACTTGGAAGAAGCCTCTTTAAAATATTTTGCAGAGTTTGGTTTTTCCATTAACAGTGGTCAGATCAGGATAATTAGCATATCTATGATAATTAGCATATCAAACATTTATCTTTTTTTGTGTTGGGAACATTCAATATCCTCTCTTCTAGCTATTTGCATATATATAATATATATGTCTAGATTTCAAAAAATAATTTCTTACATTAGAGCAAATAGTAGAAGGTTAAAGAAGAAACCAATAGGCATGCATTCTGAAATTAACAAAACTTTTTCCATGACAACTTATGTAATCTTGCTTGGGCATCTAAAGAAATACAGGTTCAAATAAACTGAACATACAGTCCATACAAGCATATGTAGGATCAACTTGTCATTAAATAATGAGGCGTATTTTCTGTGGTCCTTTGGCCCTGTTGCAAGTACAGAGTGTCCTCACACCATCCCTCTTTACTTTCATAATGCCCAGGATGCTGAGAACACTAGACTTGGGCACACTTCTATTTTCTACCACCAAAATAAAGGTTATCTTCCCATCTCCATGAATCCCTGTTTGCTTTAAAGAAATTGATAGCTCAATTTTAATATAAAGTTTATAAATCAAAATTATTTAACATCTTTCACGTAACATGTAACTAGTTTTAGAGGCTTCCAAAGCCTCAATTGACTCTAAAATTATTGTATCCTGTGAAAATCCCAGGCAGCAGGGTATGGCCAGCAGCAAGACACTCCAAGACAAGGGATCTTAGGAAGTGCATCTTTATTGGATGTGTGAGGGAGGTCTTGCATATTTATCACGTTTTATTTCCGTATGTACTTAATCAGGTCAAGTGCAAACAATTCACCCACTTCCAGAATATTCCTTCTTATATCTGTAATAGAAACTATGCAACTCAACCACTTACCCAACCCTTTGCCTCCTCAGACTGTGGACAAGAATAGGCCTTGGCTAAGGACTAAAGCAAAGTCTTTCGAAAGTAAATGTATCACTGGGTGTTAGGGAGTACGTATTATATGGTCTATGGGTCAAGATTGGGCATAATTTTAAATGCCAGCAATTCACGAATCATACCATTTATAAGGTAGAAGGAAAGAACTGCAAATGAAAGAAACTAGTACTGCTCTGCACAATAAAGTAAAATACAATTTTCATTGGTGTGAGGATTAACTGAGTTAATATAAGCAAAGTACACACAGCCCAGAAGTACTCAGTAAGACAACTGCTATCACAAAAAAAAAGTTACTGCTAAGTAATTGGAAAAATAAAGGAGAATGTGACTGACATATTCCGAAAGAGAGAAATCAGACTATGTGCACCCTGCATGGTTCTAGAGAAACTGGAAAACCAAAGCAAGTCTATAAAGACTCTTTTACTTGTCCACTGTGCATGAATGGTAAATTCCTAGCAATGAAAATGTAGGGTCCAAAGAAGAATGCATCTTCTAATCACTTTTAAAAGATATTGCTGAAGCCTTCTCCAAAGAAATTACACCAATTTTCACTGCCACTGGAATGAATAAATGTATCTGAAACTCCACACTGTAAATATATTTAAAATTACTTTATATATATACTATATTAAGTATAATTATATTGTAACTAAGCTGTTATATATAGCATGTTTTATTAACATTAAATATAACTATTGTTATAATTTTTGCCAATATAATGGGTGCAAAATTACCTTGTTATGACTTGAATTTTTTTAATTGTATTTGAGGGCGCTCATTTTTTCATCAGCTGCCAGTTCAAGTTTAGAAGAATGATCACAACCTCCCCCTCCCCATTTGATACAAAGAGGCCTAGAGAGAGGAAGACAGTACCTTTGGGGGACCCAGAGTTTGTGACTAGGCAACTATATCTGTCCTTGCTGGAAAGGGGAGACCCCTCTTGCTATTTTTATTGTGTTGAAGCCAGAAGAGGTAATTGGGGTGCTGCTCCCTGGCTGGGTGGTTGCTGGACCATAACCTGTACCCTTTGGTAGAAAAGGCAGAGATAACACCTTGCTGGCCCTCCACCGCTACAGGTAGCTTCTGGAACTAACCAAGTCAAGCCTATTTTAATGGATATAATAGCAATAACCTAATTAGTTTAGTTACTAAAAATCATTTTAAAATTATAAAATTAGACTGAATTATCTATCTTGTGGTGAAGAAATTTTGACAAAGCAAATGGACATACTTAATTTTTGGAAAGAAACATTTCTCATTCTTTGTGACTCCAATGTTTTGGCTATGCACGAGTATATATGCGTATCTATATATGTATAAACATATCTATATATGTATAGTTTATACAGAGCTATGTATGTATAGTTTATACATATCTGTATGTATAGTTTATACATATCTATGTATGTATAGTTTATACATATCTATGTATGTATAGTTTATACATATCTGTATGTATAGTTTATACATATCTATGTATGTATAGTTTATACATATCTATGTATGTATAAACATGTGAAACTATATGTGTGTTTATATGCATGTATCAATGACATCCTCAATGAACAGAGCAAAACTTTGTTCAATACAGCCCAGTTCCTTTGTTCATTGGACAATCACCTTTATCATCTAATGCAGTTCTATATTTGCTATTCTAACAGCATCTATGGCCTCCCCAGAAACATCTAATTGCTACCTCACTATCACAAGTTTCAATCTGAAATCAAAAGCTCAAAAGTTCCTTTGAAGCCTTGCTGGAAGTCAGACAGTACACACTGAATGTATATGTGTTAAAATTCTGAAATAATTTTATACCAATTGGGAAATATTTGCTGTTTGAATTTTCTGTCTTGTCCCTCCCACCCACAACAACCGTCCTATGATCCCCAGAACTTTCTCATAATCCACCAAACAATGGGTTAATGCCTACTCCCAGAACAACAGCCATTACAATTACTCACAGTGTTAAACATTTTAAATATCATCCCTCTTTGATAGATTCTATACAGCAGGATCTAAATAAAGTTTATCCAACCAATGGCCTGTGGGCCGCATGTGGCCCAGGATGGCTATGAATGGAACCCAACACAAATTTGTAAACTTTCTTAAAACCTGATGAGACTTTTTTTGTGATTTTTTAAGAAATCTCTTCAGCTATTGTTAGTGTTAGTGTATTTTATGTGTGGCCCAAGACAATTCTTCTTCTTCCAATGTGGCCCACAGAAGCTAAAAGATTGGACACCCCTGACTCTAGATTATTAGAAATAAACATTCACATGAACAAAGATCCCTTCATATTCTAGCTTAAGCTTCAAAACCAAAAGTTATTTGCAATTTTAGAGGTTTATCAAAATCTCTCCTTTAAATAACTATCTAGAGTTAAATAATTTGTGTGTTTTTTTTTTTGAAAGGCGTTACCATTCTGAAAGTAGAGTAAACTACTTTCACTGAACTGATCTTTAGCCAGTTTTGGTGTTCATTTAAAAAATTTACAGTGTTATGCATTCATATATGGTAACTGAGCCTTTAGGTTCCCATGGCAACTTGATCATTTCAGTAGAAAACTTTACTTTTCTTTCTTTTTTAACTTATAGCTATGCCTGTTCTGTAACAGTTTCACTTAGCTTATCATTTCAGTTATTTCCAACCGAGATATCCACCTTTGGGAATTCACATATTCTGATACATTCCCAGGTGGCTATTTATAAAAACCCAAGAAACATCATGCTAACATCACCAAGTCCTGAGAAAACTGGTCTTGCATTATGTCATTCTAAGGAGAAACACCATCTTTCTCTCCACATCATGGACTTTTATTTTACATCCCTGGAGAAATTTCATACACTTGGCAGGTAACTCACAGAAGCTTTGTTGGTATACCGAAAATACCTAAGTATTGGTGGTCCAAATGCCCCAGTGCCACATATAAATAGACAAAAGAGTTTTCTTTGTGATGAGTTTATCACCCAATACTTGGTTCCTAAACTTAGATCCAACTTAATTGGTTACATCAAAGTCATCTGGGGTCTTTGTTAAAACAGATTCCCAGGCTTCTCTCCAATAACTGAATTGGAATATTCAAGAAAGGATGCAAGAAATCTGAATTTTTAAGAAGTACTCTGTAGGATGTTCATGCCCAGCCAGTCTGGAAAATTCATAACCTATTAATTAATAAATCATTCACGAAACTGGCATGATGGTTTTTAATTAACAACTTGGTTGACTAACTGACAAATGTTACAATCAAATACAAATGGAAAAACCAGAATATTGACCAAAAGGGTTAGCATACAACTGTCATAAATATCTTACTGTCAGCAATGCAACATACTGATATTTTCTATTATGTTTTATTTCCTTTTTAAAAATGTGTTCATTACAAACCACTTCATTTCATTGCCTATTTAATAAATCTCATCCACAATTTTAAACACAATGACCTAAGGACATTTTTCAAACATGCATGGCTGACCCAGCCTACCTGACTCTGTAGGATCCAGGTGATGCCTCGGCAAATAGGTGTGCCTGAAAGATAAACCCAAAACAGTGCTGTCATCAGACCACAGGAGATCAATCTATTGTTGAAATATTAAATAGTGAGAAATCACAACAAAATGAATTTGGCACCATGTTCCAAATAGAGATTTCCCTCTTATAAGGACCAGACTACCAGAATCCATGCAGCAACAAAATCTCTTCTCTATATAGTGGGGAATAGACACTGACTACTTTTATATTTGGGGGTATCTCAATTCTTTGTTTCCCATATTTCATCTTCTAATTGAATGGAATAAAATCAATTAGATTATAACATCTAAGTAACTTTTTATTCAGTTTTACTTTCTAAAATTATAAGCAGCTTATTGTGATTGGTGCTTAGAGTTTTTTCCAATGTTAGATTTAATCATTAGTAAATAATCTTTTTAATTACTTCCAGAAATTATTAATCACATCTATTCATGAGAACAGGCCTATATCCATTGTGTTTATTATTGAGTTTACAATGCTTAGAATTGTCATTGCTTCTACAAGTAGTCCCTGATTTACAATGGTTCAACTCATGAATTTTTGATCTTAGGATGGTGTATAACTGTCACTATTTTCAATAAATAACATGAGATATTCCACACTTTATTGTAAAAAGGCTTTGTGTTCTATGAGTTTGTCTAACTGTAGGCTAATGTAAGTGTTCTGAGCACGTTTAAGGTAGACTAGGGTATTAGTCCTTTTTCACACTGCTATAAAAAACTGTCAGAGACTGGTTAATTTATAAAATAAAGAGGTTTAATTAACTCATAGTTCAGCATGGCTGCTACAATCATGGTGAAAGGTAAAGACAAAGCAAAGCACCTCCTTCACAAGGTGGAAGGAAAGAGAATAAATGCAGGAGGAACTACCACTTATGAAACCATCAGATCTTGTGAGAACTCACTCATCATGAGAACAGCAAGGGGGAAACTTGCCCGCATGATTCAATTGCCTCTGCCTGGTCTCTCCCTTGACACGTGGGGATTATGGGGATTATGGAGATTACAACTCAAGATGAGATTTTGGGTGAGGATACAGCCAAACCATACCAGCTAGGCTAAGCTGTAATGTTTGGTAGGTTATGTATATGAAATGCATTTTCAACTTACAATATTTTTAACTCACTATGGGTTTATCAGGACACATAACCCTATCATAAGTCAAGAAGTACCTGTATTAGGCATTAATAAGCATCTGAGTACATTGTACCTACAGATTTCATTGATTTAATTCTAAGAAGTTAATCTCCCTTACATCTAAGTTAGTCTCCCTTTCATTCTAAGTTCTTAGAGGGGACCATGGCATTTTTCATATATGCAAAACATTAAGCATTTAATTGGATTGACTCTAAATAAATTAGCAAATAGGAAAAAATACTGAAGTCAGTAAGAGAGTCAGGTATAAAACATATGCACATTCCATCTCTTAATTTGTTGCTATATTGGGATAGACAATGAGATTAAATGATTTTATAGGGACATTTAGATAAAAATTCACAACATTTAGAAATATTTCCTTTCCAACATATATAATAGAAAATAAAGCTAAACAAAACAAGCAAATGATAAGGAAGGAGTAACCTAAATGTTCAATAATAGAAGATAGGTTATGTAAACTATGGTAAATTCTACTCAATGTAACTTTATGTAGTTAATATTTGTCAAGGATTTGACAAAATTAAAAGGTATGATATAAAATTTAAAACATGTTATTTTACAACTATGCTAAATAAAGCACTTACTTAAGGAAGAAAAACATGAAAATAATGGTTATGCTGGGATGAAGTGAGAGACTACATATTTCTAAAATTATTTGCAAATCATTAGAAAATATTTGTTAATTACCATGTCAGCCTCCATTCTCCATTCCTACAGGAACTTGGACTTTCAAGCCAGGTGGCTAAGGCTGAATTGACCTTCTCCCAGTTCCAGGAAGAGGTCTTGCTTAACTTAAGTCTACAGCATATTCCGTCCCTCTAGCCAGAGTTATTGGTTCAGGAATAAACATACTCACTCACAATTATATCATGAGGGTTAGTTTTTATAATCTTGTGCTTGGTACCAATTGTCATAACCTACTTTTTCCTGAAAGCATACCCTGAAGCAAGAATTAAAGTGTTAACATTTTATTTGTGAGGTGCAAGCCCTTGGCAGGAAAAGAAGAGGAAAAAAAAAGGAAAGTGAGCATAAGAACATCAACGTGATTGCCACACTACCACTTCACAAAACGTAAGATGCACAGCAGGTCACTCAGCAAGCCAGAGGAATAAGGACTATGCCAAGAAGGACTTACTCTTGGCAACACTTCAAGAGATATGATTCTTGTTGACTATCGTGTCACTGCAGCAACTCATAAAGCAGTGGCAAGTACAGTCATGCATTCCACTCTGCATCTTGTCTTAGTTCCCCTTCCCCCTATTCATACCCCAACTGTTGTGGAATTCTGCCCTCCCCCCAAAATATTAACATAGCAATATTTGCCTCACCTTTTCCTCTCAAAAGGATCAGGCTAAGACAGATAGTTTTAAAGATTTTTCCCAATTTACCTTCTTCCCTCATTTCCTATGTTGATTGGATGGGGACAGGGAGAGAAGCTGAGTTATGATCAGCACTAAGATTCCTATGTTTTTATTTTTTTCTTGTCTGAGACATTTTGAAATTTATGGCATTGATAGTAAACATTGCTAGCCCTTGCTTGTCTATGGTTCATTGTTTCCTGTTTTATGTTATTATTGTTTTTTGTGCCTATTGGTTCAGAAAGAGTGAGACTATGATCTGGCATGACTCTGCCAATTTTACCCCGAAGTGTCATCTTATAAATTTTTAAGCAGAGGATGAAATACTTAGCTTAAGTCTGCAGTGTATTCTGTCCTCATAGCTGGAATTATTGGTTCAGGAATACACTCACTCAAAACTGATCTCGATGGATTATTTTTGGCCAGCATACAGGGATAGGATACACTAGACTATGCATAATCAGACAGCCCACTTTTCTGTCAGACTTCCTCTTGTTAATTACATGAACTCCCAATGTTTTGAGAATATCAGTTTTTAGTTTTATGGCAAACATGTGTACCACTGTATTCATTGAACTTACTTATTTTATGATATTCAAAATTTTTCCAATCTTATGCAGTGAGATCTACTAATTTTTATGGGAATTTTTATCATTGCTTTTTACTTTTTTCATATTTCAGGGTAAGTGTAAAAGGCAGAACTCTGGCCCTCATGACCTTTACTGTTTAGTATTATACCTGTGGGTATGCTATGTTGGTAAAAGAAATTTTGGCCTGGCGCGGTGGCTCACACCTGTAATGCCAGCACTTTGGGAGGCAGAGGCAGGCGGATCATGAGGTCAGGAGATCAAGACCATCCTGGCTAACACAGTGAAACCCCACCTCTACTAAAAATACAAAAAATTAGCCGGGCGTGGTGGCGGGCGCCTGTAGTCCCAGCTACTCGGGAGGCTGAGGCAGGAGAATGGCGTGAACCCGGGAGGCGGAGGGTGCAGTGAGCCGAGATTGCGCCACTGCACTACAGCCTGGGCGAGAGAGCGAGACTCCGTCTCAAAAAAAAAAAAAAAAAAAAAAAAAAAAAAAAAAAAAAAAAAAAAAAAGAAATTTTGCAGATGTAATTAAGGTTACTAATCAGTTAACCTTAAAATGAAGAGATTATTTTGGATTATCTAGTTAGCCCCAATATAATTACATGAGCCCTAAAAAGCAGGGACACGTGGCAAAAAAAGGAAGCCAATGAGATTTGAAGCATGAAAAGGACTTGACTCAATGTCGATGCCTTGCAGATGGAAATGGCAATGTGAAAAGCATGAGAAGAAAGTAAATTCTAACAACATCCTGAATGAGCTTTCAAACAGATTCTTTCCCAGAGCCTCTAGTAATGAACACAGTTCTGCCAACACCTTGATTTGGGCCTCATAAGACCATGTGCAGAGAAAACAGCCAAGCACACTGTGCCTGGACTTCTGATCCATGGAAACTATGAGCTAATAAATGGCTATTATATTAAGCCACTGTTTGTAGTAATTTGTTATAGTCACAACAGAAAACTCATACAACGAGTCAAGTTTATATATAAACTAGGAAAATGGAGGGGCTGTAAATCAAAATACAAAAGCCAGGAAAGACACCAATATCCTGAGTCTTTCTTGTAGAATAATACTCTTCCCTTCAATTTGAAAGAAAATTTGATGAAATTTTATACTAAATGATAAAAACTTACTGGCAGGTTCTAGTAGGAAAGCCACACAGAGGTCAATGAAACATTATTCTTTACTTGAGAATGTTTTCCCTCATCATCAGATAAAAATCAAGCAAGTTTGGAGAAGGGAAGAGTATTGTTTGAACCTTTTTTTCTGTGACTGGTTGCAGCTAAGCAATGAGCCATGGGAGACAATAATTTTTTGATTATACAGAAGTCATTTGTTTTAGGTTTAGATTACATGATTGCTCCCACAACTTGCCCAGTCTTTATCAGGAAAATTGTGAGTTTCCATGGCAATGGGAAACATGGCACAAAATTGCAAATGAACTCATGCTTCCACCATAGAAAACTGTTCCTGGAAACAACTAAGATGAAACTGGCAATTGCTATAAAAAAGGAAAGTAAATCTCTTTTGGATGTGTTTGTGATTAATAACTATTTTCTACTATCTTATAGTTTTATAGAACACCTTACAGACAAATATATAATTAATTATAATTGTTTTTGTATCTCCTGGAAGGCACAACAAAAATCCAGTTAAAAACCTATACCCACCAAAAAAAATTCCACAACAGGTGTTGTGAATCTTTTAGGACATTACAAATTATAATTAAGTTCTCTACATTTAATAAAGACTGTAGTTAATAGCCTTAATTATTGGACTAAGCACCTTCAATTATTTTGTTCCATTTCAAATTTCTTAGTTCAGAAGTGAAAAAGCTATTTTTTTTACACTTTTCCATGACTTTTCTTAAAAGGGGAAAATTATTTCCTGATTTGAGAATTTCTCTCATTCAGTGCTTAATAAACTGAGGGGGAAAAGTTAATATTCTAATGATATCAAATTATTTAATTGGCATAATTATAAAATATGCTTCCACATTTAACTATTCTCTCATCTAACATAGCAGGTTACCTATTTGAAGTAGAATTATTTCTAATGAAAATGTAAACGGGTTGGCCTCATATTGACTAGCAGTTACTGCCACAATGAATAATTTCTCTTCCTTATTAATTCATATAATCATTAAAAGGGTGAACTTCCTTTTTTGTGAAGAATTTGCCTCTGAGGAGCTGAAAGCTCTGTGAAGATATAAATGTTACTGAATTTCAGATCAGCAGCCTGGGAGGGTGGGAAGGTTTAGTTAACTCCATTTTAACTGACAGTAAACCAAGACTAAATAGTTGAGGATATATGAGGAAATAGGCGGACAGAGCTTCTACTATCAGAACATTTCAAACAAAAGGCCTAATTTTTCCTTAAGGTATCAGGTAATTCACAGAAAATAGGACCCAACCCTACACTATGTTTTCCAGCTGGTCCCAGAGACTAAATTCCCTTGATAATTGCTAATCCATTTCCTGAGTGCCTCACCCTGAAATCACTTCCTCCTCTGGGATCTTAGAAAGCTTTCCACCTGAACCATTCATTCAGCAGGTGCTGCTTTCTTCTGCCATTTACATTTTATGTGGCGATGTCTTTTCAGATCTACTGGATTGTAAATAGAAATAAAGGGAACATGGGGAGGTAACCGGTATTTTTTGAGTGGCTAGCATGTTGCAGAAACTTTTAATATGTGAGAAAACAGATTTCCTGAGTGTGTCTAATCATAGAAAGTCAGAGCCAGGAGGCCTGAACACAGATGCCTGCTTTCTCCACAACTCTAAGTCCACGTACCTGGAAATTGTAATATTTGTTAATATGCCCACAAAGGGAAGGGTTTATACTACTATGCAATTATTTCTCTTTCGTGCTTAGAGAAATAATAGCCAGCATTTATTGAGCACATCCTGTGGGCAGGCACTGTTCTGAAGTATTTTATGTGATTTGTTTTCTTTCATTCCCACAACAACCATATAAGCAGGGACTATTTTTGTTCCCATTTTACAATAGAAGAATCTGAGGTGCAGCTAGCTTAGATAACTTTTCCAAGGATACCTGGCTGGTAAGTGATTAGCCAAAATTTAAACCTGATCAGTTTGGGTCTAGAACCCTTGCATCTAACTCACCATGGGTCCCAACATCAGTCCTTAGTAGAGAAAGGTTCTGGGATAAGGAGAAATTGAGTTTCTCAGACCTGTAAAGACCAGGTGGCTTGCACTGTGTCACCAGCAGCTCCAGGCCATTCCCTCCTCTGCCACCCTACTGAGGTCCCCCACTCTCAGGAACTTGGAATTAAGAGAAGCTGACAATCTGACATAAGCTTCTGCTTTGTACACTTCACGTCACAAAAGATTTTGCCTCCCTTGCCTAATTAAAATGTAGTCTACAGTGTGTATGCTTTCTTCTTGCCAACAGTCAGCTCGCCAGAAATGCTAAAACTGTCTAATATTATGTTGTTGTCAGGCTCAAAAATGGCCCAGATTATAGCTGCCTCCTGGTTCTCACAGGTTTGTGTAATCCCTGTCCTCTGACTGTTGGATGGACTTTGTGACTCACTTCTAATGAATAGAATACAGCAGAAGTGGCAGGATCTCAGAAAATACCACAAAATGAGCAAATTATTAGAAAAAAAATGCAGGGAAGAACAAAGAAACTCACAGTGACTCAATTATTATATATTAATAGTATTAAAATAACCATGATTTATATACATAAGAAAATAGATGAAAGGACGGAAATTGCACCAGAGAATTGGGATACATTCCAAAAAAAAAAACCAAATGGAAATTGTAGAAGTAAAAAACAAAATAAAAGAAATTAAGAATTCAATAGATTAATTTAACAGTAGACTAGACAGAGAAGAAAAGGCTCAAAAATAGGTCAGATGTGAAGCAGAGATAAAACAATGAACTGCAGAAAATGCAAAGAGAAATATGAGACATAATGAAAAAGTCTAACATAAATAAAAATAGAGTTAAGAGAGAATAGAGAATTGGAAATATTTTAAGAGACGCTGGTAATGATGAGGCTGGCCATGAAATACTGAGACCAAAACAAGACAAGGATGTCATCCGTCACCAAATTAATTCAGCATTGTATCAGAGAACATAGTCCCTCCAATAAGAAAATGGCAACAACAACAACAGAACAGGAAGAAAGGGAGGGAAGAAGATAGGAAGATACGGAGGAAAAAGGAAAGAATAAATAAAATGTGAAGATTTGGAAAGAAAGAAATAAAATTCTCATCAATTGCAGATGAGATGACTGTGTATGAGCAAATCCAAATAGTCTACAGTTCACTTACTAGAATTAATACACTTTATCAACATCTGTAATAAAAGATCAATTAATTAAAGTAATTATATTCCTATATACTAGCAGCAAGCACTTTAAAGGTGACATTTAAACTTAATTCTATTTACAAGAGCTATACAAAAATTCTTATCTATCTAGGAATATCTAAGTAAAGATGTTCAAGATATCTACTCAGAAAGCTACAAACAGTACCAAAATAATTTTTTTAAAACCCAAATAAATTAATATGCCATATTTATGGATCATAAGATTTAATATGTAAAAATGTCAGTTTTCTTCAAATTAATCTAAAGATAGACTGAAATACAAATCAATATAGTAACAATATAGTAACAAGGTCTCGGCATATAGGTATGTATGAGTGTATGTTTCAGTAGACATGGTAATTGATGAGCTGACTCTAAAATGTGTAAAAATACCAAGGGCCAAGAAGATCTAAAACTATACTGAAAGAAGACAAAAAAGTAATAATAACACTACCACCATACATTAATGCTTATTTTAAACTTACAGAAATTAGAATAGTATATATTGTCTCAAGTATAAACAGACCAACAGAGAGACAAAAACAGACCTACTCATACATACATACCTAATTTATGACAAAGATGCCACTATAATAGAAACAGAAAAATGATCTTTTCATTAAAGGTGTTTGATCAAAGGAATATATATATATATATATGAAAAAATTTATTCCTATCTCATCCCATATACACAAACACAATTTTAGATGAATAAGGTAAAATCAAAGATTTTATAAAAGAAAACATAAGGAAGTACCTTTATGACCTTTAGGTAAGAAGAAGTTACATATATAAGACATTTTTTAAAACACCATAATGAGAAAAAAAATAGAAAATTAGACTTCCTTAACCTTAAGAATTTGGCTCATCAAAAGGCACCATGGGAGAGTAAAAAAGCAGCCCAGAGAGTAGAAAATGAGAGAGACTTGGAATGCATGTACCTTATAAATAATGCTGCTACAGACATATCTCCAACATATGTGTGGAGATCTAACAGATTAATAAGATAGAGAATCTCATTAAAACTGTATCAAAGACTTGAATAAGACTACATAAAAAAAGAATATCCAAATAGTCAATTAAAATACTAAAATAGTCTCAATATCATTAGTCATCAGGGGAATGCTAACTAAAACCATAATGAGATTCCATAATGCACCCACTAGAAAAGCTAAAAATAAAATGTGAAAGAAAAACCAGTAATATCCAATGATGAGTTAGTTGTAAACCAAATGGAGGGAACACACTTTTGGTGGGAAATAGTTGGGCAGTGTCTGCTGAAGTTGAAGATTACAAACTCTAGGAAACAGCGATTCCTCTCCTAGGTATGTACTCATCAGATATGAATTATATATATTCACTCCGTGTATATTCATATATACATATATTGCATCAAAACTGTCCTTAGCAGCATTATTTGTGACAGTCAAAACTGGAAACAACACCAATGTCCATCAGCAGAAGTGAAAAGAATTGCAGTGGCTTGCCCAATAGGATACCAGACAGTAGTGGAAAAAATCAACCACTGCTACATGCAACAAAGTGGATCAATCTCAAGAGACAGAAAAATAAGGCAGGCACAAAAGAATACATAAAATATGATTCCATTTATATGATATACAAAATGAGGCTAAACTATTCTAATGCAATAACAGGATAGTGGTTATTTGAGAGGTCTGAGGAGCAGCAACACAAGAAGGCTTCTGAAGGGCTAGTAATGTTTCCTACTTCAATCTGGAGAAAGATAAATTCTCTTAGTAAAAATTAATCAAGTGGCACCTTTAAATCTGTGCATTTTATTCTGTATGTGCTATATCCAATATCAATGTTTACCAAACAACTTCAGCCTCCACTTTTGTTCTTCCACTGGGCCATGTTGCCTCTGAGGTCCATGAAATGAAAACTCAAAAAATTTCTATTAAACTGCCTCTCTGCGTGCCTAATATCCGCCTACTGTCTCCTGCCTATCGAACCTTCTCAGAGAGTACCCTTGCTTTCCTATAATTAATTGTCTTCCAGTCTTGCCATCTGCTCCCATACCCAATTCCTGATGCAGCCTCTCATATTCTTGTTATAAACACAACCTTGGACTAAGCAGGGGAACTGTCAAACAAGCGCTGATTCTTAAGATGATATGAAAACGCATGAGATTTCCCCCAGTCCTCCCAGCAGAATCACAGCCATAGTCTCCAAGGGGAAAGTTCACTTCGAAGTGCTCCTAAGCCAATGCAAATATTACTTTAGCTAGAAGAACACACTTACACAGCACTGAGAACAGCATGGGCAATTTACAAATACTTATTGGCTAAACCAGTGCATTTGTGGGCTTCATAAAATTCTCTGAAAATTCTCTTTTTTTTTTTCCCCCATCTTGTATCTCTAATCCTAGGGAACTTTCCTCTCCAGTTTATTCAGGCTGCAGTATTAACTGGGGACTTTACAGGGGGCAAAATGTAATAATTATGCCTGTATTCCTGTTAGGAGAAATAGCAATCACTGCATTTTACATTTAGTTGGCTTAGTTTACTTCAAATTTGCCTCTATATTTAAAACCAGGCCTGTTTCTAATGCAACTGGGAGAAAGGGAGGTGAAAGGAAGGAGAAGTTAACAGCAACACAGTATTACTCAACTAAATTAGAACTCCGTGGAAAAGTACTGCTGATTAGAGATGGTAAAGTCATTCTGGGTGAACTGATTGATTTAACCCAGAGAACTATATGCCTGGGCACTAATTTACTCTGATAAAATGTTGCTAATAAAATGATGGATCTCAAATCTAATTCACTGAAGCCTGGCATATCATAGAGAGACCCTCAGTCAGTGAAACTGCAAATCCCCTACTGTTTTCATTATGTCTTTGGAATCCAAAGGCCCCACTGAAGCAAAGCCTATAATGGAATTATCACAGCTTGCTGCCTCTGAATTTCCCATTTATGCTTCTGTCAGTGTCATATCAACACACTAATTACCTGCACTCTCCATTTCATTTAATAATAATCCCAAACAAAGAGGCCAATACTAAAAGAAGGAAGTGGGGGCGAGAGGAAGAGAAAGGGCTGGACAGACGTAGATTGCTATGTGCAATAACAAATATGGATTTAATCAAACCGGACTGCATGCCCAGAGAAATGGCAAAGAAGCCAACTGTTCACAAAAGCAAATAAACGCATTTCTAAAATGAGTGCTCATATGAATTTACACAAAATTGGACTTCATTTCTATTAATTGTAACCATTTGTAATGGCTACAAAGATCACCTCAAGGGAAAAGGACAACAGTTCTTTTTGTCCATGCATCCCACATTTATCTCCTGTGGGGGTTCAAGTCTGATGGGAGTACTGCCTGCTGCCTCCCTATCTAGAGTCAGCTCTGTGTAGAGTAAGCTGAATTTAAAGCACTATGAAAACCTGTTTGCATCCCCCTTAGGAAATCCATACCACATGTGTCATCAAGTCTAGTTTGCTAGTTTCTAGTTCTTATTTTCATTTTCCCATGTGCTGAAGACCAGTTCTGGGGTACAGCCTGCTTAATTGCCTTTCACCATATTCTTGCTGGTTACCATTCTCAGAGATGAAACATCTTCCTGTTTCTATTATATCTAAGCAGGCTTTGCACCCACCCAAGCTCCCTTATATCCCTGGGCTCAGGTATAAATTTGCCACTTATTTAAAAAGGGAATTTCTCCACATTCTTTCTTCCACTACAGATTTGAACCTCCATTCCCAAATGCTTCCCTGGCTTCAGGCCTTTTGTCTCATGCACGGATTTGTTCCCTAGCAAGTCTCTTCTAAATACTGTTTTGGTGGGTAGACTTTTAGATTCTCATCTTTACTTTCTGCCTAGGTTACTATCACACATGTAGTTACCTTCTTTGTCTCACTGAACTTTATAGACAAGCCTTGCCCTACTCCATACAAATTCCTGAGAGAGTGCAACCCAGCCTGGAGCCGGAGCTTCAGCCTCTCATTTGCTTGAAGAGCAGCTTGATCCCCTGTATTTCCTTGCAATAGCCTTTTTGTTACATGACCCAAACACCATGAATATAAGAAACATGCCATCTGAAGTGCCTGATTCTTGCCTGTTATGAACTAAATGTTTATGTCCTCCCAAAATTTACATGCTGAAGCCCAATCAAGGTGGGGTCTCTGAAAGGTAATTAGAGTTAGTATAGGTCCTGAGGATAGAGTTCTTAGGATGAAATTAGTGATCTTATAAGAAAAGAAAGAAAGATCTCACTCTGCCTGTCTCGCTCTCGCTCTCGCTCTCTCCATGTACACCCCGGGGAAAAGCCATAATAGGACACAGTGAGAAGGTAGCCATCTGCATGCCAGGAAGAAAGACCTCATCAGGAAAAGAATAAGCAAGCATCTTGGTCATGGAGTTTCCAACCCCTCGAACTATGGAAAAAATTATTTTCTCCCTAAGCTATCCAGTCTGTTGTATTTTGTTGTAGCAGCCCAAGCTGACGAGTACACTGCCTATCTTAATCCCTTTGGCGCTGCTATCACAGAATACATGGGACTGGGTCATTTATAAAGAACATAAATTTATTTCTCACAGTTCTGTATTCTGGGAAATCTAAGATCAAGGGACTGGTATCTGATGAGGCCTTCTTGCTGTGTCCTCACATGGCAGAAGGCGGAAGGGCAAACCCACTCCTCCAAGCCCTCTTTATAGTGGCATCAATGCATTCATAAAGGCAGAGCCCTCATGACTTAAACACATCCTATTAGACACCACCTCTTAAAACTGTTACAGTGGACATTCAATTTCAAATGGGTTCTGGAGGAGACATTCAAAACATAGCACTGTACCACCTCTTCAGATATTTCATGGAGTTTTCCTCGTTGCCTTGCTCTGCTTTCTTAGCCCTAATATTGCCTGGGGAAGTTTGAAAGGCTCTTTCTTGCTGCTCTCACCAGAGTGTGTTGCATGACTGGTGTGGTGTTGTGTTGTCTATGGACTTCTAGAAGAGCTCTGAAGAGTCTTGAGGCATCACAATTGCACTTTTGCTTGGAATCCTGTGATAATTTGTGGTGTGATCTGATTGACTTAAGTCAAGGAAGTGGCCAAAAGGAAAAGTAAAGCACCTGAAAACTCTCGGTATGAGAATAGATTGTTTTGCCCTCTAACCTCAGTCTGTGATGAATAGCCAAGGAGTTAAATGCTAATAAGGTCACACCAAAAATGTCCAGTTCTCTATCTTATCTGCTAACTAAGAAGATTTGAATGCTTAGGTATGTTAGAGTAGGTAGCTAGGCAGACGTGAGCAGGGCAAGAAAGCCACCCTCCCACCTAGGAAGGTCAGGGGACCATCAGGTAATGGTGAGATGGTTGTTACACTGTCTAAAATAATAATTGGTTGCAGTCAGTGCCAGAGAAAGGCAATTTTCTAATAGACAGAAAATACCTGAAGCTGGTAGTCAGCAGCTTCCTGATAAGATCTCAAGAGTTCGGCAAGTGGGCCCAAGCATACGCACTAACAGGCAAAACGGTGGAGTTTAACTGGTAAGAGGAAAATGCCTCAAATGAGGAACACTTGACTGGTAAGAGGAAAATGCCTCAAATGAGCACACACACAACCTCAGTAAACACAGTGCACATGCAGCCCCTCCCAAGTGCTGGCAGGCCACTGTACATGCAGACAGCCTACCCCAAGAGAAGAATAAGGGAAGAAGAAATGCAAACCTCAGAATCATGCCAATGTATAAAACCCCAGGTCAAGGGCTGAACACTGCACTCAGATCTTTCATGATGTCTGCTTGGCCCTCTTCCAAGTGCACTTTACTTCCTTTCGTTCGTTCTCTAAAACTTTTTTTTTTTTTAATACTTTAAGTTTTAGGGTACATGTGCACATTGTGCAGGTTAGTTACATATGTATACATGTGCCATGCTGGTGCGCTGCACCCACTAACTCGTCATCTAGCATTAGGTATATCTCCCAATGCTATCCCTCCCCCCTCCCCCCTCCCCACCACAGTCCCCAGAGTGTGATATTCCCCTTCCTGTGTCCATGTGATCTCATTGTTCAATTCCCACCTATGAGTGAGAATATGCGGTGTTTGGTTTTTTGTTCTTGCGATAGTTTACTGAGAATGATGACTTTCACTGCTGCTCTAAAACTTGCCCTAGTCTCTCGCTCTGCACTATGCCCCTTAGCCAAATTCTTTCCACAGAGGAGGCAAGAATTGAGTTTGCTGCAGACCTGTTGGATTCACTGCTGCTAACAGGTAGAGGCTTTCTATTCTGCTTTTCATCAACTCCTCCACCACAACTATACATCTTCCTCCTAGTAAGTTAATGTGTGTTCAGGAATGGGAAACTCAGCCTCTAATGTCAAATGTCTATTTTAAGGCTATAAATCCCTCAAGAAACCAAATGCTTATTTAACTCACTGTTTGGCAAACATTTTCCCAATTTTAGATACATGAGCAATGAGATTTTTTAACTGATTTCTATACCTACCAGTAATAAAAAAGTGTTGGCTAAAATCAGATATTCCTGAGAAAGACTTTTAAAAGTTTTGATGTCTAACATTTATCTAAAATCAAAACCTTTTTATATTTTCTCACTCTGCACAGTTTTATTTTTATATTATAATGGCCACAATTTGTAAGAATCTATTATGTTCTTAGCATGGATTAAATCTCTCCATATGTTATTTAATGTTAGTCACTCCGTAAGTTGAATTTAACTTATCCTCATTGTATAGATAAGGTGGCTAAGACTTGGGAGAATTTAAGTTAACTAGCAGGCCATCAGAAAGAACTACTAAGCAACACAGAGCATAAGCCTAGACCTCACTGACTTCCAAATTCATGTTATTTATTTTAAGCCAGTTTCAAGCCTAAGTGTATGCCAAAGAGTCTTCTTCAGTTTATTTTTCATTCACATTCCCAGGGCATGCTCCTAGAGATTCTGACTCATTGAGTGACAGTCTATTCCTGCTGCTTTATCAAAATAGCTTAAACTAGACAATTTGTAAACAAAAGAAATTTATTTCTCACAGTCCTAAAAGCTGGGAAGCCTAAGATTAAGGCATCAGCTGATTCAGAATCTGGTAAGGGTTCTCTCTGCTTCCAAGATGGTGCCCTTCCTGCCCCATCTTCACATAGAAGAAGGAAAGAAATGTAGCAAATGCTGTGATCTCATAGGTTAAGAGAGATGGAAGGACCAGGCAGCTCTCTGAAGCCTCTTTTGTAAGGGCATTAATCCCTAACTAGGTCACAGCCCTTGTGACTTTATCGCTTTTCAAAAGGACCCACCTCTTACTACCACCGCAATGGGGATTAAGTTTCAACACGAATTTTGGAAGGAAACATTCAAACAATAGCAGTAGGCTATTCATTTGTTTAATGTCCAACTAATTCTAACATAATTTAGTAGAGAATCACACCCTGATACATTCACCAAATGCCCTTAACTCTTTTCCTTTATCACATATCCAACCAACTTACCATGTTTTCTCTCAAATGTATTTTGTTGTTTCTATTCCTACTAAAACTATTCAAGTTCCTCCCTATGACCTTAATCTTTGACTAATGAAATACCCTGTCAACTGGTTCCTTTACCTCTCAGCTATCACTAATTCCACTCATCCTACTCTTGGCAATCACTGGATTAATTTGCTCACAGAGTAGCTCTGATCTTTTCCTTCCCTGTCGCTAAAATATTTCGATAGCTGTTAAAAAGAATTATGCAATGATACTTGTCCAAGCATGATTGGGGAGAGATTTTTCAGGACCATCACCACAGGTGTAGGAACCACTGAAAATGGGATTTTGCTGGGGCGTGGGTGGGGGAGGGTAGGCAGACATTGAGCTCAACTCTGGATACGGCATGGGCAAGTAAGAATTTACAGCCAAGGAATGTGGGTGCTGGGGGAGCAGAAGATGTAACATTGCTCCAAGGAAACATCAGGGGCAAGGGGGATTCTGGCTAAACTAATCTAGCAGGATTCTTGCTAAAGACAGGCCAGGGTGATCAATCATCACCTAGACGACAGCAGAGGATGACAAACCTGGTCAGGTATCAAGGGTGATCAGATATAAAGGCCGGGGAGTTCTTGGTAAACTGACTTAACAGTGTTCTTTGCTAAAACTGGGTTTTACAAGGAAGTGCAGAAATGGGCCTAGGAGAAAGTTCAGAAGCCTAAATTTTGGTGACACAGAGAATCTTTGTCATAGCCTACAAGCTCAGTTCCATTTAAGGCTTTACATGTTGTGATCCAAGACTTCTGATATTGTCCCAGATGAGCTGTCTCTCCTGCTTAGCCTTTTTTCTAATCTCCTCCAGTGATTTCCTCACTCATGGGATTGTATCATCTTACAGTTACTTCAAAGTCCACCTCCTTCCAGCCTCTTCCACAGGCAATTCATTTGCATACCTCTACTATATGCCTTCCTCAAAGATCATTCTCTGCTTCAAAAATCTTCAACATCTCAAATTGCCCTTAGAATAAGGTATAAATTTCCTAAGCTGATAATTAAGATCCTTCGCAATCTGTCTCCCATTTATATTCCCAACCTCATCTCCCACTAAAACTTTATAATTAGTCTTTGCTCACTGCCACCCAAACACATTTCAAAATACCCTACTTTTGTTCTCATATTTTATTTTCTTCTGTGGAACATTAGACTCCCTTTTTGTCTGCCTACCCAAAGCCTCTTGTGTATAACAGGGTATAAGCCCATCCCTGAACTATAACTTGTATTATAAGTTTTTCTTATTTAGGAAACATTCCCAGACCACAGTAGCCTCCTCTGAACTCACAGTATTTACTGTCTTTGAATATTAAATACACATGGCCTTACCATATCTCTTGTAGTGCTCTTTGTATTGCTATTTAATCTTCCAGGTTAAAAAATATCCTTTGTCTCAATTATCTGGGAATCCTAGGGAATGAAATCTTTCGGTTCAGATAATATAAGTAACCTCAAGTCACTGCTAATGGCAACTGGCATAAATATATTATCTACATTTTAGTTGAAAGTTGAACTTATCACATATTAGTCATCAGGCAAGTATTATCTATTCAGATTCATTTCTGTAACATAATATAGACCTAGTCACTCCCTTTTCCTTCCTGTATAATTATCTCCTTATTTGTGATCTTCTCATTAGAATATTAGATGTTAATTTCTATACACAGGAAGTACAGTAGGAGACAATGTCTCTGCATTTAAAGAGATAATAAGTACCCTTGTCTCAGAATGTATGACTTTGTTGAACTTCTGTCATGTCTCTTTAAACTTACCTTCAATATCACTTTCTACTTATGTGATTGCCTTTTATAACCAAGGAACAAAGTCATGTCTAACACAAATGTAAATTTCAAACAATGTAACACTTATTTCCAACCCAGACTGCAGTAAGATGTTCTAAAAGTCAAAGTTATGCTCCCAGTAATAATTATTTCTCTATAGCAAGGTCAGTGGTGAGATTAAGGCTTTTTGGGATTCTCCAGAGAAGACTAAGCAAGTGTAATTCTAATATGAGATCCAATGACTCTTGTGAAGTTAAACTTAATTTGATCATTAAGACATCAGAGAACTCATAAAATCTGATTAATTATGAGAAAATTGATTTTTTATCACTAACAATATGATTCAATTCCTTCGGCCAACTAAGGCATATAATCCACGGAGGTATACTCACCAAGTGTACTGTGGCCCTCACACAGTGTTCTAAATTGTAACTTATACCAAAGGCCCAAAGGAAATTTGTTTTCCATCTTTGCCCTGATCACATTTAAGGTTTTTGCACAATATCTCAGCAACTAAATGGGCTTTGATATTTATAATTAACCAAATCTTTTACACATTGCTTTCTCAGTAAAAATTTACCTATATATTGAGATGATCTCTTTAATTTTCTCTTCCTAAACCATCTAACTATGGTAATTAAACCTCTTAAATCACACCAGGGCTGGATGTAGTGACTTATATTTGTGATCCCAGCACTTTCGGAGGCCAGGGTGGGAGGATTGCTTGAGCCCAGGAGTTCAAGACCAGCCTGGGCAACATAGTGAGACCCCCATCTTTACCCCCACCAAAAAAACAAAAATTAGCCAGGTGTGGTGGCATGTGCCCATATTCCTAGCTTCTCCAGAGGCTGAGGCTGGAGGATCACTTCTTGTGCCCAGGAGTTTGAGGCTACATGACCCTGTTTCAAAAAAAAAAAAAAGAATGACCACAAAAAAACTCATCTGTATATTAATTCCACACCAATCTCTAGGACTAAGCCTCTCCCTGGTACAGATTTTTTTTTTAACTTTAGAAATTTTCTGTTTCAGCATTAGGAGACAATAGTTGTTTTACCTTTCTGGTATGGATAAATTATACTTTCAATCTGTCCATGTTCTTTTCCTGTTTTTCCAGATTCTTGGTGACTAGCCTTTGACCACTACTTGTCCTGACATCTTCTCTCTGGACATTCCTGATACCTCCTCTGGCCACTTGGAACTGAACAAAGTGGCTGTTATCTAGATTTCTGCCATTCACCTTCCCATATTCACTATACTATTTAGCAATGTTAGCTACTATAACAAAACAAAACATGTAACAATCAAATCACGGCAGAATTTTATTTGTCATTCATTTAAGTTCCAAGGTAGGTGTTCCTAATCAGTGTGTAGCACTTCTCCAAACAGAGATTAGGGGACCAGGCTCCTTTTATTCTGTGAATCTACTGCTTCAACACATGCCTTCCAAGACAAAGCAGACAGTGGAAAAAGCCCACCTGCTTCTAAAGCTTCTTGGCATGTGAGTGACACTTATCACTCCTGGTCATATTCTCAGCCACTAAATGGGCTTTGATAATTTCTAACTAATAAAATCTTTTACATATTGCTTTCCCAGTAAAAATTTAATTATATATTGAGATGATCTGATTTCCCCTCCTAAACCATCTAACTGTGGTACCAAACCTCTTAAAATTCACCATGGTCAGGCACAGTGGCTTATGTCTATAATTCCAGCCCTTTGGGAGGCCAAAGTAGGAGGATCACATGAGCCCAGGAGTTCAAGACCAACCTGGGTAACATAGCGAGACACCATCTCTAGCTACAACAACAACAAAAAAGCCCACCTACTTCTAAAGTTTCTTGGCATGCAAGTGACACTTATCACTTATGGTCATATTCATTGCTGAGAACTAGTCACATGGCCATATCTAGGTGCAAGGAAGGTGGGGAGTATGGTCTTTGGCAGGGCAGCTGTTGCTCTGCAACAATTCTACACGGAGAAAGGGAAGGCCCTAATTTTAGAAAATCTTTAGCCATTTCAGTTCCATCCCATTTATTCTTTTCTTTTGGATTTTGGATTGATCTGCTGAACTTACATCTGTTTTCCAAACTTCATAAATTTGTTTTTCCATCCAAAAATGGTTGAATATGAACCTTTTTTTTTTTTTTTTTTTGAGACCGAGTCTTGCTGTGTCGCCCAGGCCGAGTGCAGTGGCGCGATCTCGGCTCACTGCAAGCTCCACCTCCCGGGTTCACGCCATTCTCCTGCCTCAGCCTCCCGAGCAGCTGGGACTACAGGTGCCCACCACCACGCCCGGCTAATTTTTTGTATTTTTAGTAGAGACGGGGTTTCACCGTGTTAGCCAGGATGGTCTCAATCTCCTGACCTCGTGATCCGCCTGCCTCGGCCCCCGAAAGTGCTGGGATTACAGGGGTGAGCCACCGTGCCCAGCCATGAACCTCTTTTAAGCACCCTTTTCCCAGACTCTACCTATCAATTGTTCTACAACTATCAGTTGTCCTAAATGTCCAGCCTTGCCTGTCATTCCATGGTCTGGTGTATCCTACTGTTTACCAAGCTGTTTAATTGAATGTATTTTATATGTTATATGTCATAGTTTAAGGAATGTGCTCACTAAGAATCATAAGAAAAATCATGCCCATAAAGCATTAAGAAAATAATTGCATGATATATGTACATTGGTAAATTTAATCTCATTAAAGCCAGAGAAATGTAGTAGAAAGTAGAACTAGAATGTAAACTTTCCAGTAACATATGCAGAAAAGCAGTACCGAGAAAAAGTAAATAGCAAAATAAAGGCAAGTGCACAAATTATTGAATTATCTAAACAGTGAAGAGAAAGACAGAAGATGACCGTAAGTGGACATTTTCAAGGTTATCCAAATGAAGTAAAATTACAATGATGTAAATATATCAGTAATTTAAAGAGTTGTGTAATGTTTTATTACTGATTTTATAGTACATTGAAATCAAGAATAAAAGCATAATCACATTTGTTATATATTTGTATTCAATTAGAAATACATGGGAGTGGGTGTTTGAGAGAGGAGGGAGAGAGAGAGGAAGAAAATGAGTTCTATGTGGAGCAAATATATAGGAAATGTGAATAAAAGGGAGGTTTAACTTAGGCCTTAGGTTTTATCAATAAAAGGCAATGAAGATCATTCAACTCCAGGGTCAAAGTGGAGTTACAGAGTGTTATTCACTATGTATCACCCATTCAGTAGCTCTTTATAAACCAGAAAATAAAAAGAAGTGATCAGGTTGAAGCAGGTCCAATTCCCACCATACACCAGGTTTCACAATTTCATTTTAAAGAATTACTAAGACATTTCCTGAAAATAAGCATCAGGCCATGCGCAGTGGCTCACGCCTGTAATCCTAGCACTTTGGGAGGCTGAGGTAGGTGGATCACCTGAGGTCAGGAGTTCGAGACCAGCCTGGCCAACATGATGAAATCCTGTGTCTACTAAAATTACAAAAATTAGCCTGGTGTGGTGGCAGGTGCCTGTAATCCCAGCTACTCAGGAGGCTGAGGCAGGAGAATCGCTTGAACCTGGGAGGTGGAGGTTGCAGTGAGCCAAGATCCCGCCACTGTACTCCAGCCTGGGCAACAAGAGTGAAACTCCTTCTCCAAAAAAAAAAAAAGAAAGAAAAGAAAAAAGAAAAGCATCAGGAACTGCAAACATAAATCCCATGAGGAAATCTGCAATAACCACGTGGTAGACCGTTCACGCAAAAAAGGTAGAAACAGGAAGGGGGAAGCAGCAAACCATAGCTGGCTTCAGCTCCCCAAGTGGTTGAGAAGTTGCAAGTACTCCCCAAAGCAAATGCATGGGAAGTGGAGAGAATCCAGAAATTCCCTTCTCCCAGACGGCAAACATCATCATCCTCAACAACATAAATGGACTGTCCCCAGGCGACCAGAGCTATGGTCCTTCTTCTTCTTACCCATTATTTATACCAGACAAACATTCTTAATACAATTTTATTAAGGCTTCAATTAACAGAAATTATTATATTAAACATTAAGTTGGTAAAGTACAAATAGACCCTGAAAATAACCTGTATAATCCCAGTCTAATAATCCCATAGCCTTCATCTGCCATCTTTGATGCTCTTTTTCTTTACCTGGAACATGAGAACTTTATAGACATAATTTTCTCTATTCAGAAAATATCTTCGTGGGATTTCTTTTTACATTTACTTTTATCCTTAACAAAAATTTATATACATCATCAAGCTACAAAGGGAAATTCCCTTTACCTAGGGTGAGTCCTCACACATAGCACAAACACAGCCGGGAAATCTTGTAGCTACATGAACAACCATTTTTCTTCTCAAGCATCACTACCACAATTCCTGGTTGTTCCTGCACCTCTTCACCTTCTGTCTCCAGTCAGCCATGACCACAAAAACCCAATGTCTATGAGTCTAGCTCATGTTACAGACTCACCACCTAGGACTTCCATGTCACTGATGTTCTCTTTAAACTTGGATGAAACAACATAACTCAGTTCCCTCTTGCTTCTCTTTCCTTCTATAACTTTTCCTTTATTCCTCTGGATGGTTTACAATTTCCATCAACTTTTTCCTTTGGCTTCCTTTATGAAAGGACAATTATTGGTGCCTAAACTCGTAAGAGTACCAAAAGGTTCTAATAGCTCATTTAAAATAAGAATTACCCAGAAGAAGTGCTCTTTGAGAAAATTCTATTTAAGCTAAAATGCATATTGTACATGCAGCATTTTTTTATATTTTATATTTACAAGCAATGAGTGGGATTAATCAAAGAGATAAAGCCAAGACATTTCTTATTTATCAAGTATGCACAAATAAATGGCATTCTTATTCATTAAAATTAAAGGTTTTAAATAGATCCTCCACTTGTAACTGAACCTTAACCAAGCAGGTCATAAAAGAAGCTGCAAGAATTCTGACGTTATATTCAATTTAAAGCTGCAAAGAAAGTAATTCGGTTAAATAGAAGCTCTGGCTTCAAAACAAGGATGAATAATCATTTTAAATAACGAAATGACAACAGTTGCAGAAAATCGAGACTTAGTAAATAATAAACAGTGTTAGTCCCTCCATGAATTGTGGGCCAGTATTATAAATATTGAAATTCAACAGTTCATCACTGGAACTATCTTTCATTTTAGCTACTTTCCTCTGGTGGTAAATAGAAATTTTATTTGTTGGATAAAGCTAGAAGAAAGAGAAACCTCTCTGCCCTTTCTTTTTCTTGATGAATTTGGCCCAGAATAAGAATACCAAATAATATGTTGACAGAGAAAATAACTTGGCATCCTGAAAGACCAAAAGATGTTACAAACATAATTATCTCAGTGTCAGCACCACATGGTATACTGTTAGACTCAGTGGAGAAAAATCCCCTAAGATGTAAAATTTAAACAGGTGATCTTGCCAATAGAAAGATGGATCTGTGTATATCTTTGGAATGGCAAAGTTGTTTACCCTGTTTCTATTTTTTTGAGATTTTGAATTTATTCATCTGTCATCTTTTATTTGACCATGCAGATGGATTCAATTTGTCTCCAATAATCTTGGCAAAGAATAAGGTCATTAGTACACGCTGACTGATTTTAAAATTTCCTTACATAAATCTCATGCTTGCCAATAAAGTAGAAAAAAACAGCACCATAAAATGTGCAATTATTTTTACATTTATAGCAAGAAAGAGTTACCCGTGGTGTGTAAATATTTTTAAGTCTTATATTTTTGCTTCTAACAGAGCACATTGATGTTAGTCAGTGGGCTGAGTGGTCAATGCAGAATCTAAGTTGTAGACTGATCCATCTGTTGGTGAAAAGCTGTCATGGGCCAGGCACAGTGGCTCATGCCTATAATCCCAGCACTTTGGGAGGCCGAGGCTGGTGGATCACCTGAGGTCGGGAGTTCGAGACCAGCCTGACTAACATGGAGAAACCCCGTCTCTACTAAAAATACAAAATTAGCTGGGCGTGGAGGCGCATGCCTGTAATCCCAGCTACTCGGGAGGCTGAGGTGGGCGAATCACTTGAACCCGGGAGGTAGAGGTTGCGGTGAGCCAAGATCACGCCAGTGTACTCCAGTCTGGGCAACAAGAGCAAAACTTCATCTCAAAAAAAAAGAAAAGAAAAGAAAAGAAAAGAAAAAGCTGTCATAGTCCACCGGGAAGCTCAGTGGCCATCATTAGTGGTACATTTTCTCAACATACCCAAATTCAATGTTAAAATATTTTTTAAGTCCCAGAATTATGAGAAGTTTTTTGTTCTTGTTTTCACTAATTTTATGGTTCGCTATGCAGTGATCCAAGTTTCCAAAATATATAAATATGTGTACAAATTAAGGTATTGCTCCTCTCCCCTCAGTAACAGCAAAGCTTAGGGGAAGGGTGTTTACAATCTCTACAGAGGCACACTGGGCCCACCATACTCACTAGGCACAGGATAGTTGTGAAATAAATAGCTCACTCCAGGGAGTGAGAAGATACATCCCCCATTCAAGGTACACTGCCAAACTGCAGGAAAGAGATCCTGGCACCCACCAAGGTGCAACTATGCTACTGGATCTCTGGGTGGAAAGAAACAAGGAGGGAGTTACAGAGGAATAATGTCAGCAGCAGAACAGAGATTTTCATCCAAACATTATTTATGATGAATTTGGGGAATATCAGATGAAAAATATATGGCCAAAGTGAATCAAAGAAGATACTAAAATTCTTATATTTTTATTATAATAGACAGTGCTGCACTGCACAAAACTTTGTCTTCATTCTATAACTCTTTTCCAAGTCAAGAAAAACTAGACTCATATCAACAAGCTTACTCTATTCATGCTTACAGCGACAATGAAGGCCTCAAATTAGGAGGTCTTTCCTTTTAATCCATTCTTCTAGAAGAATGCAGTCTAGAAGTTGTGAGTTGAGCCTTGGCCCCCTAAAATCTTCCAGAAATGAACCCACCTTATACCACAATCAAACCCTCGAGGTCATCAAATAGAGTAAAAGAAGAAAACAAAAACATCCAAAGGATAGCAACTTCAAAGACTGAAGGAACATCAATCCAGAAAGATGAAAAAGAACCAACACAAGAACTCTCACCACTCAAAAAGCCAAGTGCCTTCTTTCCTTCAAATGACTGCACTACTTTTCTAGCAAGGGTCTGAACAAGGCTGAGATCACTAAAATGACAGAAAGAGAATTCAGAACATGGATAGGAACTAAGATCAGTAAGATGTAGGAGAACATTGTAACCCAAGACAAAGGAGCTTGTCACAATAAAATGATCCAAGAACTGACAAAGCAGCCAGTATAGAAAAGAATGTAACTTACCTGGGTAAAGCTGGACATCACAATACAAGAATTTTATAATGCTATCGCAAGTATTAATAGCAGAACAGATCTAACTGAGAAAAGAATCTCAGAGTTTGAAGACTGGCTTTCTGAAATAAGATAGACAAAAATAGAGAAAAAAGAATAAAAAGGAATGAACAAAAAATATGAGATTACATAAAGAGATAAAATCTGTGACTCATTGCTGTCCCTGAAAAAAAATGAGGACAATGGAAGCAACTTGGAAAACAATTTTGGGATCTCATCCATGAGGACTTCCCCAACCTAGCTAGACAGGACAACATTCAAATTCAGGAAATGCAAAGAACCCCAGTAAGATACTTCACAAGAAGATCATCCCCAAGACACATAATCCTCAGATTCTCCAAGGTCAAAATGAAAGAAAAAATGTTAAAGGTAGCTAGAGAAAGGAGAAGTCACCTACAAAGGGAAGTCCACCAGACTAACAGTGGACCTCTCAGCAGAAACCATACAAGCCAGAAGAGAAGGGGGCCTATATCCAACATTCTTAAAGAAAAGAAATTCCAACCAAGAATTTTATATCCAACCAAACTAACCTTCATAAGCAAAGGGGAAATAAGATCCTTTTCAGAGAACCAAATACTGAGGGAATTTGTTAGCAGCTGTCTTACAAGAGCTCCCAAAAGCACCAAATATGGAAAGTAAAGACCATTACTACCCACTACAAAAACTCACTGAAGTACACAGACCAGTAACACTATAAAGCAACTACACAAACTAGTGAGAAGAGTAAACAGCTAACAACATGATGACAGGATCAAATTCATTCATATCAATACTAATGTTAAATTTAAAGGGGATAAATGACCCCAATTAAAAGGCACAGGGTGGAAAGCTGGATAAAGAATACCCAGAGGTATGCTGTCTTCAAAAGACCCATCTCACATGCAATGAAACCCATAAGCTCAATATAAAGGGATGGAGAAAAATCTGCCAAGCAAATAGAAAACAGAAAAAAAGTAGGAGTTGCAGTCCTAATTTTAGACAAAATGACATTAAACCAACAAGGATTTAAAAAGACAAAAATAAGCATTACATAATGGTAAACAGTTCAATTCAACAAGACCTAACCATTCTAAATATATATGCAATACACCCAACACAGGAGCACCCAGATTCATAAAGCAAGTTCTTAGAGGCCTTCAAAGAGACTTAGACTCCCACACAATAGTAGTGAGAGACTTCAATATCCCACTGACAATATTAGACAGATCACTGAGATGGAAAATTAACAAAGGTATTCAGGACCTGAACTCAGCACTGGACCAAATGGACCTGATATACATCTACAGAACTCTCCACCCAAAAACAACAAAATACACATTTTTCTCATTGCCATATGGCACAGAGTCTAAAATCAACCACACAATCAGATGTAAAAAAATCCTCAGCAAATGCAAAATAACTGAAATCATACCAACCACTCTCTCAGACTATTTTAAAATTAATATGGAACCAAAAAGAGCCCAAAGAGACACACCAATTCTAAGCAAAAAGAACAAAGCAGGAGGCATCACACTACCTGACTTCAAACTATACTACAGGGCTACAGTGAAAAAAACAGCATGGCACTGGTACAAAAATTGACATATAGACCAATGGAACAGAATAGAGAACTCAGAGAAAAGACTGCACATCTACAACCATCTGACCTTTGACAAACCTGACAAAACAAGCAATGGGGCAAGGATTCTCTACTAAGTAAATGGTGATGGGATAACTGGATAGCCATACGAAGAAGGTCAAAAATGAACCCCTTTCTTATACTACATATTAATACAAAAATGAACTTGAGATGGCTTAAAGACTTTAAAAACTATAAAAATCCCGGAAGACAACTTAAGCAATACCATTCTGGACATAGGCATGGGCAAAGATGTCATAACAAAGAAGCCAAAAGCAATTGCAACAAAAGCAAAAATTGACAAATGGGATATAGTTAAACTAAAGAGCTTCTGCACAACCAAAGATACTACCAAGAGTAAGCAGAGAACCCACAGAATGGGAGAAAAATTTTGCAAACTATGCTTCTGACAAAAGTCAAATATCCAGCATCCATAAGGAATTTAAACACATCTACAAGACAAAAAGACCCATTAAAAAGTGGGCAAAGGACATGAACACATACTTTTCAAAAGAAGACATACGTGTTGCCAACCAGCATATGGAAAAAAGCTGAACATCACTGATCATTAGAGAAATGCAAATCAAAACCACAATGAGATACTATCTCACATCAGTCAGAATGGCTATTACTAAAAAGTCAAAAAAAAAAAAAAACAGATGCTGGTGAAGTTGTAGAGAAAAGGGAATGCTTATACACTGTTGGTGGGAATATAAATTAGTTCGACCATTATGGAAGACACTGGTGATTCCTCAAAGATCTGAAAACAGAACCACCATTCTACCTAGCAATCCCATTACTGGGTATATACCCAAAGGAATATAAATCATTCTATCATAAAGACACATGCATGTGTGTTCAGTGCAGCACTATTCACAATAGCAAAGACATGAAATCAACCTAAATATCCAACAATGGTAGACTGGATAAAGAAAATGTGGTATATATATATATATATGTGTGTGTACATATATATACATATATATGTACATATATATGTACATATATATATGTACATATATATGTACATATATATATGTACATATATATGTACATATATATATGTACATATATATGTACATATATATGTACATATATATGTACATATATATATGTACATATATATGTACATATATATGTACATATATATATGTACATATATATATGTACATATATATGTACATATATATGTACATATATATGTGTACATATATATATGTACATATATATGTGTACATATATATATGTACATATATATGTACATATATATGTACATATATATGTACATATATATGTACATATATATATGTACATATATATATATACCATGAAAGACTATGCATCCATAAAAAAGAGTAAGATCACATCCTTTGCAAGAGCATGGATGGAGCTAGAGACCATTATCCTTAGCAAACTAACACAGGAACAGAAAACCAAATACCTCATGTTCTCACTTACAAGTGGGAGCTAAATGATGAGAACACATGGACACATAGAGGGGACCAATAGACACTAAAGCCTACTGGAGGCTGGAGGGTGGGAGGAGGGAGAGGATCAAGAAGAATAACTAATGGGTACTAGGCTAAATACCTGGGTAATGAAATAATGTGTACAACAAACCCCCATGACACAAGTTTACTTATATAGCAAACTGCCCATGTACCCATGAATGTAAAAGATAACAAAAAAAGAAATGATAAATGTTTGAGGTTGTGGGTATCCTAAATATCCTTATTTGATCATTATACATTGTGTGCATGTATCAAAATATTACATGTGCCCCCTAAATATGTACAATTATAAAAAAAGAAAAATGAAGACAAAGAAACCATCAATGAAATACTAACAACAAAAATCCAAAAATGAAGAGCAAGCATGGACCTAAAAAATTCTCAGCAGAGTGGATATAATTAGAAGACACAAAAGCTCATTACTGTGAAATTTCAGAATATTGAGGAGAAGAGATTATGTAAGCTTTTAGAGAAACAGGAAAAGCAGTATAACACAAGGATCAAGCTTCAAAATATTATTGTACTTCTCCACAGTGCTCCTGAAAGTCATGAAAATTTAGAATTGCCTCCAAAATTCTGTGAAAAAAATGATTTTTAATCTAGAACTGTTTTTTGCCCAAGACAGACTCTTAAATATGGTAGAGAATAGAATAAGAGTGTTTTGAGCCCTGTAAGAGCTCTAAACATGTATTTCCCATGCATGAATTTTCAGAAAAATATTGAAAGATATCCTTTACCAAAATGTGAAAGTAAACTAAAAATTAAAAATATGGGATCCAGGAAGCAGAGAATCTATCACCAAAGATAGGCCAAGTGAATAGCTAGGCTGATAGTGAAAGGAAATCTCCAAATGGCAGCTGTACAGCATGTCTAGAAATCAATCAATTCAGACAGGTGCAGATATAAAAGCTTTAGGCAAGACATTTTTCCCAATACAGTAAAGTTTTGTTTTAATATACTGTTTTAATATGTTAGTGTTGATTACATCAAAAACTAGGTAAACAATTATTAAGTCTGGGAAGGAAAAGGATGTCGCACAGGAAAGAAAAGTAATCATATTATATTACAAGGCTTATCCAGGTATACAGTTCACCTATCTAAACACTGCGTATTATTATAAATATTTACTGAATCATGATATAAATATACCAAGAGTATATGGGCCATGGGCAGGAAATATACATGTTTGAATCGGGGAGCAAAGGGTTAAAAGAAAGCTAAATTCTTATTGTACATAGTTGGATGTAAACAGACAATGCCTAAAACCAATAAATCCAGAGTAGCAATACATGCATGTTATTCAGAAATTCAGAGGTAAATATCAAATAAATCAAACAAAAGAACTGAAAGTAATTGCTTTGTGAAGTGGGAAATGATAGGATCAGGGAAGTGATGATTTTCATATCAAGCCTTGGAGAAACATGATATTTAGTTGTATAATTTTGAATAAAAAGCAGAGTAACAACAAATAGTTACCTTTGGAAGTTCATGCTGTGCCTGTATTTCACCTTTACTTTCTAGTTACAAATACTGCTGTAAGTGTGGCAAATGTGCCTTTAAAATATTTCCATTCATTCTTTTGTGGTCATTAAATTAATGATCACTTTTATTTGTCACCTGTTTTCTGTTTATATTTTCTTGGACAATCACTGCTCATATGATATATAAGGAGTCAAATAACAAATGAATGTCCAGTAACAGATTGTATTTCAGTGGAGAATCTGGCTGATAAAGGGAACAAGTGCACCAATAAAACTACATGCCCTGGCAACTGTTCCAGATCTCAAGATCAAGCAAATGTACCACCCTATCTTTGAGTCTACCTCCCAGATCAAATTGCATGCACTAAATGGTCAGAGAGTTATAACTATCCTGGGGGAAATTACTGGCAAAAGTAAATAAATTCCATATGGTGTGGGCCAAATTATTGTAGAAAGCTTATTGGTGGCACAATGGTTTCTTCCATTTGTTTATATTAGGATCTGATTTCTTAAATCCATGAAGATAATTTAATTTCTTAAACCTAGATAAAAGACAGAAAATGGAAGAAGGTGGTCCAAGGCCCAGGAGAAATTTATTTGTCTTTTTCTAACTCATTGTCAATACTGTCTCACTTTAAAGCAATGTGTTTTTGATTCTCATGTTTGGATGGCATTTCTGCTTAGGGAATCACTCACATTTTGATCTTTCATTCCTTTTGGGACAGCTAGTGAAAGTGCTTTTATAAGTTACAGTTCTGACCTTTTCAGGATTCTGTTATTTGATTAAAAAGCATCAGAGGTCTGCTGTCTGGCAGGGTTTATTGCCTGTAACAAAGCAATCAGAAATGCAACCAAAGAGTAATTTGTAAGGGGTTATGGATCCATTCACAACAAATATTTATTGTTACTGGTGCAACTGCACACTGAGAATGAAATACGCCAGAGATATGTTTGTCTTCCTCTCTTGGGGCCCATGACACTCAACTATACTGTAGGTGAAAACAATTTATGAAGATGGCATTTGGCTCCTTGAAAGTTTCAAAACCCTTGAATGAGATCCAAGTGAAACCTTGTTTACTAACCTCTCTCCAGGGGAAGTGTGGTACAGCATATGTGAGTATTGCTCATTCTAACACCTTTATTCTCTTAAACAATGTGGTCTGAAGGTGCATGGAGGTCTCTGAAACCTTTTCAGGTGATCCACGAGGTCAAAAACATTTTCATAGTAATATCAAATTATTATTTTTTCACTGTGTTGCCATTTGCACTGATGGTGCAAAAATAATGTTGGGTAAAACTTCAGTGCCTGAGCACAAAGTAGTGGAGTGGAGTAGTAGAGCAAACAAATCTGCTGTAGTTTATGTTTAAAACAACAGCTTTACAGAGATATAATTCACATACAATTCACTCAGTTAAATGTACAATGCAATGGTTTTTAGTATATTCACAAATATGTGCAACCATCACCACAACCAATTTAGAACATTTTTCATTGCCTCTAAAAGAAACCACACAACCTTTAGGTATCACTGCCCTAAACCCTCCAGTCCATCCCACTCCACTAATCTACCTTTTGTCTCTATAGACTCTGGACATGTCATATAAATAGAATCATATGTGATTTTTTTACTGTCTTTTTTCACTTAGCATAATGTTTTCAAGTTTCATCCAATTGTAATATATAGCTATACTTTGTCCATTTTTAGGAGCAGATAACATTTTATTGTATGGGTAAATTACATTTGTGTTTACCCATTACTTCATTGATGAACAGTTGGAGTTGTTTTTGCCTTTCGGCAGTCATGAATAATGTTGCTATAAACATTTGGGTAGAGATTTTTATGTGGATGTATGTTTTCCTTTCTCTTAGGTATATACCTAGGAATGGATATGCTGAGTTATTTGTAAGTATGTTTAATCACTTGAAAAACTTCCAGAAATACATCTTTCTACACATGCCTTTTCACTTTATCCTTCGGATTTCATTAATAACTAAGGATATTCATTTTATTATAATGCACTAAAATACAGGCATGTCATTTCTAATCTCATTAAGAATAACATCTTTTAACAAATAACATTTACTCTTTTTGGCTTCCATTTATTTTTATTGATACATAATAGACGTACATATTTTGGGGTTATGCATAATATATTCATATAATGGATAAAGATCAAATCAGCATAATTGGGCTATCATCTTGAATTTTTTTTTTTTTTTTTGAGATGGAGTTTCACTTGTCGCCCAGGCTGGATTGCAATGTCGTGATCTCAGCTCACTGCAACCCCCGCCTCCCAGATATAAGCTATTCTCCTGCCTCAGCCTCCTGAGTAGCTGGGATTACAGGCTCCTGCCAAGACGCCTGGCTAATTTTTGTATTTTTAGTAGAGACAGGGTTCCACCATGTTGGCCAGGTTGAACTGCTGACCTCAGATGATCCACCGGCCTCCGCCTCCCAAAGTCCTAGGATTACAGGCATGAGCCACCGTGCCGGGCCAAATATTTGTATTTCCTTTATGCTACATTCTCTTTATTATCTTCCAGCTAGTTCGAAATGTACATTATTGTAAACTATATTCACCCTACTGATCTATAGAACACTGTTTTTTAAATCTGACTGTATATTTGTACCTATTAATCAACCTCTTTTCATCTCCCAAACCCCTTAACTTTTCTGGCCTCTGGTAGTGACAAATCTACTCTCTATCTTCATGAGATCTACTTTCTTTTAGCTCCTATATATGAATGAGAATATGCAATATTTGTACTTTTATCTTTGGCTTATTTTACTTAACATGATGACCTCCAGTTTTATCCAGGTTGCTGCAAATAACAGGATTTCATTCCTTTTATGGATTTCATTATTTCTCATTCTTATTTATTCTATTACGTATATATACCACATTCTCTTTATTCATTCATCCATTGATGGAACTTAGGTTGAGTCTTTATTTTGTCTATGGTAAATAGTGCTGCAATAAATATGGGTGTGCGTATGTGTCTTCAATATACTAATTTCCTTTCTTTTGAATATATGCCCAGTAGCGGAATTGCTGGATCAAATGGTAGTTCTATTTTTAGTGTTTTCAGGAACCTTCATACTGCTTTCCTTAGTGACTGTATTAATTCACATTCCCACCAATAGTGTATGAGGGGTTCCTCTTTCTCCATATCCTTGCCAGCACCCATTATTCCCTGTCTTTTTGATAAAAATCATTTTAACTGTGGTAAGATGAAAGCTTATTATTGTGGTTTGGATTTGCATTTCTCTGATGATTAGTGATTTTGAGCATTTTTTATATACTTGTTTTCCGATTTGTATGTGTTTTTTTTTTCTTCTTGAGAAACGTCTATTCCGATCTCTTGCCCATTTCTTACTCAGATTGTTATTTATTTATTTATTGACATCAAGTTGTTTGAGCTCCTTATCTATTCTGGTTATTTATCTCTTCTCAGATGGATAGTTTTAAATATTTTCTCTTATTCTCTGGATTGTCTGTTCACTTTGTTGATTGTTTCTTTTGTCATGCAAAGATTTTTGGCCAGGCGTGGTGGCTCATACCTGTAATCCTAGCACTTTGGGAGGCCAAGGCTAGTGGATTGCCTGAGCTCAGAAGTTCGAGACCAACCCCAGGCAATATGGTGAAACCCTGTCTCTACTAAAATAGAAAAAATTAGCTGGGAATGGCAGAGTGCACCTGTAATCCCAGCTACTCGGGAGGCTGAGGCAGGAGAATTGCTAGAACCCCGGAGGTGGAGGTTGCAGTGAGCTGAGATCACGCCACTACACTCCAGCCTGGGTGACAGAGTGAGACTCTGTCTCCAAAAAAAAAAGATTTTTGACATGATTTAATTCCATTTGTCTATTTTTGCTTTGCTTTGATTACCTGTGCTCTTGTGCTCTTGGGGTCTTACACAAAAAAATTTTGCCCAGCCCAATGTTCTGGAACATTTCCCAGTGTTTCTTTTAGTAGTTTCATAGTTTCAGGTCTTACATTTAAGTCTTTAATTCATTTTGATTTGACTTTTGCATATGGTGAGAGATAGAGATCTAGTTTTATTCTTCTGCATATGGTTATCCATTTTTCCCAGCACCACTTATTGAAGAGATTTCCTTTCCCCAATGCATGTTATGGGCACCTTGTCAAAAATAAGTTAGCTGCAAATGAATCAATGTATATCTGGATTCTCTATTCTGTTCCACTGGTCTATGGGTGTGTTTTTATGCTACTACCATGCTGTTTTGATTACTACAGCTTTGTAGTAAATTTTGAAGTTGGGTCATATCATGACTTCAGCTTTGTTCTTTTTGCTCAGGATCACTCCAGCTATTCAAAGTCTTTGTGATTCCACATAAATCTTAGGATTATTTTTCTATTTCTGTGAAGAATGTCATTGCTATTTTGATAAAAATTACAATACATCTGTAAATCACTTCAAGTACTATCATTTTAACAATATTAATTTTCCAATCCATGATCATGGAATACCTTTCCATTATGTGTGTGTGTCCACTTCAATTTCTTTAATCAGTGTTTTATAGATTTCCTCGAATAGCTCTTTCACGTCTTTGGTTAAATTGATTTATAGGTATTTTATATTCTTTGTAGATATTATAAATTGCTTTCTTGATTTTTCAGATTGTTTACTGTCAGTGTACATAAATGCTACCGATTTTTCTATGATGATTTTGTATCCTGCAAGTCTACTGAATTTGTATCCTGCAAGTCTGCTGAATTTGTTGATCCGTTCTAATAGTGTTTTTGTGGAGTCTTTAGGTTTTTCTGGGTATAAGATCATGTTGTCAGCAAACAAGGCTAGTATGACTTTTTCCTTTCCAATTTGGATGCCTTTAATCTCTTTCTGTTGACTAACTGCTCTGCCCAGGACTTCAATTGTTATGTTCAATAAAAGCGGTGAAAGTGGGCATCCTTGTTTTATTTCAGCATTTAGAGGAAAGGCATTCAATTTTTCCCCATTCAGTATGATGTTAGCTCTTCGTTTTACATATATGGCCTTTATTATTTTGAGGTATGAACCTTCATACTCAGTTTGTCGAGGGCTTTTATCATTAAGGGATGTTGAATTTTATCAAATGCTGTTTCAGAATCTATTGAAATGATCATGTGGTTTTTGTTCTTGGTTTTATTAATTTGATGTAACATGTTTGCTAATTTGTGTATGTTGAACTATCCTTGCATCCCTGGGATGAGTTCCGCTTGATCATGAAGAATGATCTTTTTAATGTGTTATTGAATTCAGTTTGCTTGTATTTTGTTCAGGACTTTTGCATCTATGTTCATCACTGATATTGGCCTCACATTTTCTTTTTGTGATATGTCCTTGTCTGGTTTGGGTACCAGGGTAATTCTGGCCTCATAGAATGAGTTTGGAAGTATTCCCTCCTCTTCAATTTTTTTTGAAGTGTCTGAATAGAATTGGTATGAGTTCTTCTTTAAAAGTTTGGTAAAATTCAGCAATGAAGGCATCAAATACTGGGGTCTTCTTTGATGAGAGACATTTTAATACAGCTTCAATCTCACTAGTCGTTATTGGTTTGTCCAAGTTTTCTATTTCTTCATGGTTCAATCTTGGCAGGTTGTATGTATCCAGGAATTTATGCATTTATTCTAGGTTTTCCAATTTGTTGATGAATAGTTGTTTATAATAGTGTCTAATGATTCTTTGTATTTCTGTGATCTCAGTTCATATCTTCTTTTTGTTTTGATTTTATGTGTTTTTCTCTTAGTCTAGTTAACATTTTATCAATTTTATCTTTTCAAAAATCCAGCTGTTCCTTTCATTGGTTTGTGTTTTTTTAATTGATTTCTGCTCTGATATTTATTATTACCTTCCCTTTACTAATTTTGGGTTTGGTATGTTCTTGCTTTTCAAGTTCCTTGAGGTCCATTATTAGGTTGCTTATTTGAAGTCCTTCTACTTTTCTGATGTAGGTGTTTATTGCTATAGACTTCCCTCCTGGTACTCCTTTTGCTGTATTTCATAGATTTTGGTATGTGGTACTCCCATTTTCATTTGTTTCGAGAAATTTTTTAATTTCCCTCTTAATTTCCTCATTTACCCATTGGTCATTCAGGAACACGGCTTCCTTTTTGAATCCCATGCCCATATCCTCTTAATTCATGAAATATACATAATGACACTGGGAATTCATTTTTAAGAGGAGTACTTCATATTTTTCATCTATTACTTTATAAAGTTAAAGAAAATAGTCGATTATATGTTTCTTAAGCCCATTATTAATATTTGGGTATATAATAAGGTATTGTTTTCTAAAAATTCTATAAACAAGTTAAATAAGACAGTACTCTAAAAAATAAAATGTGAAGTCCACCCATATTGTAAGAATTTGCAGGGTGTTTTTAAGAAATTAAAATTTAAAAATCAGCCTATGCCCTGAACATAGAGATGGTCATTAGTTGCCAAAGAGATTATTTCAATCAAATAGTCTATGAACACCTACAGGCAAAGTCAGGTTGCATCTAATTTTATTAACAAGTATTAATTTACTGCATTAACCAAGATATTAACAAACCCAAATAAGGGGCTGAGGAAGTACTAGAAAATCTTCAGTAATACATTAAGAAGACACTATGCTGCCAGGCACGGTGGCTCAGGCCTGTAATCCCAGCACTTTGGGAGGCCCAGACAGGTGGATCATGAGGTCAAGAGATCAAGACCATCCTGGCCAACATAGTGAAACCCCAACTCTACTAAAAATACAAAAATTAGCTGGGCACGGTGGCACGTGCCTATAGTCCCAGCTACTCAGGAGGCTGAGGTAGGAGAATCGCTTGAACCTGGGAGGCGGATGCCATGAAGCGAGATCGCACCACTGCACTCCAGCCTGGTGACAGAGCAAGACTCTGTCTCAAAAAAAAAAAAAAAAAAAAGGAAAGAAAAGAAAACACTACGCAAATACAGAACTTTGCCAAAAGTGCTCAAAAAGTCTTGTTGAAGGGTGTTATAAAGTTTTGCTTCCTCGTCTTAACCTAGAGCACAAAGATATAGACAGCGATGATGTTCCAAATATTTAACAGCCAGTAGAGCATAAGTATCAACCAATCACAATAAGCACTCACCATTATCCTGGAGCAGAGCCCTCCAAGTGCCCAGGTTCTACCAAGGGTTAACCCTTTAATTGCTGGAGTGTGTGACCTTCCAGGGCGTCCAGTTGGAGGGGCCAGGGCAGCCAGCATGGCAAGGGGGCATTAGTTTAGCTAGGGATAGAGGCTTTTATTTCTCTTTCAGCAAAATATAAGTGGTTACTTCTATATTTTAATGAAGAGTAGGATCCTAGCAGGTAAACTGTCTGAATTTTGGATACAGTAGTTACGAAGTTAGCAATTTTATAGAATTATATGCAATGGTCTCTGCATAAATAAATGTACTTTTTAGGAGATAGTACATAGCTTCATCAGATTTTCAGAGATGTCTTTTACTCAAAAATTAAGAACCAGTAAGATATTCCTTCATCTAGGATGGCTGATATTTTTTAAATCCACATTTTTCTGAATGTGTAGTCACCAAAGACACATCCTGATTAGATCTGACTTTTTGAACAGTTTGAGTATAGGTGGAGAATGAGCTGATCTTGTTTATGTGATTATATTCTTGGTGAAAGTCAGTATAATGCTGTTTTGGTGTCTATTCCAGTCTCTTTTATCTTTTGGTTAGTATCTATATTTCCAGGAAATAATAAATTCCAGCTTCTGAGCCATCAACATTGAGGATCTGTCCTGGTATGAATATGTAGAATAAATTCTGGCCCAATTTTAGTACACTTTCCATAAAACAAAATTACACAAACTGATTATTGTGCAGCAAGAATATTGTTAACAAGAACACGATCAATCTGTAGAAATCAGCTATTTATATTCCCAAACTTTTCTTTTGGATTAACTGTTTGTCCTGGTCTTTCAATGGAAAAAGAATTAACAACCCGAAACTCCTGTCTGAATATTTCTATCAACTTCCTCTGGGAAATCCTGACTCTTCTTGAAGATACAGCTTTCTCTAGAGCACACTGGTATATTTGGTCCTCCTATTCTCTCTCTGTTTCCTACCCCTCCTCTCTCCTACATTGCCTCTGGTCCTGAAAAAATATAGTAAGACATCCTTATCACAGATCCTTTCAGCCTCTTGTTTCAGACTACCTCAACTACAACCCCTTCTCCTTGTTACAACTGTGTGGGCCTATCACCGGTGCCCATTAATTGGAGATTTTAGTATTTTGTCCACTGCCAATGTCTCCAATGCTACTTCTACGACTTTCTGTCTAGATAATCTCATCTAGTCTCATGGCTTTAAGTACTATCATCTATATGCTGAGCTCTGCAAAATTTATATTTCTCTGGGCCTGATAACCTTCCTCAACTCCAAATTCTTAGTTGACATCTTCCCATGGAAATCTAATAGGCATCTGAAACTCAACAAGTCCAAAAGATACCCCTTAATTTCCACCCCCAACCTGCTTTGCCCTGGAATTCTTCATTTTATTCCACACACTTTGGAATCACATTTAGCCCCTTCCTTTGATTCACTTCCCACATTCCATCTTTCTAGAATTTTTTAGGCTCAACATTTTTCTCAAATTTGATCACTTCTCACCATATCCCTGCCACCAGCCTAGCTTAAGTGACCATAATTGTTTTACTTAGACTATTGCTAGTTCATGCATCCACTCTTAACCACCTCTAATGTATTCTCCACATTGCAAACAGACCATGACCCTCATAAAATTGGCTTTCCTCCTTACCCTAATCTCCAAGACACCACATAATGGTACCCCTGACAACTCCTTGTCCTAATTATCCCTTATTTAAACTCACTCAGCTTCAACCATGTTGTTCCCTTGCTGTTTTTCAAACATTCTGCTCTATACCCCCATGAGGATCTTTGTCCTTGTTATTTTCCAACTCAAAATGTCCTTTCCTCAGATACTTGCTTTCTATTTCTTCAAACACTTCATCACCACTTGACTTATTTAAATATGTATTTATTTGATGTGTTCCACCTTAGAATGTAAGTTGATGAGAGAAGGAACATCTGGATTTTTCCTTGTTCTGCTACTACCCCAAATCCTGTAAGACTATCTGGTATATAGTAACTATTCCATAATGCTTATTAAATCAACGAGTTGATGAATCAATCACAAATGTAATTGGCTTCCTCTGCCTTCAATTTTCGTTTAGTAGCATGTAGAAACAGGCTTTAGAATAGCAATATAGACAACAAGCACTTTTTAAGGAAGCAAGAAATATGACCCATTACATGTGGACTTGGCTAGAAATAATTGAGAAATGGAATACTTCCTTAAGGAAACTGAAGAACTAAACTATGACATAAACTTTAGATGTTTCAGTTTCAGAGTCATGATTTCCTGGTGTTTAGTTTTAGGTTTGTGCTCTCAAAGATCAATCAGAAAGGAAACTAAAGAATTACAATAGTGAGTTTAATCCAAACAAAGATGTGTTGAAGAAATTTCTTTAGTGAGGTCTGCTGACCACTGAAAGACCACCATAATAAAATGGTGGAATGCACTTTAAAATAGCATCACTGAGTAGTAAAAAGAGTTCTAGAATAGAATTTGTCTCAGCTCCACTGTTAATAAGCTGTGTAACTTTGAATTAAATATTAAATTTAAATAGTTTTCAGAAAATATTTGCCTGTCAAATGAGAGTATAGGCCTATGTAATCTCTATGGTTTCTTAATACTTTTCTGTGAAACAAAACACTAGGAGATAATCTTAACAGCCATAATGTTAAATGTGATCCTCTTATGTTTAAAGAAATGAGGTCATTGGGAATCAATGACTTCTGATTTTAAAATAACACATAAACCAGTCAATTTAATTGAAATAGACTTATTAAAATTATTGTTCTTGGTGATACTAATAAGAGGGTAGGTGACAAGGTATTTCATCAAGGTATTTCATGGAGGAGTGGTAATTCAGGGTTTTTTTTTTTAAACTCTCTACTGATAATTTGCCGTGTAGACATAGGCCACATAAAACTGGCTTCAGTTAATCAAGCGGCTTTAAAACAGTTCAGTCTGATGTGCAGGTAACAGGTCCATCAATTAGAGGTCAATTAGATACAGTTACCTCAAAGTTAATTCCGTAATCAGACTAACATGACCAAAATAGAGAAGTTGAATAAAGTCTATTTATAATAGAGCATGAATACTTAAAAGCAAACAACTTCCAATTTGGAATATCAAGACTTGTCTTACCTCTACAGATACAGAGAAAGAAAAAACTGCTTCCTGAGGGGATTCAGATGACAAACAAATCCTCTCCCCGTCGAATAATGTTCCATTTTTGCAAACTCATATTGTGGTAGATACACTGCCATCACTACAGACCAAAAATCCAACCAATTTTAAGCAAGACTGGCCCATCCTTCTCCTTTACACAAATGATCACTCAGACATTACTTTCCCTGTAAATATCTGTGCCAAGAAAATGTCTTTCCTGAAAGCAACATTTTTTAAAATTAATAACCATTTCTTCTGACACACAAAAATCAATGGGTCCCATTTGGTGCCTGAGGTATCACACTGACAAATAAAGGGCAGACCCCAAATGCATACTTTTCACCATCTGCCTGGAGCTTCAAGCATGCCAGGTTTGTGCAGCTTTAGATTCTGTTTCATTCAGTGAATTTGCTGTGAAGCAAATTCAGCCCTTGGCAGTTTTTTCTTTTCATCACCCCAGCACAGCTAGGTTTGTTGTTGTTGTTGTCCCTGGTTTTTTCACTCTGAGAATTCTAATTATAGTTACAACAACAAAGTAATTCATATATTTGTATCACCTCCTAGATTTTCATTTCTCACCATCAACACAAATCAGTATTCTAGTCTGTTAAAAATGGCACATTTTACAGACAATCACCTTCATAAAAGCTGTCAGGTAAGTATATGATTGGCACTGAATGTGTAAGGTTCTTCAGCCTCAAATATCAAAACCAGAGACATTTTCTGAAGGTTGCCTTTGGGAAGAAAATTTATTAGAACACTGACATATCCTCACTATTTTTAAAGGGATAGTCCAGTAAAATGTTCTTGAGTCATCAATCCAGTACCTGACACAAAAATGCTTATAAAACTGGAAGTTGAAGCTGTTGAGACTGTACTACAACCTCAGAAAGCACAAGAATGAGGTCATAACTTGCTGTCGCTTCTTTCCCTGTTCACCTCTCTGGCAAAGAATTTAGGATCTTAAGTCATACTGCTGACTCTGTCTACTCAGGAAACCCTCAGAGGATTGCTTCAGTTTTCAATAATGAAGCAATGACTAGTAGTACAATGAAAGAGTGAATGAGCCTTCCTATATCTTATGAAAAGTGATTCTGATACTGAAGACCAGGATAGAATCTTCACTTCTGAAACTACCAATAGTAATTTACGTGTTAAAATCATCACCATCATCATCACTATCACCATCCTCATTGTTGCCATTTATTCTGTCTACTAAAGTAAGGGAAAGCACTATGTTAAAAGCTTTTACATATATGCCACAGTTCATTTGCAAAGATGGTCTCAATAATTTCTCCCATGTCTGTGGGCAGGTCTTTTTGCAATGTGACTTTGCCACTCTTTCTATCAAGAAGTAGAGTTTATTTTCCATCCTCTTGCATCTAGTCTGGTCTTGTACTTGTTTTACCAAGTAAAATGTGGTAGAAGTGACTAGGGGATTCCTGAGCTTCAGTCACATGAGGCCTTGCAGATTTTGCAGCTTGCACTCTTGCCCTCTTGCTGCCCTGAGACCACCATACAGAAAGCCAGTGCTGGTTTCTTAGCAGATAAGAGACTGTGTGGGAGAGAGACAGAGAGAAACAGAGAGGTAAAAAATCATCAGTCATTAAAATGAGGCCATCGTGGACTATCCAGCCCCAGTGAAGACACGAGATGATAGCAGCCACGTAAATGACCACAGGTAAGACCACCAGGAAAAACACCAATGCAATCCCAGCCCAAATTTCCAATTCACAAAAAGATAAGCAAAAATAATGATGTTTGTTTTAAGCTACTAAATTCTGGTTTGTACACAGTAATAATTAACAAAAATGCATCTATTTTCTGTTTGAATCTTCAATAGAACCTTGTGCTCTTTCCAGAACATCCACCACACTGCCTCTAGTGTCAGTCTGCCAACTGTTTACTAGATACTTGAGTGTCCCACTTGATATGATGCACTTATTTGGTCAAAAGAAAATATGAGATACTAACTTCAAGAAAATGAACAGGGGGAATGATTAATTAACATGAAACAGAAAGTCATACTTAAAAGTTATAATTTCTCTCCTGTCTTGGCTGGGAAGGAGTGAGGAAACTGATCTAGAGGTCATTCTCTGCAGTTACAATTTGCCCATCTATGGTTCAGAAAGTAGGAGGTCAGGGAGAGGCTCAAAGTTTATGGGTTTTCATATCACCATTACCACTTCAAATGTCCAAAGCCCATTCTCCTTTTCCAGGTGTTTCAAGGACTCTGGTCTGTTGAAAGGGTGGTTGTCTGCACAGAGAGATTTATATATAGGCCAAGTAGTTCTGAAGCCAAGATTGTGCTTCCTGCTGGATGGTCACTGGACCTGCTGGCTGCAGTCCTCACCGTTAACACTGAGAATGACAACATGGCCCCTTGACACAGGTGATTTAACAGTATAGAGTTGAGACAGGTCCACCCAATTACAGACTAGATGATCTAGGTTTGGACTAATCTCTCTCACAGGGTGAAATAACTGCATCACATATTGCTCCAAATCTTTTCTGGAATCAACATTTAAATCTCAAGTAAAATGAATTTGACATTTCTGCTCTAAGTTTCTACTGTGATGAACTCGCCCTAAGGCAATGGATATCTACATATCTGGCAGGGAGAAGAAGTTCAACAATAAGAAAAGAGAAGAGTACAGCTTTCAAAACTTATCCTGTCACATGGTATATGGTCTAGGGCTACTTGGAGGAATGTGGGCTCAAGAAGAATTCAGAGAAATCCTAGATCATCACTGAAGGTCAAAAGAATCAGGAAAAGCTTAAAGGAGAAGGTGGGACATCAACTAGTCCATCATAAGCTATTTAAATTACCAAAATAGAATCAGAATTAACAAAACCGTCATGGTGACATTAGCAGTATTTGGTTGGATGTGGACATTTATTGAGCTCATTCTGAAACATAAACCAGGTTATATTAATTTCTAAATAAAGCAACAGTAATAATCCTAATAATTCACAGTTATTTTTATTCCATTCATGGGCAAAGCAGTTTATGTATATCATTTCATTGGATAAATAGTAGTATTAACGGAAAGTCATTATTGTAAGGGGCAGTTTTATCATTCATGCACACTATAACCAGCCAGATGTACTATTTGATTCTTTTTTGAACTAGTAGGTTGTTTTGCTTTGATTTTGTTTTCTGCTTCATGCCCATACATGCTAAATAGTGAGTCTGAGGTGTACAAGGATAGCAAAAACTATTCACCTCCAGAGAGTCTGTTAAATCTCTCATTTTTTAGTCTCCTCACAATTGGAACATATTGTTTTTCCTTTATAGGTGTCAATGAAACTAAACACGTGAATGTGCCATTTTAAAACATTTCTGACCTTTTCTCACCGTACTTGTCACTGCTGACTCACTAGGACAAGAGGACGTCTTGCAATATATTCCTGTCTCTTCCCCCTTGAGCTCTCCTGATGCTTGTTTTCTCTTACTTGGCTCACCTTCTGAGCATATTAGCTTTACTTCTTACCATTCCCTTTATACTTTTTGCAAGTGAATTCACCTTTTACTCCAGTCCTAAGACGTCTCTTTGTCCCACAGAACTTATAAACTGGCATTTTTCACTCAAAGCTGCATAATTTTATTTTACTTTTAGTGAGGTTACATTCCACTTGGGATATAGAAAACTTAAAAGTATCCTCTCACTCTAACAAAAAAAAAGTAGAAAAGCTACCAAATTATAACATTTCTTGATCTCAGTAGACATGTAAGCTCACACCTGAAATCTGAGAAAAGTTAGGAACCTCCATGGAAAAATGGGACACAAGCGCCCAGAGCACAGAAGGAAAGCAATGCTTTCCTATAAGCGCTTAAGAAGAATCCTTTAACTAATGGCTAAAGACTGAATGTGGGCTAGTATGAGAATATGGAGTCCCTGGAAGCTGAAAATTCACTAGCAGAATTTTTCACTGTGATCACAGGAAAGATCAGAGGCGTGGTGGAAGAGAAATCTTCCATTATGTTACAGGCCTGGAGCTGGAGAGTGGCTCTCTCTCTCCAGGAAATACACAAGGTCCCATATGGAATTTTTTTGTTTTCATTATAAAACAAAAGCTTTAAGTTACTGGAGAAAGGGAAATAAAGCCTGTTGTCACCAGTGTACAGATAAAGGCCCACTGTGGGTGTGAAAGAGGAAAATGAAAAACTCTCTACCCTGGTTAAAGGTAGCAGTTCTCTTTTTCTGAGAAAATGACAAGATCACTGAAATATCCCCACCCCAGATAAAAGGAACACAGAGTTGGTCTAACACTGAGGGTAGTCTAGGACAATAGTCCCCTGAAAATCTCCCCTACCATGCTATCAAGCATTGAGTAACAAGCAACAGAAGTCTATTGCTAAAGGATGGGCAAGAGCATAAAACCTCCCTGAGGTACAAGCCTAAAGGGAGGGCCTAAAACTGAGGGTTAAAGAGACCCTGAGAATAAAAACCTTCCAGAAAACTACTGCCCAGACTGAGCACAAGGTAAATATGCAGGGATTTGAAGCTGATGATATACTAAAGGTAACCAGAGTAACAACATCACTCAAACTCAGCTCAACTCCTAGTGAGATTAACTTAACCAGCCACTTTGTAGATCCTTCTCTTAGCAAAAGAGAAGGTGTTCTCATTTCCAAGCCTAAATATTATTTATCTTAGTCTCCACTGTCACACACAGAATGACCAGCTTTTAAGAAAAAATTGTGAGACACTCAAAAAATTAAGAAAAAGAAACAAGCCATTGTCAAGGGACAAAATACCAGCAAAACCAGACTCAGGAACGAACCAGATGTTGGAACTAACAAAGAGGGAATGTAAAATAAATATTATTAGTATGTTAAACATACTGATGGAAAAGGTGGACAACATGCATAAACAGATAGGGAAGGCCTTTGCTTATTTCAGCACAGTGAAGGAAACAAAGATCTTAAAGGTAGTTGAATAGATGACCAGAACTGAAACACAAAGAAAATAAAGAGTAGAAGATAAAATGAACAGAACAGAACTTCCAAAATCTGGACATCAGATGGCTCTCTCTCTTTCTCTGTCTCTCTCTATATATATATTTCACCTCAGAGGAGAGAAAGGAAACAAGGTGGAAGAAATATTTTAAAATATACTAGCTGAGAATTTCCAGAAATAATAAAATCCATCATATCACAAATCTAAAAAATTCAGGGCTCCCCAAGCACAAGGAAACACAAACACATGCCCCTAGACAAATCATATTCGAACCGCTAAGAAAACATAGAGAAAAGTGAAAGTTTTGAAAGCAGTCATGGGAGGTTGGGGGAGGGGAAGAACACATTAGACAGATAAAAATAAAGGTAAAAATTATAGCAGATATTTTGTCTGTACAGGCAGAAGACAACAGAGTGACATCTTTAAAGCGCAGAAAAAACACTGTCAAACTGGGATTCTCTACCAAACAAAAATATATTTCCAAATGTAAGGACAAATAAAGACTTTGTCAGACTAACAAAAATTGAGAGAATTCATTTTCAGTAGACTTGCACTACAAAATGAAAAAAGTTAAAATAATTTGTTCAAGTAGAGGAAATATGATACCAGACAGACTTGGATCTACACAAAGAAATGAAGAGATCTAGAAATAACATAAATGAGGGTAAATATAAAATTTTTAAGAAAAATTTTTAATTGCTACTAAATATAATTGACTGCCTAAAGCAAAAAATATAGCAATGTGTTTTGAGTTTATAACATGTATGGAGTAAAATACATGGAAACCATGGCACAAAGATGAAAGAGAGGAATTGAAAGTATGCCATTGTAAAGTCCTTACTTTACACATGAGGCAGTTAATATTATTACTAGCTATACTGTGATTAAAGATAAATCCAAAGAAACCACAGAAAATTTAAAGAGCATAAATCATTAACAAATACTGGAGATAAATGAAATAAAATATTTAATATAAAAGCAAACAGGATAAAAGTGGAGGTGGGAATAAATATCAGATGCGACAAATAGAAACTAGCTGTAAAGGTGATGGATTTCAATTTAACCATATTAATAACATTAAATGTAAATGGTCTAAACATATCAGTTAAACAGATTAGACAAAGAGCAAGAAAGCAGCTGTTCATAAGAAAGCTACTTTAAGTGTAAAGTCATATACAGGTTAAAGTATAAGGCTGGAAAAGGGCACACTATGTATATATCAATTAAAATAAATCTGAGTTTGCCATATTAATATTACACAGAGTAAGCTTCAAAACAAGCAATATTACTTGGGATAAAGAAGGGCATTACATAGTAATAAAGGGATCCATTTGCCAATAAGGCATAATAATATTAAGTGTATATGTACCTAACAATGGGTTTCCAAATACATGAGGCAAAAATTGACAGCACAGAGTGGAGAAACAAACAACTCCATAATTAGAGCAGATTTCAGTACTTCTCCTTCTCTCAGCAATCAACAAACTAAGTGGAGAGAAAAATTAATAAGGATATAGAAGATTTGAATAACACTATCAATCACCTTCATCTTATGGATATTTATAGAGCATTTTATCCTACAACAGCAGCATGCATATTTTTCTCAATGTTATTTTCTCATGGAATATTCACAATAATGGGACATATTGTGGGCCATAAAATAACCTTAACAACTTTAAAAGAATAGAAATAAAGTATGTTGTTGAACCTAGAGGAATTAAACTGAAATCAATTTCAGAAAGATATCTGGAAAGTTTCCAAACATTTAGAAATTCATTAAGGTAGATTAAATTTTTACAACTTTTTTTTTTTTTTTTTTTTAGACACAGTCTTGCTCTGTCACCCAGTCTGGGGTGCAGTGGTACGATCTCAGCTCACTGCAACCTCTGTCTCCTGGGTTCAAGCGATTCTCCTGCCTCAGCCTCCTGAGTAGCTGGGACTACAGGCGTGCACCAACACGCCTGGCTAATTTCTGTATTTTTAGTAGAGATGAGGTTTCACCATGTTGGCCTGGCTGGTCTTGAACTCCTGACCTCGGGGGATCTGCCTGCCTCGGCCTCCCAAAGTGCTAGGATTACAATCGTGAACCACTGCGCCCAGCCAAATTTTTACATTCTTTTTAAGTCCCTTAAAGAAAATGTGGAGTATTTCAGAAACAACATTTTATTTATTTGAACGTAATTGTTTAAGAATTTGTGATAATTCAGATGAAGACTAGGCTGACCCTTATATGATCATTTAAACAAGAATTTAATAATCTGGGAAACTTTGAAACTACCAAAAAGTTTAATTGTAAATTTCTTGAACATATTGCACACACTAGGTGCTCATTAAGTAATTTTGTATTAATAAAAATCAAATTAGAATATTTAATATAAGAAAATTTTTACATGCTATGTAGTCAAAAGTATGTACGTGCTAAGAACAAATGGTTATTATTTATTACATTTACATCAAGGTAAGTTCTCAAATTTCACCTGAAATTAACCAAGTTCAAATTAATCAAATCCTTATATATTAAATTTTCTGTACTTTCTGATTAGTTTATGCCATATTATGTACCTTAAAATAATAGAACTGCATGCCTTAGAAAAATATGTGGTAATAAAAATTAACTGTCAAAGGGATCTTTTGGAGGATTATTTTGAATGTTTAGGTTTTCACTACATTTAGTCATTCAAGAAAGATAATTGCAGTGCCGTGTGTCAACCATTGTGCTAGGAGGTGAAGGGTAGAGGCTCAAAGAACATTAGCTTTCATGTACTGTGTGCCAGGCAATTAACCCTTAATTGCCTCCTCATGGTTATTATTTTGTCTGTTTTACAAATAAGGAAACAGAAGATCAGAGAGGTTAATTTTTACCCAGTCACACAGCCAGGGTACCAGGGATTTAAATACAGATTTGTCTGTTTCCAAAGCCCGCATTCCTAACTGCTTTCTAAGACATGGTCAAGTTTCCTTATGGACCTTGCACTGTAAGGTAGTTGAGGAGACAAGATATGTATGCATATGAGTTAATTATAACACAAGGCAGTCAGTAAAGTTTAAAGCAAATGGAAGTGTAAGTTCCTAGGGAAATGGTGCCTACTGGTTAAGACCAACTGAGTTCAGAAACTGCTTCAGCATTTGGATGGTCTTGGGCAAGTTACTTAACCCCTCAACCTTTATTTTCCCTTATGTAAAATTGGAAAAACACAGAGGCTATCTCATGAAGTACAATACAAGTTCCAAAAAAGTTGTTGTTAAGGATTAACCAAAGTTATATCAAATGAAGCCCTTGGAACATAGTAAGCATTATAAGTAGTAGCTATAATTTGACAACTGACTGACATCTTTCCACCGTACTAGATTAAGAGTTCCCATATGGTCAGGGAAAGATTGGTCTGATTTGCTTATCATTTTGTCACTAGGGTCAAGCTTGGTACCACAATACTCAGAACAGGTTAAGGCCTAACTAAATAAAAGATTCCAGATTCAGATGTGGCAGGTGGAGAGAGAGAGAGAGAGAGACAAAGAGAGAATTGTTAACTTCAGGAAACAGGGAGGACTTTACTTAGAAGATAGAATATAAGCCAGTCCTTGGAAGACTTAGTATTTTAAATAAATGGAGGGGAAAGAGAAATATGTATTGGGTAAGTATAACGACATTTGGAAAGCTAGTAAGGTGGGAATAGAATTCATGTTTGAGTGACAATAAGTAGACCAACCTTGCTGATGTAGAGAATTCATGTAGGAGAGCAATAAGGAGAGAAAGCTATAAAAGGAGGCTGGCATTGAAATACAGGGCTTTGAATGCCAGGCAACACAAGCAATCCTCTTATTTTTCTTCTTTCAGCCTTTGCGTCCCAGAAAGAGCTTACATTTACTCCCTCTTCATTTTTTTGAGGGTAGGGGAAACACAGGGTTCCATTCATTATATTTTGACACATATAAGCTACCCATTGCTGTTGGAACTAATAAATATTATATGAATAGTCTTATAACACAGGTTTTGGTGCCAAGGCTCATAGGCTCTGCTAAGGACTTACCTATGCTATCTCCATAGACCCACTATAGAGGACAGCATTAAAGCATTCATTTCTGCCTCCTTCTAAAAGATGCAGGGCTTAGGCAGCTCTGCAGGAGTTCAAATAAATCTCTCTCCCATGACACTGAAAATGAATGAAAGGTTGGTGCCAAGATTCTTAGTAGTCCTATTATATGGTATTACTAATGATAATATTCAACTCTCTCTCTCTCTCTCTCTCTCAAAATTGCACAAGAAAAGGGCTGGCTGTAAGCTTTCAGCAACCGGAAATGATTTTGGGCATGGAAATTTGAATAATTTGAACAAACCCTCTCTGAGACAATTAGGAAGCTCAGAACACAATCTACAACAAGGCTATCAATTAAGAATGGGATTGGAAGCTGTCTCTCCCATTTGGCCAAGCTTCACTTGAAAATGAAGGAATATGAAACATAAAAAATTCTCAGCATCAGGATTGCCTTTTCAAAGCATAATGTCCTCTATGACTGGCTGAGAGCAACAAAAACTATCATTTTTCTCCAAAGATAATTCTCTAGTGAAATCATTTGTGCCCTTTAACCCCTCCCTGAATAGTAATTCTTTCTTCTCATCCTATTTTTGCATACCCTTTTTCTGCTACCCCAAGGCCTTCAAGAGTATTTCAGACTCCATCCCGTAGTCATATACCTTGCTTCTCTGGGTAATTCATGTCACTTATGGACCCACAGAGGTACAGTAATTCCCATATTTTCCACTCACCCTCACAGCCTTGTCATTATGACTGAGTTTCTGCCTTAAGAGTTGAGACTATAGATAGTCCAGAACTCCAGACTCCTGGTCTAGTGTTCTTTCCACTGTATAAACTTATCTTTCATGTAGTTAATGATTTTGTGTCATTTTCTCTCCTCAAAATTCGTATTTTTTCAAGAGAAACTAAGAGGGAAATGTATAGCTCTCAAAAAATGAATCACTAAAAAGTTGTTTAAAAAGACTTTCTGGACACTTAAATCACTTTCTGGACTACCTTAAAAAAGTAATCTTCATGTTGGTCCTTTCCTGTCCTGTCTACTCAGAAAGAATTCCCAAAGATCTGGACTGTGTAGAATATTCTACACTATAGCTTCTGCAGAGGTTTAAAATTCATAAACAAATGTTCAGTCTTTCAACAGCCAGTTTGATTGCCTATAAATTCCAGTCACTCTGATTGCTAAAGGAACATGAATAAAGACAATTTTTTAATTAATAAAGTTTTCACTCCAGCAGATAATTGAGAAATGATCATACTACATGGCAAGTATTACAGTGAAGGAGGCTGTGGGTACCAGTATACAGTAGAAGCCATCAAACCCCAGGAGAATTAGGAAAAGTCAAGGATGATGTGGCAACAAAGCTGAGTTTTAAAGAATAAGTAGAAATTAGCCAAATGGAAAGAGGGAAGAAAGAAATTGAAAAGAGAAGGAATATGAGCAAAGACACAGATGAATATGCCACCAATGCATCTGGGGAAGTACAAATGCTTAATATGCTATACTATAGATCATGCAAGAGGAATAGAGATTGAAGAGGTAACAAAGTAGGCAGAGTGGTTTTAAATGCCTAGCTAAGGAGCTTGAATTTTATCCAGCTATGAGAGACCTTCTACTTGCCAGACCTCAATTTAATTAATATGTTATTTTTTATAAGGCAAAGACATCAGGATTCTTAGAGACACTAAATTCAAATTTACATCTGCCTAGTGCCATTTCCATTTGGATATCTCATAAGCATCTGAAATTTTATGTCACCAAAACAGAACAAATCCTTACCCTAGCCAATCTACTCCTCTCCAGAAACCTCCTCTCATCTCAGTAAATGGCATTACCATCCACCCAGTTGTTCAATTCTAAAACTTAAGAATCGCACTTAATTTCTCTTTTCCTTATCCTACACTTCCAAACCATCAGAAAGGCCTGACAGCTCTACTTCCAATAATTATTCAGGATCCAACCATTTTTCATCAGCTTTCTGCCTGTAACTCAATCTGTATCTCCTTACTTCTCACCTGAATACAAGAAAAGCCTCCTAACTGTTCTCTCTCTCTCTGCCTCTCCTCTTTCCCCCTAGTGATCTTTCTCCACACAGCAGCCATGGTGATCTCTTAAAACAGAAATCAGATTACGTCATTCTTACGATTAAAAACCACCAATGGAGATTCAGAAAAAATGGTGGATAGGAGGCAGGACTAACTTGCAGCTCCCACTCAGATGGCCAGAGCAGTGAGTCCACTTTACTCCCCTGCTGCCTCCACAAGAGTAGGTGCCAGTATCCATGGGTGAGAGACCTGAAGATGGATCACATCACAGGATGCTGAAGACACTCCCCAGTACCAGCCCAGAGCCTGGTAGCTCTGCTGAGTGGAGCAGAGATCGAGAAGAGAAATAACACACGCTACAGTTTGGCTGTCAGGAAGCCCAATCCTAGGAAAAGGGGGAAAATACTACATCAAAGGAGCACCCCTGAGAGACAAAATAAAATAGCACCCCTGAGAGACAAAATAAAATAATCTGAACAGCAGCCCTTGAGTCCCAGATCTTCCTTCTGACATAGTCTACCCAAATGAGAAAAAAACAGAAAAACAATTCTGGTAATATGATAAAACAAAGTTCTTTAACACCCCTTAAAGGTCACACTAGCTCACCAGCAATGGATCCAAACCAAGATGTAAACTCTGAATTGCCAGAAAAAGAATTCAGAAGGTCTATTAAACCAATCATGGAGGCACCAGAGAAAGGTGAAGTCCAACTTAAAGAAATGAAAAAAATAAAAAAAAGATACAGGATATGAATGGAAAAATCTCCAGTGAAATAGATACCATAAATTAAAAGAAAAGAAAAATCACAGCTCCTGGAAGTCAAGGACGCACTTAGGGAAATACAAAGTGCACTGGAAAGTCTTAGCAATAGAATCAAATGAGCAGAAGAAAGAATTTCAAAGCTCAAAGGCAAGGCTTTTGAATTAACCCAATCTGACAAAGACAAAGAAAATATTTTTTTAAATGAATAAAGCCTCCAGGAAGTTTGGGATTATGTTAAGTAATCAAACATGAGAATAATTAGTGTTCCCAAAACAGAAGAGAAATCTAAAGTTTGGAAAACATATTTGAGGGGATAATCAAGGAAAAGTTCCCTAGCCTTGCTAGAGATCTAGACATTCAACTACAAGAAGCTCAAAGAATACCTGGGGAATTCATTGTAAAAAGATCATTGCCTAGGCACATAGTCATCAGGTTATCTAAAGTCTAGACAGGATACAATAGTGAGAGCTGTGAGGCAAAAGCGTTAGGTAACACACAAAGGAAAATCTATCAGATTAACAGCAGATTTCTTGGCAGACACCCTAAAAGCTAGAAGGGATTGGGGCCCTACTTTTAGCCTCCTTAAACAAAACAATTATCAGTCAAGAATTTTGTATCTAGTGAAGCTATGCTTCATAAATGAAGGAAAAATAGTCTTTCTCAGACAAACAAATGCTGACAGAATTTACCACTACCAAATCAGCACTACAAGAACTGCTAAAAGGAGCTCTAAATCTTCAAACAAATCCTCAAAATGCACCAAAATAGAATCTATTAAAGCATAAATATCACAGGACCTATAAAATGATAACACAATGACAAAAAATAGCAACAAATAGCACAATGAATAGAATAGTACTTCACATCTTAATACTAATGTTGAATGTAAGTGGCCTAAATGCTCCACTAAAAAGATACAGAATGGCAGAATGGATAAGAACTCATCAACCTAGTATTTGCTGTCTTTAAGTGATTCACTTGACACATAAGGACACACATAAACTTAAAGGGATTGAAAAAGATAATCCATGCAAAGAAACACCAAAAGCTAGCAGGATTAGCTATTTTTTATTTTTTTGTTTTGTTTTCTTTTGAGACAGTCTTGCTCTGTTACCCAGGCTGGAGTGCAGTGGCACATTCTCAGCTCACTGCAACCTCTGCCTCTTAGGTTCAAGTGATTCTCCTGCCTCAGCCTCCCAAGTAGCTGGGATTACAGGGGCCTGCCACCATACCCAGCTAATTTTTGTATTTTTAGTAGAGACAGGGTTTCACCACATTGGCCAGGCTGGTGTCAAACTCCTGACCTCAAGTGATCCACCCACCTCAGCCTCCCAAAGTGCTGGGATTACAGGCAGGTGCCACCATACCCAGCATGAGAATCTATTCTTATATCAGGCAAAACAAATGTTAAAGCAACAGCAGTTTAAAAAGTCAAAGAGGAACATTATATAATGATAAAAGGACTACTCCAACAGAAAATATCACAATTCTAAATATATATTCACGTAACAGTTGAGTTCCCAAATTTATTAAAAAATTATCACTAGATCTATGAAATGAGATAGACAGCAACACAGTAATAGTGGGGGATATAGTACTTCACTGACAGCACTAGATGAGTCATCAAGACAGAAATCAAGAAAGAAACAATGGACTTAAATTATACCCTAGAAAAAATAAACTTAACACATATTTACAGAACATTCTACCCAATGACTGCAAAACAGACATTCTATTCATCAGCATATGGAACATTCTCTAAGATAAACCATATGATAGGTCACAAAACAAGAAAAGAAAACTAAAATTATATCAAGTACTCTCTCAGACTACAGCGGAATAAACTTGGAAATCAACTCCAAAAGGAACCCTCTAAACCAAGAAAATTAAATAACCTGCTCCTAAATGATCATTGGGTCAACAATGAAATCAAGATGGAAATTAAAAAATACTTTGAACTAAACCATAATACTGACACTAACTATCAAAACCTTTGAGATACAGGAAGAGTGATACTAAGAGGAAAGTTCACAGCATTAAATGCCTACATCAAAAGTCTGAAAGAGCACAAATAGACAATCTAAGGTCACACCTCAAGGAACTAGAGAAACAAGAACAAATCAAACTCAAACAGAGCAGAAGAAAAGAAATAAGCAAGATAAGGGCAGAACTAAATGAAATTGATACACAGACACAGACACACACACACACACACACACACACACACAAAAGTTGAATGAAATTTCATCTCTTCATTTATACCTCATTTAAAGGATGGCTTCATTCAATGAAACAGCATCTGTGAGAACAGATTATAAACTTGAAAGTGCTTATAATTGTCATCACTACCACCTCCACCACTATCAGCCCCAAAAAGTCCATAGACCACAAGATCTGGGATAGCTAATAAGTGTCATCTTCCAGCCAGCTTTATCAATTGGGAGTGGTTTCTTGGAGCTCTGGGTTGAGAAGGACTCAGGCTGCACACAGGCTCCAAGGGAAAATATAGTTATGTCTATTATGTGAAGACATGATGAGCAGACGGTGATCACATGAGAATCAGAAGGTGAACATGCCAGGCGTGGGTGGGAAGGCTGGCCTTTTAGATTATGATACTGGCCAAAACTTCAATAATGACTCAAAGCCCTATTACATTGCCCAAGAATTACATCACCTCTATGACTCATGTTGTAACCACAGATAAAAGAACAAAATTTTAGTGAACTAGAAGAGCCTGGAAAATTTTAAATGAGCTGTATCTCAAAATACAAAGCCTTCTTCCAACATTTTTAGAACTTACATTTTAAAAGTTATGATTTTCATATTGATTAACTCTAAATGAAACAGAGGTGATCATTTTAGCCTTGGGAGCTTCTCACCATCCTCAATCTTCAATTCCCAAAATTACATTCAAAAATAGCTTATTCAAAGCATTTATTTTAAAAAGAAACATCCCCAGACTAAAGAAATAAAAATTGAGTTAGAAACACTTGTACTTTCTAGACCTCTGTTGTCAGGATATAGATTGGGCTGTCAACAGCATGACCAGACAAAAAGATGAGCGAATGAAATAATGGGTGCAGTACTGGGGCCATTCCAATTCCTCAAATTCACCACTCTGATTAACAATACATTTAAGGCAGGTAAATGGAGAGCAACAGAGCAACACCAGCTTCACCGTAGAGTTACGGTCTGCTTCTGCTAGAAACTCATTCAAGAGAGTAATTCACTACTGAGACGTCTCCCCCTTTACTCCCCTTTGCTGCTCAAAGGACCTTTTATAAGGTTTACGTATAGTTGTCAGATTTTAAGTTGTACTCTTATAGTTGGAAATTAAATCACAAAACAACCTTCCCCTGTCACGACTAAAAATGTTTAAAATGTGCTCTTACAAAATAATCTTATTTTAAACATATTTCCCTCCAATGTGACTTGTTCCAAGTAGTTTCTCTAGTGAGAAAAGCTACATATTAGTTTATTTCTCTGCAATTTGCAAGGTCTTTGATATAAGGGATATTTGAAATGACCTTGGTGTCACATAGCATCTGCTGGCTGATAAAGATTACCTTTGACCTGTACCTGAGGCAAAGGAGACACAATGACCTTGAATTGATTTCAGGTAACATTATACACTCCAGAGAAACAGGTGTTGGTGGAAGGCTGAAGCCACTCAATTCAGCCCAGTTTCACATATATACTCATCTTATATTGTCATGCTGTGGCTCTAACTTTGACAATATAAATCAAAGTTCAATTTTGTGCAGATTAAATATAAATATGATTACCAAAATTTTTCAACCAGCCATGTTTTAATTGACTGAAGTAAAATAGGAACAGCGATCTTCATAAGCATTGGCATGATTGGGTTACTTATTTTTAATCCCCAGATGGAGAATTTTACCCACCTCACTGAAGCTATTGATCAATCAAGTAAACTTTTTATACAAATGTAGACAAAGTTGCCAGTGAGATTCTTCAAGGCATTTACAAAGGAGGTAGAAAGACAAGTTCAACACATGAAACAACTAGGAAAAAGTATTAGCGTATATTCTCAAGGAGTAGTCAGAAGTCAAGATGAGTATATAAGGAGGGAGAAAAATGAGAGGCAAAGTATCAAAGTCTCCATGGAGGTGGGAAAAATATAAAACCTGAAAAGATGATTAAGGTTTGAATAAGTAAAGGGGCAAAGGAAAAAGAAGAAGGGAGAAGGGAGACCATTTTCTGAGGTTACTTACCAAAGCTACGGTCCTCTTTTATCGTAACTTATTGCTTCTACAACAATAAAGGCTTAAAAATTTCTAAGATATTTCTACATTTTAATATTTCAGAAATAAGGGTGCATCCTCCAATGGAATATCATGGCTTAATTGGCAATAATTTTCTATCATGAAGGTACACAATAGTACTCAGTTTTTCTTTCAGTTGATGTTCTCTTAAATCCACAGATACAGACATATAATCATAACCTAAATCACAGAGGCAGTGAAGACTGGACTGATCCTCCATATTACACTGTAAGGCTACATGATCCTGGTTTATGATTTACTTTTCTTTATGATTCCACTGCACTCAAACCTGATTTAACCATATATCAAACGAGGAATGTGTCAGTTTATTGCCTCTCACTTCCAAATCTACCCTCTGTTGCCTGCTCATGATACTAAAACCTTTCTCCCTTGGCAGTTGGCACGATGTTGATCTTTGCCAGGAGAGACATGAAATGACACTGGAGGAAGAAAGTCTTCTTCTCCTGGATCTGGCATGCTTTTATTTTTCCTGCTTCTGCTGCAGTCGTTGGTATTCACTCAGTGAATTCACCCCTAGTGAGTTTAGTGGCTCTTCTGAGTCAGCTACCAAGCAAGTTCCTTGGACACCCCAGATCGCTTTCTGAAGGTGCGTTTCATGAAGTGCCCCACCCAGCTTCACGATGTCTTCCTAGCAAAAGTTTCCTGGCAATGGCTTCCTGTTAAATTCAAAGAATCTTCCTTTCCTGAGAAGTTTCCTGGCTAATATCACTGACACACAGCAGGCAATTCTCTGCCTGGCCATCTTGAGCCACTGATTTTGGATAAGCACTGGACTTGGCAACTCAGCAAACCACTGCCATTCAGTGAGTTACAACCCACCCACTGAAGTCTGAATCCTTGCCTTGGAATGAATTCTTCCCTTCCAGGTTTATTCCCTCCTTGGGTACTCTCCCCTTCAGTCATTTAAGTTCTCATTTATCCCCTCTTAGTTAATCTGTTATCAGTTAATAACTCTTTATCTTAAACCATCCCTATTCAAATTATTATGAGGTTTCCGTTTCCTGATTAGACCCTGCCTAATACAATAGGGAAAGAGCTGGCAAGACACCAAAAGCTTCAGATTCTTTAGAAATTAAAATGGATCTCATATGAAAAACCTGAAGACTTATCAATCACCTTTCTCAGTCAAGGCCCACTCATGACAGCGAAGTACAAAGTGTGTGTTTGGGTCAGGGCTGGGGTAAGAAATAGAATGGGTTGACTGGGAAAAGCAAGAAGTTTATGCCATGTGACTATAATGAAGGGCTATTTGTGCATCATTGTCAAGGGGCTTCTAATGATTTTAAACCACCTAGAAAGCTCATTTCTTCCAACTTCTGTCCTAAAAGATGAACCTCACCATCAGAGCTACCAATGCCTTTGGATCCTGATCCTAGCCATGAGTCATCCTGATGCATTCACATACAACATAAAAGATCCTTTCACCACTAGGAAGTTTTTGCAGCCTGACAAGCATCTGGATGTTTCCAAACAACTGGGTATTTAACATTGCAGAAACAAAACAGTTGCCTGCCAGTTTAATGTTTTCATTTTTTATCCAGATGTTTTAGTATCTTATGAGCACTTTCTCACTATTTTCATGCAATATATCCTTGTAGAGCTTGGCATTTTAAAGATTGTATTGTTTTAACATTGAGAAGTAAAATTAAATGTGAAAATAAAAGGAGTAAAATATCTTTCACTTCCAATCGAAAAATATTATGAGTAGATTCGTGGCTATAAAGAGATGGAAAGGATTTGCCAAAGTGAATTACAGTCTAATCTTCATTTTAAAAAATAGCTTTGTTATATTTAGACTTTAGTTTTCCTTTGTATTTGCAAGTTAGAATATCTATAATATTAAAGTATATATTTGAACTATTATACTTTAAATAAAGTATAGTATTTAAACTCCAGTTGAAGGACCTTATAAAGAACACAAAGGTATTAGATTACTTTCATAAAATAGTTCATTTCTTACTTATAACTTTTAAAATAGTACAAAAATTAAGTTTAAAAAATTCCTTAAAATTCTAAATCTTTTCCCGAACAAGAAAACTCCTTAATCTGAAAAATAAAATTCTACCTTACTCTCATGAACCTTATTCATGCATTACTTGTGTCTCTCTGATACCTTTTATTTTTTTTCATTTCCTGAACAAGTATTTTTTTGTAAATGGACCTTCTGTCAGGATATCATCTCGGCCTTCCATATCCTTCTATATCCTTACAGTTTTTCTCGCTTTATTTCTTGAAGTCCAAGATAAATGAAATAAAAAGACAAATATGAGTTTGAGCAAAAGGGCTTTTATATCGAATAAGAAAAAGACTTCATTCAGATCCTCTAAAGATAAATTGAGGATGGTTATTTTTATCTATAGCTGTAAAGTCATTTTCAGCTGAAGACCAAGAATAGGAAGCAGAAGGCTCTTCCTCTGGTTTTGTTGTGTTCAGTGTGTTTTGGATGATCTAAAGCAGCAACATGAGACAATGTTCCACAGATGGAGGCCACTGGAGAGATGGCTCAAAACCCAGACATTTATTTTATATATACACACACACCATTCTCTGTATAGATTCACAGAACTATTCACATATATAACTCCCTTTAGGCCTGTACTGTATTGTCGATTCCATCAATATTGTAATGTAGACACTCAAATGCCTCAAAAAGCACATGAGCAGGTAGCATCGTCTTCCACTATTATCTGCAACAAGAACAATGTCGGTATTTCTCTGAATATGTGGCATGCAAAGAGTACACCCACCATCTGCTGAACTTGCCAATGAATGTGTTTCTACCATAGACATAGAACACAATGGGAAGGAACATTGGAAAGCACCGAATTCCTCCGTTAAAGATAAGAAAACTAAAGGTAGATGAGGATGTGTGACATTTCTAAGATCTCCCCAAAGAGCCTGTGGAAAATCTAGGAGCAGAATATCTCTCTTTTAATTTTTTTAAGTGTTTTCATTTTTTTAACTTTTAAGTTCAGGAGTACAAGTGCAGGATTTTTACATATGCAAACTTGTATCATGGGGGTTAGTTGTATAGATTATTTCATCACCCAGGAATTAGCCTAGTATCAATTATTTTTTCCTGATCTTCTTCCTTCTCCCACCACCCTCCACCCTCCAAAAGGCCCCAATGTCTGTTGTCCCCCTCTTTGTGTCCATGTGTTCTCATCATTTAGCTCCTACTTATAAGTGAAAACATACAGTATTTGGTTTTCTCTTCCTGTGTTAGTTTGCTAAGGACAATGGCCTCAAGTTCCATCCATCTTCCTGCAAAAGACATGATCTCATTATCGTTTATGACTGCATAGTATTCCAAGGTGTATATGTACCACATTTTCTTTATCCAGTCTATTATTGATGGGCATTTCAGTTGATTCCATGTCTTTGCTATTGTGAATAGTGCTGCAATGGACACATGCATGCATGTGTATTTATAATTTAATGATTTCTATTCCTTTGAGTTTACACGCAGTAATGGGATTGCTGGTTTGAATGGTAGCTCTCTCTTAAGGTCTTTGAGGAAGCACCACACTGTCTTCCACAATGGCTGAACTAATTTACACTCCCACCAATAATGTATAGCATTCCTTTTTCTCCACAATCTGGCCAGCATCTGTAACTTTTGGACTTTTTAATCATAGCCATTGTGACTGGTGTGAGATAGTACCTCATTGTGGTTTTGATTTACATTTCACTAATGATCAGTAATGTTGAACTTTTTTTCCATATGATTGACTATTGGCCACATGTACATCTTCTTTTGAAAAGTAACTGTTCATGTCCTTTGCCCACTTTTTAATGAGGTTGTTTTTCTCTTGTAAATTTGTTCAAGTTCCTTATAGATGCTGGATTTTGGTCCTGTGTTGGATGCATAGCTTGCAAAAATGTTCTCCCATTCTGTAGATTGTCTATTTACTCTGATGATAGTTTCCTTTGCCATACAGAAGCTCTTTAACTAGATCCCATTTGTCAATTTTTGCTTTTGTTGCAATTGCTTTCGTTGCTATTGCTTTCGTTGCTATTGCTTTCGGTATCTTTGTCATGAAATCTTTGCCTGTGCCCACGTTCTGAATGGTCATCTTAGAGAGTTTTTATAGTTTTGGGTTTTACATTTAAGTCTTTAATCCATCTTGAGTTGATTTTTTGTATATGGTGTAAGGAAGGGGTCCAGTTTCAATCTTCTGCGTATGGCTAGCCAGTTATCACAGCACCATATATTGAATAGGGAATCCTTTCCTGATTGCTGTTTTTGTCAGGTTTGTTGAAGATCAGATAGCTGTAGGTGTGCAGTCTTATTTCTGGGTTCTCTATACAAGAACAGAGTATCTCTAATCCACTGCTCTTTGTAGCACAATATACTTTGGCTGACTTTAGCTTATAATGATTTACCTTCTTTCTTTCAGTAATATTAATATCTAAAGATTTCTTCCTCCCCTACTAGGTTACACCTATAGGGTGTAAAAATATCAAAATATTCTCAAAAATATTATCTTGTAAAAACGACTTAGATTTGTTATCACCAGTAAAGAAATAGTGACATGTACTAATACTTTTAGTTGATGAGGAGAAAAGATTAAATGTGCCAATGACTTTTAAGGAAAAGTAACATAGGCAAGGACAAGTTTGAGCTTACAGACTGCACACTTTCTAGAAAGTTCCAGTTCATTGCCTCCCCACCAGCATGTGTACTGAAGTAGAAGTCCCTCTATTAATGTCTCAAGATATTTAGTCCACAACCAGAAATACTTCTTTGTGGGCAGGGAAATTTACTGGAATAGAGAGGCACATTAAGCAGCATTGTGTGTTACAGCCACTGCACCCTTGAGCTATTGAGAAAAAAGGCATTCCATCTGAACACAAATATGTGGAAAATAAGGCAGTAAAATGGGGTCACATCTTAAGTACACTTCACTTACAGGTGACTTTAGAAAGAACTTATTTTCCCACCACCATCCTCACCAACATCACACACCCACTGTGCCTCCCAACGCACACACATGCAGCTCCACCACCTCACTTAATTTTCAAAATAAATATATGTTTATCTAATGTATATTAAGATTAAAGAGCATGAATAATGAAACAACTCAGGGAGCAAGTAGGAAAAGTATCAAATGATCTACCTATACATAATTCACTAGTAGGTATATAACAATCTGGCATTTCCAAATTTCTGTTACAGACTCCCCTTTTATCTAGCTTGGCAAGCGTCTAAATTTTAGTCCATATAAGAATTGCTTATGTTGCCATAAATATAAATTGTATATACCACACTACATAGAAAAATTTGAAATTTTAAGGGTAATTTTGGCCATATGCAATTTTTGCCTTATGCCTTACACTTCAAAATTTTGACTCCAGGCAAAATGCATATTAATTACCTGCACAAGTGGAGCCTTAACACAAAATGTCTTAATGTCTAGGTTGAGATATTCACATTTCATCTGTAAGGTTGGGGAGATGGTATAAATTCCTTAGCTAGCAAATATCATGGCAAAATATTTTCAAGAACATTAATCTAGTGACTTTGCCAGAGATACATGGGAAGGGAGAGTCAGGGATAGACTGGAAGAAGAAATATCAATTTATAGATCACTTCAATAGTCTGGGCATGCAATAAAGACATCCTAAATTAGGATGGTTGTAGAAATGTAAAGGAAGAAGGAAGCATTACAAGGAAGACTCTGGGTGTGAAAGAAAATACTAATAATGTAACACAGTTAATAAAAGCAAAGCCTTTTCTATTTTACAGAGTTGGATTAAATTCTAGTTATTACTACCATCTAATCATGTAACAACAAACTTTTATTTTTCACCGCCATGATGATTAATTTTATATGCCAGCTTGGCTGGGCCACAAATTGCCCAGACATTTGGCCAATTATTCTGAGTATGTCTGTGAGGGTGTTTCTGGATGAGATTAATATTTGAATCGGTAGACTGCATAGAGCCGATTGACCTCTGTGTTGTAGGTGTGCCTCATCTGATCAGTTAAAGACCTGAATTAAAAAAAAAAAAAAAAAAAAAGCCTGAGTAAGTGGTAACTCCTCCTGCCTGGCTGTCTTGAGTTGGGATATTGATTTTTTCCAGCCTTCAGACCTGAATTGAAACATTGGCTCTTGAGTCCTAAGCCTGCCAGCTTTGGGACTGGAGCTTACACTATCAGCTCTCCTCATTCTTAGGCCTATGGACTCAGATTGGAGCTACGCATTGAGAAAGTTCCAAGATCTGCAGAATCATCTGAGCCAATTCCTTATAATAAATCTCTTTCTTGGGGGATCTGGAAAGATGGCCCAATAGCAACAGCTCCAGTCTGCAGCTCCCAGCAAGACCATCGCAGAATATGGGTGATTTCTGCATTTCCAACTGAGAGGCACCTGGAACCCAAGCGAGACAGAACTGTTCACTCCTGTGGAAAGGGAGGCTGAAGCTAGGGAGCCAAGTGGTCTCATTCAGAGGGGCCAACTCCAATGGAGCCCAGCAAGCTAAGAACCACTGGCTTGAAATTTCTCGTTGCCAACACAGCCCTCTGAATTTGACCTGGGACAATCGAGCTTGGTGGGAGAGGGGCATCACCATTACTACGGCTTGAGTAGGCAGTTTTTCCCTGACAGCGCTAAGGGGCTTGGAAGTTCAGACTGAGTGGAACTCAACACAGCACGGCAAAGCAGCTGTGGCCAGACTGCCTCTCTAGACTCCTCTTCACTGGGCAGGGCATCTCTGAAAGAAAGGCAGCAGCTCCAGTCAGGGGCTTATAGATAAAACTCCCATCTCCCTGGGGCAGAGCACCTGGTGGATGGGGCGGCTGTAGGGCACAGCTTCAGGGGACTTAAACAGTTTTGCCTGCTGGCTCTGAAGAGAGCAGCAGATCCTGAGAAGGAAGGTTCTCCTAGCACAGAGCTTGAGCTCTGCTAAGAGACAGACTGCTCCTCAAGTGGGTCCCTGACCTCCATGCCTCCTGATTGGGAGAGACCTCCCAACAGGAGTTGACAGACACCTATACAGGAGAGCTCCGGCTGGCATCAGGTCCATGCCCCTCTGGGATGAAACTTCCAGAGGAAGGAGCAGGCAGCAATCTTTGCTGTTCTGCAGTCTCTGCTGGTGATACCCAGGCAAATAGGGTCTGCAGTAGACCTCCAGCAAACTGCAGCAGACCTGCAGCAGAGGGGCCTGCCTGTTAGAATACCTAACAAACAGAAAGCAATAACATCAACATCGACAAAAAGGACCCCCACACAGAATCCCATCCACAGGTCATCAGCTTCAAAGTACAAAGGTAGATAAATCCACTAAGATGAGGAAAAAACCGTGCAAAAATGCTGAAAATTTAAAAAACCAGAATGCCTCTTCTCCTCCAAATTATCCCAGATCCTCTCTAGTAAGGGCACAAAAATGGACACAGAATGAGTTTGAGGAATTGATGGAAGTAAGCTTCAGAAGGGGGGTAATAACAAACTCTTGAGCTAAAAAAGCTTGTTCTAACCCAATGCAAGGAAGCTAAAAACCTTTAAAAAAAAAAAAAAGGCCACATGAACTAATAACTAGAATAACCAGTTTAGAGAAGAACATAAATGACCTAATAGAACTGAAAAACACAGCACGAGAACTTCATGAAATATAAGCAAGTATCAATAGCCAAATCAATCAAGTGGAAGAAAGGATATCAGAGACTGAAGGTCAACTTACTGAAATAAGGTGTGAAGACAAGGTTAGAGAAAAAAGAATGAAAAGGAACAAAGCCTCCAAGAAATATGGGACTATAGAAAAAGACCAAACCTATGACTGATTGGGGTCCCTGAAAGTGATGGGGAGAATGGAATCAAGTTGGAAAACACATTTCAGGATATTATCCAGGAGAACTTCCCCAACCTAGCAAGACAGGCCAATATTCAAACTCAGGAAATACAGAGAACTACTAACATACTCCTTGAGAAGAGCAACCCCAAGACACATAACTGTCAAATTCTCCAACATTGAAATGAAGGAAAAAATATTAAGGGCAGCCAGAGAAAAAGGTCAGGTTACCCACAAAGGGAAGCCCAACAGACTAACAGCAGATCTCTCTGCAGGAACCCTACAAGCCAGAAGAGGATGGGGGCCAATATTCAACATTCTTAAAGAAAAGAGTTTTCAACCCAGAATTTCATATCCAGCTAAACTAAGCTTCATAAGTGAAGAAGAAGTAAAATCCTTTACACACAAGCAAATGCTGGGGGATTTTGTCACCACCAGGCCTGCCTTACAAGAGCTCCTGAAGGAAGCACTAAATGTGGAAAGGAAGAACCAGAACAAGCCACTGCAAAGACACACCAAAATATAAAGACCAAAGACACTACCAAGAAACTGTATCAACTAATGTGCAAAATAACCAGCTAGCACCATGATGACAGGATCAAATTCACAGACAACAATATTAACTTTAAATGTAAATGGGTTAAATGCCCCAGTTAAAAGACACAGACTGACAAATTGGATAAAGAGTCAAGACCCATCAGTGTGCTGTATTCAGAAGACCCATCTCACATGGAAAGAAACATATAGGCTCAAAATAAAGAGGTGGAGGAAGATTTAACAAGCAAATGGAAAGTGAAAAAAAGCAGGGGTTGCAATCCTATCCTCTGATAAAACAGACTTTAAACAAACAAAGATAAAAAAAGACAAAGTAGGGCATTACATAATGGTAAAGGGATCAGTGCAACACGAAGAGCTAAGTATTGTAAATATATATGAAGCTAATACAGGAGCACCCACATTTATAAAACAAGTTCTTAGACACCTACAGAGAGACTTAGACTCCCACACAATAATAGTTGGAGACTTTTGCACTCCACTCTCAACATTAGACGGATCAATGGAGACAGAAAATTAACAAGGACATTCAGGACTTGTGCTCAGCACTGGACCAAGTGGACCTAATAGACACCTACAGAACTCTCCACCCCACATCAACAGAATATACATTCTTCTCAGCACCACATAGCACTTATTCTAAAATAGACCACATAATTGGAAGTAAAACACTCCTCAGCAAATGCAAAAGAACAGAAATTATAACAAACACTCTCTCAGACCACAGTGCAATCAAATTAGAACTCAAGATTAAGAAATTCACTCAAAACCGCACAACTACATGGAAACTGAACAACCTGCCCCTGAATGACTACTTAGTAAATAATGAAATTAAGGCAGAAATAACGAAGTTCTTTGAAACCAACGAAGACAAAAAGACAACATTCCAGAATCTCTGGGACACAGCTAAAGCAGTGTTAATAGAGAAATTTATAGCACTAAATGCCCACAGGAGAAAGTGGGAAAGATCTAAAATCAACACCCTTACATCACAATTGAAAGAACTAGAGAAGCAAGAGCAAACAAATTCAAAGGGTACAAGAATACAAGAAATAACTAAGATCAGAGATGAACTGAAAGAAATAGAGACATGGAAAACCCTTCCAAAAATCAACACATCCAGCAGCTGGTTTTTCAAAAATATTAACAAAATAGATAGACCACTAGCCAGACTAATAAAGAAGAAATGAGAGAAGAATGAAATAGACACAATAAAAAATGATAAAGGAGATATCACCACTGATCCCACAGAAATAAAAACTACCATCAGAGAATACTATAAACACCCCTACACAAATAAACTAGAAAATCTAGAAGAAATGGATAAGTTCCTGGACACATACACCCTCCCAAGACAGCACCAGGAAGAATTTGAATCCCTGAATAGACCAATAACAAGTTCTGAAATTGAGGCAATACTTAATAGCCTACCAACCAAAAAAAGCCCAGGACCAGACGGATTCACAGCCAAATTCTACCAGAGGTACAAAGAGGAGCTGGTTCCATTCCTTTTGAAACTATTCCAAACAATGGAAAAAGAGGGACTCCTCCTTAACTCATTTTATGAGACCAGCATCATCCTGACACCAAAACCTGGCAGAGGCACAAAAAAAAAAAAAAGAAAGAAAGAAAGAAAATTTCAGGCCAGTATCACTGATGAACATTGGTGCAAAAATGCTCAATAAAATACAGGCAAACCGATTCCAGTAGCACATCAAAAAGCTTATACACCATGATCAAGTCAGCTTCATCCTTGGGATGCAAGGCTGGTCAACACAGGCAAATCAATAAATATAATCCATCACATAAGAGGACCGATGACAAAAACCACATGATTATCTCAATACATGCGGAAAAGGCCTTCGATAAAATTCAACACCCTTTAGGCTAAAAACTCAATAAACTAGGTATTGATGGAACATATCTCAAAATAATAAGAGCTATTTATGACAAACCCACAGCCAACATTATACTGAATAAGCAAAACTGGAAGCATTCCTTTTGAAAACTGGCAGAAGACAAAGATATTCTCTCTCACCACTCCTATTCAACACAGTATTGGAAGTTCTGGCCAGAGCAATCAGGTAAGAGAAAAAAAATAAAGGGTATTCAAATAGGAAGACAGCAAGTCAAATTGTCTCTGTTTGCAGACGGCATAATTGTATATTTAGAAAACCCCAATGTCTCAGTCCCAAAACTCCTTAAGCTGATAAACGACTTCAGCAAAGTCTCAGGATACAAAACCAATGTGCAAAAATCATAAGCATTCCTATACACCAATAATAGATAAACAGAGAGCCAACTCAAGAGTGAACTCCCATTCACAACTGCTACAAAGAAAATACAATACCTAGGAATACAACTTACAAGGGACATGTAGGAGTTCTTCAAGGAGAACTATAAACCACTACTCAAGGAAATAAGAGAGGACACAAACAAATGGAAAAAGATTCCAAGTTCAAGGATGGGAAAAATCAGTATCATAAAAATGGCCATACTGCCCAAAGTAATTTATAGATTGAATGCTATTCCCATCAAGTTACCATTGACTTTCTTCACAGAATTGGAAAAACTACTTTAAACTTCATATGGAACCAAAAAAGAGCCCGTATAGCCAAGGCAATCCTAAGCAAAAAGAACAAAGCTGGAGGCATCATGCTACCTGACTTCAAACTGTACTACAAGACTACCATACATACAAAACAGCATGGTACTGGTACCAAAACAGATGTGTAGGCCAATGGAACAGAAGTCTCAGAAATAATACTTCTGCAACCATCTGATCTTCAACAAATCTGACAAAAACTAGCAATGCAGAAAGGAATCCCTATTTAATAAATGGTGTTGGGAAAACTGGATAGCCATACACAGAAAACTGAAACTGGGCCCCTTATTTACACCTTATATAAAAATTAACTCAAGATGGATTAAAGACTTAAATCTAAAACCTAAAACCATAAAAACCCTAGAAGAAAATCTAGACAATACATTTCAGGACACAGGCATGAGCAAAGACTTCATGACTAAAACACCAAAAGCAATGGCAACAAAAGCCAAAGTTGACAAATGGCATCTAATTAAACTAAGAGCTTCTGCTCAGCAAAAGAAACTGTCATCAGAGTAAACAGGCATCCTACAGAATGGGAGAAAATTTTCGCAATCTATCCATCTGACAAAGGTCTAATATCCAGAATCTACAAGGAACTTAAACAAATATAGAAGAAAAAAAACAACCCCATCAAAAAGTGGGTGAAGGATATGAACAGACACTTCTCAGAAGACGACGTTTATGTGGCCAACAAGCAAATGAAAAAAAGCTCATCATCACTGGTCATTAGAGAAATGTAAATCAAAATGAGATACCATTGAGATCACAATGAGATACCATTTTACATAAGTTAGAATGACAATCATTAAAAAGTCTGGAAACAACAGATGCTGGTGAGGATGTGGAAAAATAGGAACACTTTTACACTGGTGGTGGGAGTCTAAATTAGTTCAACCATTGTGGAAGACAGTGTGGTGACTCCTCAAGGATCTAGAACCAGAAATACCATTTGACCCAGCAATCCCATTACTGGGTATATACCCAAAGGATTATAAATCATTCTACTATAAAGATGCATGCACATGTATGTTTATTGCAGCACTATTTACAATAGCAAAGACTTGGAACCAACCCAAATGCCCATAAATGATAGACTGGATAAAGAAAATGTGGCACATATACACCATGGAATACTATGCAGCCATAAAAAAGAATGAGTTCATGTCATTTCCAGGCACATGGATAAAGCTAGAAACCATCATTCTCAGCAAACTAACACAGGAACAGAAAACCAAACCTTGCATGTTCTCACTCAGAAATGGGAGTTGAACAATGAGAACACATGGACCCAGGGAGGGGAACATAAAACTGGGGCCTGTCAGCAGGTTGGGGGCAAGGGGAGGGAGAGCCTTAGGACAAATAGGTAATGCATGAGGTGCTTAAAACCTATATGACCGGTTGATAGGTGAAGAAAACCACCATGGCACATGTATACCTATGTAACAAACCTGCATGTTCAGCACATGTATTATATATGTGTGTATATATATATATATATATATATATCCTATTAGTTCAGTTTCTCTGAAGAACTCTAATATGTTCACTAAGCTTTTTCTCTTGTGTACAATGAGTTCTATACATTTACTCAGTTTTATTGAAAGGATTAAAATGACATAATGTATGTCGGTGTGATAATATGTATAATATATTATCACATAATGATACGATATAGCATAATGTATGGTATTTTTAAAAAATAGTGAAAGCAAAGGTTTTGAAAAAAATTAAGCTCATTTAAGTGATGTAGATAGAGTTGCTTTAATATATGGGTTTCTTATGTAATAACCCCTGCAAGTACATGAGGTTTAGGTGAGGAAAGAGAGGGCCAGATGTGTGGCAAGTATTTTCATGAATGCATTAATGTGCCCTGAACTGTGTTTCAGATTAGTGAGATCTTCAAAATAATTGCTGGAGGGATAGAAGAAAATATCTTGTAATTATGTAGTTGCACTACAAAAACAATCAGAGGCGGATCCCAATGCTGCTGGAAGATGTAGCAAAACCTGAGTATAACTTTGGTTCAGTGGAGTGGCCAAGATGCTCTCCCCACCTCTGCACACCCTCTTAAGGAAGGACATGATGCCTAAATATGAATTCAATTCCAATCATAAGTTCATGCTCACTGAAACTTCCTCCTCACTGCAAAGCTCCAGCTTCAGAGAATTTTCTCTGCTAAATTCTCTCATGAGGAACATAGAAAACTCTGGCTGCCTTCCTCACTTGGTGTTGAGGAAGATAGAGTAAACCACCTTAGATATTTCCTTCCCTTTAGACTTCCCATTCTCCATAGCCATCTCCATAGACATCTCCTCTGTTTTCACTCCATAGCAATACTAGAGATTTCTACTAATATCTCACGTTCTGGACAAGGAATGCACTATCAATCTTATATTTCCAAAATGTATCTAGAAGACTCATTTCTCTCCCCCAAGACTCAACTCAGCTGGATGGTAAATTCAGGCTCCCTTCCTAGGATAAACACCAGGTTCAATGTTTATTTCCTTAACATCCCTCCTTCTCTCCTGGTCCCAAAGGATATGTATCAAGGTAAGAAAGGGGAAAAGTACCTCATTCAATGTTATGATTTGTTTTGTTTTGAGACCGGGTCTTACTCTGTCACCCAGGCTGGAGTGCAGTGGCGAGATCTCAGCTCACCATAACCTCTGCATCCTGGGTTCAAGCAATTCTCCTGCCTCAGCCTCCTGAGTAGCTGGGACTACAGGCACACGCCACCATACCCAGCTAATTGTTGGATTTTTTAGTAGTGATGGGGTTTCACCATGTTGGCCAGGCTGGTCTTAAACTCCTTTCTTCAAGTGGTCCGCCCACTTCAGCCTCCCAAAGTGCTGGGATTACAGGTGTGAGCCACCGCACTTGGCCATGATTTCTTTCCAAAGCTGGTGCTACATGTATGACACAAGCTTTATGACTTGATTCGTTTAAGGCTTTGATTTTTATACTCCAAGCCAAGCTTTTAGAAATTATAAAACTTTACTTTCTTTTTTTTCTTCTTTCTTTTTTTTGGTGGGGGACCGAGTCTCGCTCTGTAGCCCAAGCTGGAGTACAGTGGCGTGACCTCGGCTCACTGCAACCTCCGCCTCCTGGGTTCAAGCAATTCTTTGCCCCAGCCTCCTGAGTAACTGGGATTACAGGTGCCTGCCACTATACCTGGTTAATTTTTGTATTTTTAGTAGAGACGATGTTTCACCATCTTGGCGAGGCTGGTCTTGAACTCCTGACCTCATGATCCACCCACCTCAGTCTCCCAAAGTGCTGGAATTACAGGCATGAGCCACCGCACCTAGCCAAAACTTTACTTTCTTAAAACACTCAACTTGTACAAACCAGAAGCCTCATTGTTCAAGACTATTGTCTCTGCTTTGCAATACAAAAGTTGAACCTCTTGCTTCTTACATTTTGAATTTTCTATAATAAAAACATTCTGCCAAGGATAGTAGCTTTCTCAGCAATTTAATCACAATATGGATAAAATAAAGAGTAGAAAAAGCACTTAGATTATGCTTATCTTCAGGGTGCCTCATATATTATTGTGCCACACATCAAACAGACATAATGTTTATCTCTGGGGTGCCCCATGCAGTCCTTCCTTTGGGGTGCCCCATGCAGTCCTTACTTATTTGTCCTATTTTTACCTTGTCTTCTTTGCCAAGTGGCATACACCATCAGGCTATTGGCTTCTACGAAATCAAAGATTTGAGCTAAAAGCAAAACCCAAATCTGGAGTAATGAAATTCCCAGCATCAATTAGCCTCTGAAGAGGCACATTTTAGACCAAGAAGTGTTCCCAGAATTCTTAAAATTACACCAACAGACACTTGTTTCTCCACCAGACATTCCAACTATGTGTTAGAACTCCTATTTCTCTGATCAAAGTTTATTGTTTCAAATCCCACTTTTCAGGGATGTAGAAGAAAAATACACGTTGTACATGACCCATTCTAATAGGAAGTAAAGTATGGTAACACTAAAGTAGACTTCTAATTAAAGTATTTGAAATTAAAGTATAATTGTAAACCATATGTGTTAAATTGAAAAGACATGACCACGTAGAAGCCGCTGGGGTGTCAGTTTTATCTAAAGCTTGTTTTAAGGCAACTATTAAAGTGTGCAGGCATTTTATGGTTGAGAAAGATTTCAAAAAGCTACAAAAGATTATGTTATAATATCATATGTTGATAAATTGAAGAAATGGTCTGGAATCGATACAATGAAGGTCAAATAGTGTTGATAAAATGCAGAATAGAGCAAAGATATAAAATATAGAATACAGAAAGATATAAAATGAACAATCATGTGGGAATATCTAAGGTAAGTCACACCCACAGAAATAATGATTCAGACAGACTGCAATGAATGTAGATCAACCTTGAATGTTGCCTTCTTCCCACACCTAAAAGGCAAATGCCTTCAATAAGAAGTACGAATAGAAATATTACAGATCCACATACATAATATTTACATATTGTATACACTGATTTTGAAACAGTATCAAAATCATAAACTAAAAGGACTCCAAGAATCAAAGGCCATTCAAAATAGAACAAAATGAGGTTTTTTTTTAGGTAATTAAATGGAAAACCTCTGAAGAAAGAAAGTTTAGTAGGAGAAACCACTAGCCGGAAATATGCAACTAAGTTGCTCATAGACTCTTAATCCTCAGAAAATGTGAGATGATAAATATATGATACTTTAGGATGTGAGTTTTGGAGTAATTTTTTACACAGCAATAAGTAAATAATACAAGCATTAGTTATACGATAAAAGAATCTGTAGTATATTTATAAGGTTATTCTAAATGTAAATAAATTTGTCAAAGCTTATTTTTTCCATCTCATAAATAAAGCTGTTTCAAATGTTTTGCAATAACTGAAAAGTAGAACAGTTGCTAGGATGAAACAGTAATAAAATACTGATTAAAACATAAAAAAAACCCGAATTTAAAAAAATATGTGGTTCTGCCAATAGGATCAGTAACTGGTGACAAAGATAACTGTTTTTAAAAGTATAAATGGCCATCATTAAAAGTCAGATACTTTGGATGTAAAGAGGGATTTTTTCAAATAATGGGATTATGTGATAGTCTTAAAATTTAGATTAATAAATTTTTAGGCCAATGAATAACTTAGCAACATAAGACTTGACAGAGGAGGTAAAGACAATAAAGAAAATTGATATTGATAGTCTAGTAAAAAGTAACTTTTGGGGAGACAGATGAAGCATAATGAAAATTACGCTCATCATGACAGTATAAGGAAAAACAGATAATATTTAAACGTTAATCAATATAAATCTTTCCTCCTCTGAATTTATACTCACAATGAGCAATAGAACATGAGATGTATTGCTTCCATAAGTTGACAAATGGTGTTTTTTGATTATCACTGAGTGCCAAACACCATGATGATCATCAGACTACTAAAATAATATTGATACTATACTGTCAACTTACATTTGTGTGGTGCCTCACTCTCAGCAAATCTTTTCAATTTAGCTTTCCCCATCTGCCTCAAATGGCTGCTAATTGCCCACAGACACCTTGTTCTCTTGATCTCTGACTTTACACTCCTTAAATTCTGCATTTTGAGATCATATTAACCAATTAGCTTAATCATCATTGGTTTTTGTCAATGGATCACACAAGCTCTGCTTCTAATTTTGAGAATGTTTTTCAAATCAAGCTTCGCAATGACATGGAGCAACGCTAATTATACTCTCAAGGGGTGCTGTGAAGTTCTCAAAATAAAATTAATCTTTTATTTCAAAACTAATCTGGATGCTACTTCCAGAACTGCCATCACAATGTATGGGATGCAAGAGGATAGATACAATATGAATAAATAAAAAGGCATCAGGATCACAAAACAATAAAGCATCATAGCTCTGTGGGAAAGTGTTTATTTTAAGGAAACTTTTAAAATAGAACTGAAGAAGAGGTATCAAATAATTTGAGGACTATTATTTATCTCTGACCTGGGAGCCATGGAGCTACCAGAAAGTTCCTGACTTTGAGAAATACAATTTTAATAGAAAAGACTAACAAAAATTAAATGATAACACTATAAAAAGTGACATATGTAATATTCATAAACTATATTAACTATGTAATATTCAAAATGTATACCAAAGAAGCTTAGAACAGGGAGAGATCAGTGGGTATATCAGTACCCTAGAACTTAAAGTATAATAAAAATATATATTAAAACAAGAGAAGGGAGACCATTTTTTGTATGGTAGAGAAGAGCAAGATACGAGATCTTTTTACATTCCTGGAAAAAAGATCAGTATAAATCAGGAAATGCATGCAGAGATGTGCAGAGCAGGTGAGGGCTCCTGTGGGTGAGAATACTTAAACATAATGAAAATCTTCAGAAAGCCAAGATAATATCAGATTATAAAGGGTCATAAAAACTTCACGGTTAGTTTAGGTCAGATACAATGGCAGTGTGAAGTCATCAAGTGAGAAAATAACATAATAAACGTATTGATAAAAGAGGCTAAGCCATGCAGAGGGATTTTTTCAAAGCTCTGAATTCTAGTCTAGTCACAGCATCATTGTGCAAACTGGATGAAATCACAATATTCTCAAGGCCTGAGTGTAGCCTTAGGGTCAGCCCCATGTATGCTTTATGCATACAGATGACATTGCTGGGACATCATTAATAGAACATGTGCTTTGGGTTAATTTTAAGTAGGTAGATGTTATTTGTAGCACACCCAGGGAAAAGCAAGTCTTCTTAATGAAATACCCACCCAAGGATGCTGCCAACACATTGCCCACTTATACAATGGTATCTCGGGAGCAAATTCAGTGCACTCTGCCCATTTTAAATCTGTATTTACAGCAATACTGGCAATAATTTTTTTAACTTGGGAATTTATAGAAATGACATGTCTCCAACAGATTGGGAATGACTAAACCCGTGCAATGAGAACTATAAGTTTTGATGCAGTTAATATAAGTTGATTGGTATAAAACGAACTGGAAATAGTAACTTGCAATTCTTCACCCAAAAGGGGTAAAATGGTATGCTTAAGAGAAGGAGTTCTGTTAAGTCATATTTCTTCTTGTCTGGGTCCTATTTTTAAGCTCCCTTCTACTTTTGTCATCTCGTATGTGATAAGTAGCTGCAAATGTCCAAAGTTGAGTTTACAGGAGTCTTTATTAATTTTATTGATAAGAAGACAGTTCAACACTCACTGCAAAAAAAAAAAATTGTTCACTGGTTTCTTGTGAGCAAAGAGATCCTCTGACTTTTCATGCTTCTGCAGATACAGCTTTTTGATCGTAGTACTCTGCTAATCAGTCTGCCTTTCTCTTCTGCCTGAACTGCAACAATTAGAGTTTTCAGGAGCCTCCATACTGATAGCATCTTTGCTTTCTGAAGATGTTTCCATTCTATTCAGGTGTTCTCTTCTACAGCCAGACCTCACCTGCTCTGCACATCCCTGCATTCATTATTTGATATAATCCAGTCTATTTTCCAACCTCCTCTTGTTTTGGTTGAAAGAATAATTTCAAGATTGAAGTCTGAATTTAAAAAGCAATCTTCCAGTAGACAGAAGCATCCCAAAATTATATTTCTTATGTAATATTATTAAACACTTCTTTTAATTGTAAAGATCAGGATTTTTGGCACTATTTAATCATTTCATATCCAATGTAGCCCAATAAAACCTTTTTTTCTCTTTCTTTCAAAGGCACATATTTATAAAATTGTGAAATGTTTTGAAGTTAAGTATGTAGCTGATCACAGCTCTCCCCTTAGCAACAGACTGATCCACCCACCAACTTGCCATATAGGCTAACAAATTACCCATAAAATCTTTCTCAGTTACTAATGCTAAAAGAGAATATCAACTAGCCTAGGCATTTTAACTGAAAAAAGAAAAATGTCCACATACCCACACATGTTTATTTACTGAAATGGCATGCAAGAACTGCTTTCATTGATTAATTTAGTCATTGGATGTTTATTAAACAAACATTATGTGTCAAGCACTGTGGCTAAAAAATACCTCCGATAGACACTATATGCTGAGCTAAGAAAAGAACTGATCCGGAAACATTCTTCTGAAATCATACATACCCCTGAACATATTCTCAGGAAAAGGAATTGTGGTTTACTAACAGCACATTATGGATAAGTGGGATCAATCCAAGAAGTTTCACTTTAATGGAAAAGGAAAAGATAGAAAAGAGAGAGATTATCCTGTTAGTTCTTAAAGCCATCACTGGTCTACCGTATCACTTTTTGGAGCTCATGTCCTTGTCAGTTACCAAGGGCATGATCTCAGTAACTAAAAGAGATGTAATAAATGCAGAGCAGCAGAAAACATACATAGGAAGTGGAGTTTTAAGGTGGGGTCATTTACCCACGTTGTGAAAAATGGAAATCTCTGTGGCACATGTATATCGTATGGGCTCTTTTGTTTGACAACTCATCCACTTACAATTTCTTATTTCATTTTAGGCATAATAAGTAAGTTGCTCTCAAAGCCCTCAATTGTTAATTGGTCTACTTTAAAATGAAGTAATATTCTGTTTCTTATGGTGGGTGCTGTATTTGAAATGCATTAGTATTCATTTTTAAATGCTTAATCATGTAAAATTTTATTTCAAACTCAATCATTTAGCCTGGCAAATTTCTAGCTGATGAAAATGTCAAACACAAAAAGATAAAAATGTTTAATCAGTTAAGTGCCTTAAGTTTTTGACAAATACTATGCTTACTTGTTGAACACTTTCTGCCAGAACTCAGAGTTTTCTTCAAAATAGAAATGGAGAAAATCAGCCTCACTAAATACATGATCCCTCATTCCCTAGGCTAAGTCAGATCTTTCCTCATGTCTCATTCTGAGTCTCTCCTCTGTGAAGGGTCATTTCTGTATTCTGTTTTGCTTGTATTGACTGTATGTTAAATAAAAAAGAGAACTGAGGAAGAAGGAAGGCTTAGGTGTTACAGGTAAATGAATGTGAGACTCTGAATAAACACGTTTTGGTCTTCTGGCCTATGCTTACTCATCAGCAAAAGCAGGAGACTGAATCAAATGATCTCTTAGATGTGTATTAGTTATGGCTCTCCAGAAAAAAAATATATATTTATATATGTGTGTATATATATATGTATATATACACACATATATATGCACACACACATACACACACACACACACACACACAGAGGTAGAGAGAGGTAGAGGTAGAGAGAGAATTATGAGGAATTGACTCAAGCATTTATGAGGGCTGAGATTTCCCAGGATCTATTGTCTGCAGGCAGGAGACCCAGGAATGCTGGTGGTGTAATTCAGTCCAAGTTCAAAGGCCAGAGAAGTAGGGGGGCTGATGGTGTAAATCTCTGAGAGCAGGAGAATATGAGATAAGATGCCCCTACTCAAGCAGTGAGGCAGAAATCAAAAGGGCATGAATTCCTCTTTCCTCTGCCTCTTGTTCTATTCCAGCACTTAAGGGATTAGATGATATCCACCCATATTATGGAAAGTATCTATTTTAGAGTACATGGATTCAAATACTAATGTCATCAGGAAACAGCCTCAAGGCACTCCTAGACATAATGTTTAATGTGGGCACCCCATGACTCAATCAAGTTGCCACATAAAACTAATCATCACAGATGCTTTCAGTTCATTCCTTCTATGGATTCAATTTGTAAAGTCATTTCCCTCTTCATTCCTTCCTTATTTCCTTATTTTCTTCCTGCGTCCTTATGGAAAAAATGTTGGAGAAAGAAAACTGCATCAATTTATTTTTTTCATTTTCTTTTCTTTATAAGACTTTTTTTGAGATATAACTCACATACCATGTAACCTACTCACTCATCAGTTGAATTTTAACCATAGATGTTTTAGTTAATAATTAAAATATCTTCCATGCATCACATGAGATGCTTGCTAAGAAGCTTATATTCAAGTAGAAAACTAAAACCAGATAGCCAACTAGACACAGCCAGGAAGAGCTTCTCCCACCAAGAGACTACATCATCAATACTGGCACAAGCAGATCCAAGCAGATCTTTGGAGGGAGGGCATTGAGAGTGGGCAGAGGGAGGATGTAGACCCTGGGCTGGAGGAGGAGGAAGGTGGAAACACTGCATGGGGTTGCCAAGCACCAGAACTAATTCCAGACCCCCAGAAGCTACTGGGGAGGGGCTGTGTTAAAGAAGCAAGGAGTGGCCCACTCTCGCCATGGGCCTCTGGAATCCTTGCTACAGGAGACCCCATGACCCCCACGGACATCTGAGCTGGCAGGGAGAGCCACTTAAAGAGGTGGCAGGGATAGGACTCTAGCCTGTGTAGAGCCCAGAGTGTTTGGTGTGGGAATGGCTGCAGTGGAGCACAGCCAGGGACACCTACCCCCAAAGGTTCACCATGCTCCTCCAGGTGGCTTCAGCCTCTACTGACTCTCAGGCCTAGATAGAGCAGGCTTGTCTTGCCCATGAGATATAGCCAGTCTAATATTAGCTGCTCCCCTACCCCCATAAGCTGGCCTCTTCCTGGGTCCCTGCCAGACTGTGACTGCTTGCAGTGCAAAGTCAGATGCCCAACCAGGGTGCTTTTTGGCAGCCACCAACACAGCTCTTTCACCAACAGACACCACCTAGCCATTAGAGAGCTTCCACAGGCAGGCCCATGGCAGTGTAAACCCATCCACAGCCTATCTCCACTGCTTTGCCAGCACACATTCACCTGAAGCCTTCCCTGACCTCTTTGCCAGCATGCACATACACACATACCTTGCCATTGCCACAGCCTTGTCCATACCAGCACATGCACAGACCCCACCACCCAACTGCCACTGGTGCACACACACAGAGCACACCACCCTGTCACTGCTGGCACATGTGTGTGCATGCACCTTACCATGCCACTGGAGCATGGACCTTACCATGCCATAGCCACCAGCTCATGTGTGTACACACAGGTCCTGCTGCACCGTTACCCTACTGTGGCTGGGGTGCACGCAAGCACAGACACCACTACCACTGCCACAGCAAAGCACTTTTGCTGGCACTCCCCATTGGAGTTGTTGCCAGAGGACCAGGAATACCTCAGCCTCTCTACAGTAGCAGGTGCTTAAGCATGAGGGGCCAGAAAACAAAGCTACAGTACTTCTCCCAGCCCAACAGGTTATGGCATGCAGCCCAGGAGCCCTGCCTCCATAAAATAGTCAAGAAATGAAGCCAATCAATAGCAACTTCAAGATTAAAGAAATATCACCCCACCCAGATGAGAAAAAAGCAATGCAAGAACTCTGACAACTCAAAAAGCCAGAGTGTTGTCTTACCTCCAAACAACCACACTAGCTCCCCAGAAATTATCCTTAACCAGGCTGAAATCACTGAAATAAAACACATGGAATTAAGAACCTGGATAGCATGGAAGATCACTGAGATTCAAGAGAAAGGTGAAACCCAATCCAAGGAATCTAAGAAATCCAGTAAAACAATGTAAGAGTTAAAAAACGAAATTGCCAATAACTCTATCAAACTGACCTTATAGAGCTGAAAATCAAACTACAAAAATTTCATAATACAGTCAGAGCTACTGACAGACCAGACTGAGGAAAGAATCTCAGAGCTTAAAGACCAGTTATTTGAATTAACACAGTCAGATGAAAATATAGAAAAAAGAATTTAAAATAATGAGCAAAATCACCAAGAAATATAGGATTATATAAAGACACAAAACTTATGAATGATTGGTGTCCCTGAAAGACAGAGAGAAAGAGCAAGCAACCTGGAAAATATATTTGAGAATATCACCCATGAAAATATTCCCACCTTTGCTAGAGAGCTCTGAACATTCAAATTCAGAGAACCCCTTCAAGATATTATACAAGACAACCATCCCCAAGACACATAGTCATCTGATTCTCCAAGGTCAATGCAAAAATTATATATATACATATATAATAAAAATTATATATAAATATAAATAAAAGATAGCTAGAAAGAAGGGGCAGGTCACCTACAAAGGAAACCTTATCAGGCTAACAAAGGATCTTTCATCAGAAATCCTACAAGCCAGGGAGGTTCCCAGATGGCCAAACAGGAACAGCTCCAGTCGACAGCCCCCAGGGTGAGCCACACAGAAGACAGGTGATTTCTGCATTTCTAACTGAGGTAGCAGGTTCATCTCACTGGGGCTTGTCAGACAGTGTGTGCAGCCCATGGAGTGTGAGCTGAAGCAAGGCAGGCATTGCCTCACCCGGGAAGTGCAAGGGGTCGGGAATTCCCTTTCCTAGCCAAGGGAAGCTGGGACAGATGGTACCTGGAAAATCAGAACACTCCCACCCCTAATACTGAGCTTTTCCAACTGTCTTAGCAAACAGCACACCAGGGATTATATTCTGCACCTGGCTCAGAGGGTCCCACGCCCATGAAGCCTCGCTCATTGCTAGCACAGCAGTCTGAGATCAAACTGCAAGGCGGCAGTGAGGCTGGGGGAGGGGTGCCCAGTATTGCTGAGGCTTGAGTAGGTAAATAAAGTGGCCAGGAAGCTCAAACTGGGTGGAGCCCAGCACAGCTCAAGGAGGCCTGCCTGCCTCTGTAGACTCCACCTCTGGGGAAAGGGAATAGCTGAACAAAAGGCAGCAGAAACTTTTGCAGACTTAAACATCCCTGTCTGATAGCTTTGAAGAGAGTAGTGGTTCTCCCAGCACAGAGTTTGAGATCTGAGAACAGACAGAATGCCTCCTCAAGTGGGTCCCTGACCCCCGAGTAGCCTAACTGGGAGACACCTCCCAGAGGGGCTGACTGACACCTGATACAGCCAGGTGCCCCTCTGAGATAAAGCTTCCAGAGGAATGATCAGGCAGCAACATTTGCTGTTCTGCAGCCTCTGCTGGTGATACCCAGGCAAACAGGGTCTGGAATGGACCTCCAGCAAACTCCAACAGACCTGCAGCTGAGAGTCCTGACTGTTAGAAGAAAGACTAACAAACAGAAAGGACATCCACACAAAAACCCCATCTATACATCACCATCATCAAAGACCAAAGGTAGATAAAACCACAAAGATGAGGAGAAACTGGAGCAGAAACGCTGAAAATTCTAAAAATCAGAGCACCTCTTCTCATCCAAAGTAACGCAGCTCCTCTCCAGCAACGGAACAAAGGTGGATGGATAATGACTTTGATGAGTTGAGAGAAGAAGGCTTCAGATGATCAATAATAACAAACTTCTCCGAGCTAAAGGAGGACGTTCAAACCCATGGCAAAGAAGCTAAAAACTTGAAAAGAACAACAAAATTGATAGACCACTAGCAAGACTAATAAAGAAGAAAAGAGAGAAGAATCAAATAGATGATGCAATAAAAAATGATAAAGGGGATACCACCACCAATCCCACAGAAATACAAACTACCATCAGAGAATACTATAAACATTTCTATGCAAATAAACTAGAAAATCTAGAAGAAATGGATAAATTCCTGGACACATGCACCTTACCGAGACTATACAAGGAAGAAGTTGAATCCCTGAATAGGCCAATAACAGGGTCTGAAATTGAGGCAATATTTAATAGCCTACCAGCTAAAAAAAGTCCAGGACCAGACGGATTCACAGCTGAATTCTACCAGAGGTACAAAGAGGAGCTGGCACCATTCCTTCTGAAACTATTCCAATCAACAGAAAAAGAGAGAATCCTCCCTAACTCATTTTATGAGGTCAGCATCATCCTGATACCAAAGCCTGGCAGAGACACAACAAAAAAAGATAATTTTAGACCAATATCCCTGATGAACATCGATGCAAAAATCCTCAATAAAATACTGGCAAACCAAATCCAGCAGCACATCAAAAAGCTTCTCCAACACAATCAAGTTGGCTTCATCCCTGGGATGCAAGGCTGGTTCAACATACGCAAATCAATAAATGTAATCCATCCCATAAACAGAACCAAAGACAAAAACCACATGATTATCTCAATAGATGCAGAAAAGGCCTTTGACAAAATTCTACAGCCTTCATGCTAAAAAGTCTCAATAAATTAGGTATTGATGGGATGTATCTCAAAATAATAAGAGCTATTTATGACAAACCCACAGCCAATATCACAGTGAATGGGCAAAAACTGGAAGCATTCCCTTTGAAAACTGGCACAAGACAGGGATGCCCTCTCTCACCACTATAGGTTGGAAGTTCTGGCCAGGGCAATCAGGCAGAAGAAAGAAATAAAGGATATTCAACTAGGAAAAGAGGAAGTCAAATTGTCCCTGTTTGCAGATGACATGATTGTATATTTAGAAAACCCATTGTCTCAGCCCAAAATTTCCTTAGGCTGATAAACAACTTCAGCAAAGTCTCAGGATACAAAATCAATCTGCAAAAAAATCACAAGCATTCCAATACACCAATAACAGACAAACAGAGAACCAAATCACGAGTGAACTCCCATTCACAATTGCCTTCGAAGAGAATAAAATACCTAGGAATCCAACTTACAAGGTATGTGAAGGACCTCTTCAAAGAGAACTACAAACCACTGCTCAATGATATAAAAGAGGACTCAAACAAATGGAAGAACATTCCATGCTCATGGAGAGGACGAATCAATATGGTGAAAATGGCCATACTGCCCAAGGTAATTTATAGATTCAATGCCATCCCCATCAAGCTACCAATGACTTTCTTCACAGTATTAGAAACAACTTTTAAAGATCACATGGAACCAAAAAACAGCCCACATTGCCAAGACAATCCTAAGCCAAAAGAACAAAGCTGGAGGTATCACACTACCTGACTTCAAACTATACTACAAGGCTACAGTAACCAAAACAGCATGGTACTTGTACCAAAACAGAGATATAGACCAATGGAACAGAACAGAGCCCTCAGAAATAATACCACACATCTGCAACCATCTGATCTTTGACAAGTTTGACAAAAACAAGAAATGGGGAAAGGATTCCCTATTTAATAAATGGTGCTGGGAAAACTGGCTAGCCATATGTTGAAAGCTGAAACTGGATCCCTTCCTTACACCTTATACAAAAATCAATTCAAGATGGATTAAAGACTTAAATGTTAGACCTAAAATCATTAAAACCCTAGAAGAAAACCTAGGCAATACCATTCAGGACATAGGCATGGGTGAGGACTTCATGACTAAAACACCAAAAGCAATGGCAACAAAAGCCAAAATTGACAAATGGGATCTAATTAAACTAAAGAGCTTCTGCACAGCAAAAGAAACTACCATCAGAGTGAATAGGCAACCTACAGAATGGGAGAAAATTTTCACAATCTACTCATCTGACAAAGGGCTAATATCTAGAATCTACAAAGAACTTAAACAAATTTACAAGAAAAAATCAAACAACCCCACCAAAAAGTGGTGACGGATATGAACAGGCACTTCTCAAAAGAAGACATTTATGCAGCCAACAGACACATGAAAAAATGCTCATCATCAATGACCATCAGAGAAATGCAAATCAAAACCACAGTGAGATACCATCTCACACCTGTTAGAATGGCGAGCATTAAAAAGTCAGGAAACAACAGGTGCTGGAGAGGATGTGGAGAAGTAGGAACACTTTTACACTGTTGGTGGGACTGTAAACTAGTTCAACAATTGTGGAAGATAGTGTGGTGATTCCTCAGGGATCTACAACTAGAAATACCATTTGACCCAGCCATCCTATTACTGGGTATATACCCAAAGGATTATAAATCATGGTGCTAAAAAGACACATGCACATGTATGTTATTGTGGCAATATTCACAATAGCAAAGACTTGGAAACAACCCAAATGTCCATCAATGATAGACTGGATTAAGAAAATGTGGCACATATACACCATGGAATACTATGCTGCCACCAAAAAGGATGGGTTCATGTCCTTTGTAGGGACATGGATGAAGCTGGAAACCATCATTCTCAGCAAACTATTGCAAGGACAGAAAACTAAACGCCACATGTTCTCACTCATAGGTGGGAATAGAACAATGAGAACACTTGGACACAGGAAGGGGAACATCACACACCAGGGCCTGTCGTGGGGTGGGGATAGGGGGGAGGGATAGCATTAGGAGATATACCTAATGTAAATGACAAGTTAATGGGTGCAGCACACCAACATGGCACATATATACATATGTAACAAACCCGCATATTGTACACACGTATCCTAGAACTTAAAGTATTAAAAAAAAAAAAAAAAAAAAGAAATCCTACAAGCCAGAAGAGATCAGTGTCAGATATCCAGCATTCTTAAAGGAAAGAAACTCCAACCAAAAATTTTATATCCAGCCAAACTAAGCTTCATAAATGAAGGAGAAATATAATCCTTTTTAGACAAGTAATGATAAGGGAAAGTGTCACCACAAGACCTGCCTTACGAGAGGTCGCTAAGGGAGTGTTATATATGTAAATGAATGTTACCTGCCATGACAAAAATACACTTAAATATATAGCCCACTAAAATATAAAGCAACTACACAATCATGTCTACATAACTATCAGCTAACAACATGATGACAGGATCAAATCCACACATATTAATATTTACCTTGAATACAAATGGGCTAAATATCCCACGTAAAAGGCACATAGTGGCAAACTGGATAAAGAAGCAAGACCGAACTGTATGCGGTCTTCAATAGACCTATTTCATGTGCAATTACACCCAAAGGCTCAAAGTAAAAAGATAGGGAAAAATTTACCAAGCAAATGGAAAACAGAGAAGAGCAGAGTATACCATTCTTATTTCAGACAAAACAGACTTTAAGCCAACAACAATCAAAAAGGACAAAGTAGGGCATTACATAATGGTAAAGGGTTCAATTCGACAAGAAGACTTAATTAACCTAAATACAAATGTACCCAACACGGGAGCACCCAAATTCATAAAACAAGTTCTTAGGAACCTATAAAGAGACTTAATTAACCACACAATAATGGTGGGAGATGTCAACACCCCACCGACAGTACTGGGCCACTGAGGAAGAAAACCAATAAAAATATTCAGAATCTAAGCTCAAGACTTGACCAAATGGACCTACAGAACCATCCACCCCAAAACAACAGAATATACTTTATTCTCATCCACACAAGGCACACACTCTAAAACTGACTGTAAGTTCAGTCATAAAGAAATTCTGAAAAATTAAATAAAAAAGAAACTATGCCAACCATACTCTTGGACCATAGCGCAATTAAAAATAGAAATCATCACTAAGACGATCTCTCAAAAGAATACAACCATATGGAAATTTAAAAACCTGCTCCTGAATGACTTTGGAATAAACAATAAAATTAAGACACAAATCAATAAATTCTTTGAAACTAATGAACACAAAGACACAACATATCAGACTCTCTGGAACACAGGTAAAGCAGTGTTAAAAGGAAAGATTGTAGCACAGAACACCCACATCAAAAAGCTAGAAAGACCTCAAATTAACAAGCTAACATTATACCTAGAGTAAATATAGAAACCAGCACAAAATAACCACAAAACTAGCAGAAGAAAAGAAATAACCAAAATTCAGAGCTGAACTGAATGAAATTAAGATGTAAAAAATCATACTAAAAATCAATGAGAACAAAAGTTTGTTCTTTGAAAGAATAAACAAGATAGACCACTAGCTGGACTAATATAGAAAAAAATAAGAGAAGATTCAAATAAACACAGTCAGAAATGACAAAGATGACATTATCACCAACCTCACAGAAACACACACACAAAAAAACCCTTAGAGTCTACTATGAATGCCTCTATGCACACAAAATAGGATACCTAGAAGAAACGGATAATTTCCTGGAAACATACAACCTCCCAAGATGAAACCAGGAAGAAATTGAAACCCTGAACAGATGAACAATGAATTGCAAAATTGAATCAGTAATGGAAACCCTGCCAACAAGAAAAGGTCCTAGACCAGATAGATTCACAGCTGAATTCCACCAGATATATAAACAGCTAGTACTAATCCTACTGTAAGTATTCCAAAAAATTGAGTAGAAGGGACCACTCCGTAACTCACTCTATGAGGCCAACATCATTCTGAAACCAAAATCTGGCAGATTCACAGTGAAAAAAGAAAACTTCAGGTCAATATTCCCGATTAACAAATTTGAAAAAATCCTCCACAAAATGCTAGCAAACCTTATCCAGTAACACATCAAAAAGCTAGTTCACTACAAGCAAGTAGGCTTTATTCTTAGGATGAAAGTCTGGTACAATATACACAAAGCAATAAATGTGATTCATTGCATAAACAGAGTTCTCTAAAAAGCTACATGATCATCTCAATAGATGCAGAAAAGCCTTTCAATGAAATTCAACATCCCTTCATGATAAAAACTGTCAAGAAACCAGGCATTAAAGGGACATACCTCAAAACAGTAAGAGCCATCTATGACAAGCTCATAACCAAAATCATACTGAATGGGGAAAAGCTGCAAGCATTGTCCTTCAAAACCAAAACAAGACATCCTCCTCACCACTCTTATTCAACATAGTACTGGGAGTCCTGGCCAGAGCAATCAAACAAGAGAAAGAAAGAAAAGGCATCCAGACAGGAAAAAAATGAAGTCAAAGACTGTCTCTTCACAGAGGATATGATTCTATATGTAGAAAACTCCGTAGTCTCTGCCAAAAGTCTCCTAGATCTGCTAAACAACTTTAGCAAAGTTTCAGCATTAAAAAAAATCAATGTTCAAAAAGCAGTAGCATTTCCATACACCTGATGTGGTTTAGATTTCTGTCCCCACCTAAATCTCATGTTGAATTAGAAGAGGGCCTGGTGGGAGGTGATTGGATCATGAGGGCAATTTCCCCCCTTACTGTCCTTGTGACAGTGAGTGAGTTCTAATGAGATCTGATCATTGAAAAGTATGTGGCACCCACCCTCACACCTTGCTCCATCATGGTAAGACTTGCTTGCTTCCCCTCCCTCCATGATTGTAAGTTTCATGAGGCCTCCTGGCCATGCTCTCTGTTAATCCTGTGCAACTGTGAGTTGACTAAACTTCTTTTCTTCATAAGTTATCCAGTCTCAGCTACTTCTTTATAGCAGCGTAAAAATGGACTAATGTAGGAATTTGGTATCAGGAGTGGGGTACTGCTATAAAGATACCTGAAAATGTGGAAGCAACATTGGAGCTGGGTAATAAGTAGAGGTTGAAACAGTTTGGAGAGCTCAGAAAAAGACAGGAAGACGTGGGAAAATTTGGAACTTCCTAAAGACTTGTTGAATGGTTTTGACCAAAATGCTGACAGTGATATGGACAATGAAGTTCAGGCTGAGGTAGCCTCAGGTGGAGAAGAGAAACTTATTGGGAATTCGAGCAAAGACCATTCTTTGTGTGCTTTAGCAAAGGGACTTCGTGACACTGGGCCCCTGCTCTAGGGATCTGTGGAACTTTGAACTTGAGAGCGATGATTTAGGGTATCTGGCAGAAGAAATTTCTAAGCAGCAAAGCATCCAACATGGCTGCTTCTAAAAGCCCACAGTCATATGCATTCACAAAGAGATGGTCTGGAAATGGAACTTTTTTGTTTTTAATTATTATACTTTAAGTTCTAGGGTACATGTGCACAATGTGCGGGTTTGTTACATATGTATACATGTGCCATGTTGGTGTGCTGCACCCATTAACTTGTCATTTACATTAGGTATATTTCCTAATGCTATCCCTCCCCCTTCCCCCAACCCCATGACAGGCCCTGGTGTGTGATGTTCCCCTTCCTGTGTCCAAGTGTTCTCATTGTTCAATTCCCACCTATGAGTGAGAACTTGCGGTGTTTGGTTTTTTGTCCTTGGGATAGTTTGCTGAGAACGATGGTTTCCAGCTTCATCCAGGTCCCTACAAAGAACTTGAACTCATCCTTTTTGATGGCTGCATAGTATTCCATGGTGTATAAAGTGCCACATTTTCTTAATCCAATCTATCATTGATGGACATTTGGGTTGTTTCCAAGTATTTGCTATTGTGAATAGTGCCACAGTAAATATGTCTGTGCATGTGTCTTAATAGGAGCATGATTTATAATCCCTTGGGTATATACCCAATAATGGGATGGCTTGGTCAAATGGTATTTCTAGTTCTACATCCTTGAGGAATCACCACACTGTCTTCCACAATGGTTGAACTAGTTTACAGTCCCACCAACAGTGTAAAAGTGTTCCTATTTCTCCACATCCTCTCCAGCACCTGTTGTTTCCTGACTTTTTAATGATCACCATTCTAACTTGTGTGAGATGGTATCTCACTGTGGTTTTGATTTGCATTATCTCTGATGGTCATTGATGATGAGCATTTTTTCATGTGTCTGTTGGCTGCATAAATGTCTTCTTTTGAGAAGTGTCTGTTCATATCCTTTGCCCACTTTTTGATGGGTTACTTTTTTCTTGTAAATTTGAGTTCTTTGTAGATTCTGGATATTAGCCCTTTGTCAGATAAGTAGACTGCAAAAATTTTCTCCCATTCTGTAGGTTGCCTGTTCACTCTGATGGTAGTTTCTTTTGCTGTGCAGAAGCTCTTTAATTATATCCCATTTGTCAATTTTGGCTTTTGTTGCCATTGCTTTTGGTGTTTTAGTCATGAAGTCCTTGCCCATGCCTATGTCCTGAATGGTATTGCCTAGGTTTTCTTCCAGGGTTTTAATGGTTTTAGGTCTAACATTTAAGTCTTAATCCATCTTGAATTAATTTTTATATAAGGTGTAAGGAAGGGATCCAGTTTCAGCTTTCAACATATGGCTAGCCAGTTTTCCCAGCACCATTTATTAAATAGGGAATCCTTTCCCCATTTCTTGTTTTTGTCAAACTTGTCAAAGATCAGATGGTTGCAGATGTGTGGTATTATTTCTGAGGGCTCTGTTCTGTTCCATTGGTCTATATCTCTGTTTTGGTACAAGTACCATGCTGTTTTGGTTACTGTAGCCTTGTAGTATAGTTTGAAGTCAGGTAGTGTGATACCTCCAGCTTTGTTCTTTTGGCTTAGGATTGTGTTGGCAATGTGGGCTCTTTTTTGGTTCCATATGAACTTTAAAGTAGTTTTTTCCAATTTTGTGAAGAAAGTCATTGGTAGCTTGATGGGGATGACATTGAATCTATAAATTACCTTGGGCAGTATGGCCATTTTTGCCATATTGATTCTTCCCGTCAATGAGCATGGAATGTTCTTCCATTTGTGTCATCTTTTATTTCATTTAGCAGTGGCTTGCAGTTCTCCTTGAAGAGGTCCTTCACATCCCTTGAAAGTTGGATTCCTAGGTATTCAATTCTCTTTAAAGCAATTGTGAATGGGAGTTCACTCGTGATTTGGTTCTCTGTTTGTCTGTTATTGGTGTATTGGAATGCTCGTGATTTTTGTACATTGATTTTATATCTTGAGACTTTGCTGAAGTTGCTTCTCAGCTTAAAGAGATTTTGGGCTGAGATGATGGGGATTTCTAAATATGCAATCATGTCATCTGCAAACAGGAACAATTTGACTTCCTCTTTTTCTAATTGAATACATTTTATTTCTTTCTCCTGCCTGATTGCCCTGGCCAGAACTTCCAACACTATGTTGAATAGGAGTGGTAAGAGAGGGCAGCCCTGTCTTGTGCCAGTTTTCAAAGGGAATGCTTCCAGTTTTTGCCTAGTCAGTATGATATTGGCTGTGGGTTTGTCATAAATAGCTCTTATTATTTTGAGATACATCCCATCAATACCTAATTTATTGAGACTTTTTAGCATGAAGGCTGTTGAATTTTGTCAAATGCCTTTTCTGCATCTACTGAGATAATCATGTGGTTTTTGTCTTTGGTTCTGTTTATGGGATGGATTACATTTATTGATTTGTGTATGTTGAACCAGCCTTGCATCCCAGGGATGAAGCCAACTTGATCGTGTTGCAGAAGCTTTTTGATGTGTTGCTGGATTTGGTTTGCCAGTATTTTATTGAGGATTTTTGCATCGATGTTCATCAGGGATATTGGTCTAAAATTATCTTTTTTTGTTGTGTCTCTGCCAGGCTTTGGTATCAGGATGATGCTGACCTCATAAAATGAGTTAGGGAGGATTCTCTCTTTTTCTATTGATTGGAATAGTTTCAGAAGGAATGGTACCAGCTCCTCTTTGTACCTCTGGTAGAATTTGACTATCAATCCATCTGGTCCTGGACTTTTTTTAGCTGGTAGGCTATTAATTACTGCCTCAATTTCAGAGCCTGTTATTGATCTATTCAGGGATCCAAATTCTTCCTTGTGTAGTCTTGTGAGGGTGTGGGTGTCCAGGAATTTATCCATTTCTTCTAGATTTTCTAGTTTATTTGCATAGAGATATTTATAGTATTCTCTGATGGTAGTTTGTATTTCTGTGGGATCAATGGTGATATCCCCTTTATCATTTTTTATTGTGTCTATTTGATTCTTCTCTCTTTTCTTATTAGTCTTGCTAGTGGTCTATCAATTTTGTTGATATTTTCAAAAAAACAGCTCCTGGATTAATTGACTTTTTTGAAGGGTTTTTTGTGTCTCTATCTCCTTCAGTTCTGCTCTGATCTTAGTTATTTCTTGCCTTCTGCTAGCTTTTGAATATGTTTGCTCTTGCTTTTCTAGTTCTTTTAATTGTGATGTTAGGGTGTCAATTTTGGATCTTTCCTGCTTTCTCTTATGGGCATTTAGTGCTATAAATTTCCCTCTAAACACTGCTTTAAATGTGTCCCAGAGATTCTGGTATGTTGTGTCTTTGTTCTCATTGGTTTCAAAGAACATCTTTATTTCTGCCTTCATTTCGTTATGTACCCAGTTGTCATTCAGGAGTAGGTTGTTCAGTTTCCATGTAGTTGAGCGGTTTTGAGTGAGTTTCTTAATCCTAGGTTCTAGTTTGATTGCACCATGGTCTGAGAGACAGTTTGTTATAATTTCTGTTCTTTTACATTTGCTGAGGAGTGCTTTATTTCCAACTATGTGGTCAGTTTTGGAATAAGTGTGATGTGGTGCTGAGAAGAATGTATATTCTGTTGATTTGGGGTGGAGAGTTCTGTAGATGTCTACAAGGTCCACTTGGTGCAGAGCTGAGTTCAATTCCTGGATATCCTTGTTAACTTTCTGTCTCCATTGATCTGTCTAATGTTGATAGTGGGTTTGACAGTGGGGTGTTAAAGTCTCCCATTATTATTGTGTGGGAGTCTAAGTCTCTTTTTAGGTCTCTGAGGACTTGCTTTATGAATCTGGGTACTCCTGCATTGGGTGTATACATATTTAAGATAGTTAGCTCTTCTTGTTGAATTGATCCCTTTACCATTATGTAATGGCCTTCTTTGTCTCTTTTGATCTTTGTTTGGTTTAAAGTCTGTTTTATCAGAGACTAGGATTGCAACCCCTGCCTTTTTTTGTTTTGCATTTGCTTAGTAGACCTTCCTCCATCCCTTTATTTTGAGCCTATGCGTGTCTCTGTACATGAGATGGGTCTCCTGAATACAGCACACTGATGGGTATTGACTCTTTATCTAATTTGCCAGTCTATGTCTTTTAATTGGAGCATTTAGCCCACTTACATTTAAGGTTAATATTGTTATGTGTGAATTTGATCCTGTCATTATGATGTTAGCTGGTTATTTTGCCCATTAGTTGATGCAGTTTCTACCTAGCATCAATGGTCTTTACAATTTGGCATGTTTTTGCAGTGGCTCCTTGCATGGCTCCTTTCCATGTTTAGTGCTTCCTTCAGGAGCTCTTGTGGGGCAGGCCTGGTGGTGACAAAATCTCTCAGCATTTGCTTGTCTGTAAAGGATTTTATTTCTCCTTCACTTATGAAGCTTATTTTGGCTGGATATGAAATTCTGGGTTGAAAATTCTTTTCTTTAAGAATGTTGAATATTGGCTCCCACTCTCTTCTGGCTTGTAGGGTTTCTGCCGAGAGATCAGCTGTTAGTCTGATGGGCTTCCCTTTGTGGGTAACCTGACCTTTCTCTCTGGCTGCCCTTAACATTTTTTCTTTCATTTCAACTTTGGTGAATCTGACAATTATGTGTCTTGGAGTTGTTTTTCTCAAGGAGTATCTTTGTGGCGTTCTCTGTATTTCCTGATTTGAATGTTGGCCTGCCTTGCTAGATTGGGGAAGTTCTCCAGGATAATATCCTGCAGAGTGTTTTCCAACTTGGTTCCATTCTCCCTGTCACTTTCAGGTACACCAGTAAGATGTAGATTTGGTCTTTTCACATAGTCCCATATTTCTTGGAGGCTTTGTTCATTTCTTTTTACTCTTTTTTCTCTAAACTTCTCTTCTTGCTTCATTTCATTCATTTGATCTTCCATCACTGACACCCTTTCTTCTGGTTGATCAAATCAGCTACTGAAGCTTGTGCATTTGTCACATAGATCTCGTGCCATGGTTTTCAGCTCCATTAGGTCATGTAAGGACTTCTCTACACTGGTTATTCTAGTTAGCCATTCGTCTAATCTTTTTTCAAGATTTTTAGCTTCTTTGTCATGGGTTTGAACTTCCTCCTTTAGCTGGGAAAAGTTTGATCATCTGAAGCCTTCTTCTCTCAACTCATCAAAGTCATTCTCCATCCAGCTTTGTTCCCTTGCTGGCGAGGAGCTGTGTTCCTTTGGAGGAGGAGAGGCACTCTGATTTTTACAGTTTTCAGCTTTTCTGCTGTGTTCTTTCCCCATCTTTGTGGTTTTATCTACCTTTGGTCTTTGATGATGGTGACGTACAGATGGCGTTTTGGTGTGGATGTGCTTTCTGTTTGTTAGTTTTCCTTCTAACAATCAGGATCCTCAGCTGCAGGTCTGTTGGAGTTTGCTGGAGACCCTGTTTGCCTGGGTATCACCAGCAGAGGCTGCAGAGCAGCAAATATTGCTGAACAGCAAATGTTGCTCCCTGACCGTTCCTCTGGAAGCTTCGTCTCAGAGGGGTACCCAGCCATGTGAGTTGTCAGTCTGCCCCTACTGGGGGGTGCCTCCCAGATAGGCTACTCGGGGCTCAGGGACCCACTTCAGGAGACAGCCTGTCCTTTCCCAGATCTCAAAATCTGTGCTGGGAGAACCACTACTCTCTTCAAAGCTGTCAGACAGGGACATTTAAGTCTGCAGATGTTTCTGCTGCCTTTTGTTTGGCTATGTCCTGCCCCCAGAGATGGAGTCTACAGAGGCAGGCAGGCCTTCTGGAGCTGTGGTGGGCTCCACCCAGTTCAAGCTTCCTGGCCACTTTGTTTACCTACTCAAGCCTCAGCAATGGCAAGCGCCCCTCCCCCAGCCTCGCTGCCTCCTATCAGTTTGATCTCAGACTACTGTGCTAGCAATGAGTGAGGCTTCATGGGCATGGAACCCTCCAAGCCAGGCACGGGATGTAATATCTTGGTGTGCTATTTGCTAAGACTGTTGGAAAAGTGCAGTATTAGGGTGGGAGTGACCCGATTTTCCAGGTGCCATCTGTCACGGCTTCCCTTGGCTAAGAAAGGGAATTCCCTGACCCCTTGTGCTTCCCAGGTGAGGCGATGCCTCGCCCTGCTTCGGCTCATGCTCAGTGGGCTGCACCCACTGTCCTGCACCCACTGTCTGACAAGCCCCAGTGAGATGAACCCGGTACCTCAGTTGGAAATGCAGAAATCACCCATCTTCTGTGTCACTCATGCTGGGAGCTGTAGACTGGAGCTGCTCCTATTTGGTCATCTTGGAACCGCCCCAGAAGTTATTTTTAAAAGGGAGGCAGAAAATAAAAGTTTGGAAAATTTGTAGCTTGACCATGTGGCAGAAAAGAAAACCCCATTTTGTAGGGAGAAACTCAAGGTATGCCAGCTGCAAGAATTTGCATAAGTCAAGAGGAACCAAATGTTAATAGCCAAGAAATGAGGAAAACAACTCCAAAATGTGTTTTAGAACTTTGAGGCAGCCCCTCCCATCCCAGTTCAGGAGGCCTCTGAGGAAAACAGGTTTTGTTGGCCAGGCCCATGGCCCCACTGCTCTGTGCAGACTCAGGATATGGTGTCCTGCATCCCAGCTACTCCAGCTTCAGCCATGACTAAAAGGAGTCAAGGTAAAGCTTGGGTCATTGCTTAAGAGGGAGCAAGCCTCAAATTTTGGCAACCTCCACCTAGATTTCAGAGCATGTATGGAAACACCTGGATGTCCAGGCAGAAGTCTGCTGCAGGGGCAGAGCCCTCATGGAGAACCCCTACTACAGCAGTGCAGAGGGGACAAGTGAAATTGGAGCTCCTACACAGAGTCCTCACTGGGTCACTGCCTAGGAGATCTGTGAGAAGAGAGCCACCATGCTCTAAACCCAAGAAACATAAATCCATCAATAGCTTGCACTGTGTGCCTGAAAAAGCTGCAGGTACTCAATGCCAGCCTATGAATGCAGCCATGAGGACTGTAACCTGCAGAGTCACAGGAGTGGAACTGCCCAAGGCCTTGGGAACCCACCCCTTGAATCAGTGTCACCTGAATGTGAGACATGGAATCAAAGGAGATCATCCTGGAGCTTTAAGATTTAATGGCTGCCCTGCTGGGTTTTGGACTTGCATAGGGCCTGTAGCACCTTTGTTTGCTTTGGCCAATTTCTCCCATTTGGAATGGGAGCATTTACCCAATGCCTATATTCCCATTGTATCTTGAGTATAATGAAATTCTTTTTTTTTTTTTTTTTTTTTTTTTTTTTTACACATTCATAGGCAGAAAGGAATTGCCTTGTCTCAGATGAGAGTTTAAACTGTGGACTTTTGAGTTAATGCTAAAATTAGTTAAGACTGGGGGATTGTTGAGAAGGGATAATTGTATTTTGCAATGTTAAAAGGACATGAGATTTGGGAGGGGCCAAGGGTGGAATGATGTGGTTTGGATCTGGATATCTGCCCAAATCTCATGTCAAATTGGAGGATGAGCCTGGTGGGAGGTGATTGGATCATGGAGTGGATTTCTGTCTTGCTGTTCTCATGATCGTGAGTAAACTCTCACAAGATCTGATCATTTAGAAGTATGTGGCACCTCCCCACTCCCACCCTCTCTCTCCTGCTCTGCCATGGTAAGACATGCTTGCTTCCTCTTTGCCTTCTGCCATGATTGCAAATTTCCTGAGGCATCCTAGCCATGCTTCCTGTTAAACCTGCAGAACTGTGAGTCAATTAAACCTCTTTTCTTCATAAATTATGCAAACTCTGGTAGTACTTTATAGCATCATGAAAACAAACTAATACAACACAAATAATGTCCAAGCTGAGAGCCAAATCAAGAACACAATTCCATTAACTTTAGCCATAAAGAGAATAGAATACCTAGGAATACAGCTAATCAGTGAGGTAAGAGATCTCTACAATGAGAATTACAATACACTGCTGAAAGAAATCAGAGACGACACAAATAGAAAAACATTACATGCCCATAGATAGGAGGAATCAATATTGTTAAAATGGCTATACTGCTCAGAGCAATTTATAGATTCAGTATTATTCCTATCAAACAACCACAACATTCTTCACAGAACTAGAAAAAAAAAACTATTTGAAATCTCATATGGAACCAAAAAAAGAGCCCAAATAGTGAAAGCAATCCCAGGTAAAAAGAACAAACCTGGAAGCATCATGTTATCTGACTTCAAACTATACTGCAAAGCTATAGTAACCAAAACAGCATGATATTGGTATGTAAACAGACATATAGACCAATGAAAAAGGTTGGAGAACTCAGAAATAAAGCTTCACACTTAAAACCATCTGCTTTGACAAAGTTGACAAAAACAAGCAATGGGGAAAAGAGTCTATATTTAATAAATGGTACTAAGATAACTAGTTAGCCATACGCAGAAAATTGAAACCAGACCTTGTCCTTTCACCATGTACAAGAATCAACTCAAGATGAATTAAAGAGACTTAAATGTGAAACATAAAACTCTAAAATCCCTAGAAGACAACTTAATAAAAAGAGTTGAATTTTGTGAGCCTCCACCTAGATTTGGAGGCCCTGAAAAAGATTTCATAATGAAGACTCCAAAAGCAATGGTAACAAAAACAAAAGTTGACAAGTTGGACCTAATTAAACAAAAGACCTTCTACACAGCCAAAGAAACTATCAATGGAGTATACAACCCACAAATTGCAAGAAAATATTTACAACCTATGCATCTGACAAAATCTATATGCAGCTTTAACAAATTAATGAGCAAGAAAAAACAACCCAATGAGCAAATAGATAAATGACATAAATAAACAGACACTTCTCAAAAGACATATATGTGGCCAACAATCATATGAAAAATGCTCAATATCACTAATCATTCGAGAAATGCAAATCAAAACCACAATGAGCTACCATCTCATGCCAATCAGAATGGCTATTACAAAAACATCTAAAAATAACAGATGTTGGTAAGGCTGTGGAAAAAAGGGAACACTTATACACTGCTGGTGGGAATGTCAATTAGTTCAGTCACTTTGGAAAGCAGTCTGGAGATGTCTTAAGGAACTTAAAACAGAGCTACCATTCAATCCAGCAATCCCATTACTAGGTATGTAACCAAAGGAATATAAATAATTTACTGTAAAGAAACATGCACACATATGTTCATCACAGCACTATTCACAATAGTAAAGACATGGATTCAACCTAGATGCCCATTGGTGGTGAACTGGATAAGGAAAATGTGGTACATATACACCACGGAATACTATGTAGCCATAAAAAAGAATGAAATCATGTCCTGTGCAACAACAAGGATGTAGCTGGAGGTCATTATCCTAAGCAAGTTAACAGAAACAGAAAAGCAAATACTGCATGTTCTCACTTGTAACTGGAAGCTAAAAGTTGAGCACACATGGAATCTAAGAAGGAAAAGTAGACACAGGAGCGTACTTGAGGATGGAGGTTGGGAGGAGGTAAGTATGGAAAAACTACCTATCAGGTACTGTGCTCATTACTTGGGTAATGAAATAATCTGTACATCAAACCTCTGCAACACACAATTTACCCATGTAACAAACCTGCAAATGTACCCCTGAACCTAAAGTAAACATTGGAAAGAAAAAAAAAAGGATAAATAAGAAACACCAAAAAAAGAAAAATCATACAAAACCACAAGCCTTCTCAGTGCTCATAAAGTAGCAGCAAAACATGGTGGCCTTACTAAAGCTAAAAGCATCCCAAATCTATTTTTTTAATCTCAGAATGCTCTCCTAATAGCCAGAACCCATTTTTCTTCTTTGTTGCTGGAAATTTCTACCTGAATATTCAGAAACAATAATTCAGTCTCCTAAACTCTTCAAGTTCCCCTTAAAAGTGTATTTTATCGTGCACCATGATCTTGATGCACAGAACCTCTATCCTTGTTCCCCATTTTGGAAGGCTAATCAGCACATTTTAGGGGTGCCTCTCCTTTGGTCTCCAACCTGAATCAGTTAACAAGATTATCCAAACTAATTTCTAAATACTTCTCTAATTTTTTTCTTTTCTTCCTACACTGAATAAGTTGCATTTATCATCTTGCATTATATTAAAACAAGCAATGGGTGGTGTAAAAGTAATTGCTACGTAATATTTGTTTATAAGTTTCTTTTTCACCCCTATTAAACTGACATCCCGTGAAACTTCTTAAGTTTTTGTCCTGAGCATATTGTATAATATTTGGCACTCATCAGGTACACAATAAACTGAGTTATACTCCTAATAATTAAATAGTGGGTAAATAAATGTTTACTACTTCCTTGTGAATTGATACTTCCTAAAATGAGTTTTATACTTTTTAAATATTCAGGGATAAAGCTTAACATGCTAGAACAATGAGATAAGCACATTTACTCTAACATGTATGATTTTCTGCATTTGCAAAATCTGCCCCCACCAACTGCTCTTAAATTCTGTCTCCATACCCTTTTTCCCACGCTATCATTATATTATTTCCCATTCTTCTGCAATGCAGATAATTTAGGAGTTATTGGACACCATCCCATATAAAACAGTAGATTTATACAACCCAAATCCTAGAAACGTGTGTTCTCTGCTTGCCAGGAAAACAAGTTGTTTGTAAAGTTCCGTTGAGGCTTCTTGTTCCCACAGAATACCACCTAAAGGAGGTGATAGAATGCTGGAACATGTGGCATTATGCTTGGAATGTTTCTCTGCCTAATTGGCCTGAATTTATGAGTACATAATAATCCTCTCTATGCATTTTTGAACACAGGCAGCATTATAAAATAAGCCTGAGTAATATCCAGGCTGCTTTGTTTTATGGGGATCTTTATAGCATGAGCATGTTGTGCAACAAATGCACGGGGTATGCACAGATGTTTACATTCATTTATACTTCTCTGGGCAGCAGCAGCAATATGAATGCAGTTTGGACAACATCATTAAGAATTACACTTGGACTCACTTTATTACATTAAAAGGAAGTGTGTTTCTTCCCACTTCTAATTCACTTTAGAAGTCAAGAATTAAGTTGGCCAATAGGTGATTACATCTCTCTTTCCAAGCTCTTTTCTCAAATCATTATTATATTTCTTTTTCCATTCCAGTCACTTGGTTTCTCTGTTGTTTTGTATTTCAAATAACTAATCAGCTCCAGGAGTAGAACATTACTGCTGCTCAGGGCCTGCTAGTTTTTTTCTTACTGTCTGGTTTCTTGAATTAATGCTATAATATTTTGGATGTCATTACACTATGCCAGAAAAATCTTTCCTCTGCTATGGGCACCAGTGGAGAACAGTTTGTAAGTAATATTGTACTTTCCTGATTCAATAAGTGGGTAATTTGTTCCAGTGAGCAAACATGCATGACTTTATTCTTATGAAAATAAATGAAGTAAGATACTCACCGGGATTTTCAGAACTCTACTATGAGGTATGTTCTGGATTTCAGAAGATATTAAGAAAGACAAAGAGGTAAAAACTCTGGAAAGCAATGCAAGATTCCTTGATGACATCTCAGGTGCAGCTAGTAAAGAGTTTGGTCATTCTGCTTTATAATCTGCCAGGCTTCTCAAAATGCAGTTTTTAATTCACAAACATCTGGTATAAGACAGAATCAACCAGGCCCACCTGAAATGACCATTCTTAACTAGGTTCATTCCAGGCAAGAGGGGCTCCCAGAGGACATTTCCTGCTCAGACAGCCCATATATACCAACATTTTAAAATCTGTAATACTTCTGGGGACTTGCAGTAATCACAAAATAAGATTGATTTTGTATTTTCTCTTATAAAATCCTATCCCAACCACCCATTGTTTTAGTAACATATTTAGCCAAAACTGCCAAATCTGCCAAATCCAACTGTCTATTCAGTCACATAATCTGCTTTTCAAAATTTCTCTAAACCAGAGTATCTCCACCTCACCACTACTGACATTTGGCACTGCATAATTCTTTGCTGTAGGGAGTTGTCCTGCGTACTGTACACTGTTTAGCAGCATCACTGGCTTCTACTCGCTGGATGCCAATAGCACCCTCACCAAAGTTGTGACAACTAAAATTGTTTCTGGACATTGCCAAGTGTCCCCCGGGGGGGCAAAAATCACCCCTGGTTGAGAAACACTGTTTTAAATAAAACCAACTCAGATTTAGTGAAAAACAAACAAACAATAATTTCTAGTGTTGCTCAATCCCCAATAAGCCAGTGTGACATAATGGTGGCACACGTTGGGGTAAATGCATTGTTTTGGAATCAGCCCACTCAGGGTTCAGTCTCCTCATCTATAAATAAGCAGATCATAAAATGCTACTTTTGAAGGTAGCTGAAACATAGCACATACAAAATACTAGCAAAGTATCTGGAGGATATTAGCTATTTTAAAAAGACCGGTTTCTTTTATTATCAGCAGATGGTATCCATTAAACTTTACTTTCAGCCTCAAGATCATTGTTAAGGTCCATTTTAAAGTCCATCTTCATTGAGAAATGAAGATGATATGGAATATTGGACTAAATTTACACTAATCCCACAACATTCTTTGGACTTAGTTTTTCACATAAGTTTATCTATTTTAGGCCTGAGAAAAGGCTGGCAGCTGCCTCCTATGGTGGAACAAGTTCTAGGGCTGGTAGACTCACTGATAACAGTTACAGTCTGGCTATGAGAAGTACAGTCTCCAAGCAGAAGAGCAATCCCCCATCGTGCTCTTCCAGGCAAGTTCCAGCAACCAATGTTCCCAGGATCAGCAATGGATCACAGCAAATGGACTTAGAAGTTAGGGAAGATTTCTTATCCCTCAGTATGGGGATTCTTACGAGTCTAGGAAGAAAGATGGTTAGCTCTCAGGAGATATTCTATTCATGGGTAACAGGCTGGGGTGAGGGATCAGCTTAATGGAATTATCAGAGTCAGATATGGAATTGAATAAGAGGCTTTCAAGGCCAGAAGAAGAGCTTAAAAGCAGGGACTGAGGAAGAAGCCAAAGCTTATAAACAGGAATATCTTGGCAACCTTCAAAACAGCAGTAATAATAGCTTTCTCTTCATAGGTTCAGGATCAAAAAGTTCTTCCCTTTAAGTATTTAGCCTGCAATCAGGAAGAACATGGGAAAGCACCTGCTGCAATCTGGTCTCCACATTGAAGACAAGTTTTGAATAAGGCAGCCATCTCATAGTATGAGGAGGGCAGAGTTGGGTAATTGATCTTGGAGTGACAATTGAATATGAAGCAAACAGTTTTTACTTATGTGATTAATGCATTGAACAAATTAGGTCCTTTCTTCCTTTCACTTTTACTTTTACTTTCTCAAACCCAGTCTGCAGATTTTGTTCTTTCTTCCCCTGAATGAAAACCAGGGCAAGTTCTGCAATGTATATGCACACACTCACATGACTAAATCTTGTCCATCATGTTGGCCCCTAAAACAGTCAGAGTTGAATCATAAAAATTCCTTCCTGGCTGGGTGCGGTGGCTCACACCTGTAATCCCAGCACTTTGGGAGGCTGAGGCAGGTGGATCATGAGGTCAGGAGTTCAAGACCAGCCTGGCCAACATAGTGAAACCTTGTCTGTACTAAAAATACAATAATTAGCTGGGCATGGTGGCACATTACTGTAGTCCCAGCTACTTGGGAGGCTGAGGCAGGGGAATCGCTTGAACCCGGGAGGTGGATGTTGCATTGAGCCGAGATCATGCCTCTGCACTCTCCAGCTTGGGCAGCAGAGCAAGACTTCATCTAAAAAAATAAAAAATTCCTTCCAATGCAATACCAAAGTTTCAAACTTTGGTAGGTTTGTCTGAAGACTATTGCCAGAAGAAAGAAGTAGAGTGGAGTTTGGAAATCTTTTGAACTGAAGTATCTGAAAGTTACTCTACAGCAGAGACGTGGAGAAGAGGGTAAAAAAATTTGTGCATTTTTGCAGAGCCCTCATTGCTATGGACCTATCCCCTGTCATTCTCTGCCACAGTGGTACACTTCCTGGCTGCACCTGCTAACCATTTAGGCTCCTGGTTCTCTGTAGTCCTCCTCTTCACAGACTCTTTCTTGGGGGCTCCATTCCCCTCCAGAAAGCCATCTTGGAAGAGTCCCTGCAAGGTGACTATAGACCCTAGCAGGCTCTCTCTCTCCCTGATCACCACTAGCCTTGGGAGACACACGTGTGTAACCCATAATTTGTGGGAATGCGGCACAGTCCCAAACACAAATGCTGCACTGTGGCTATAGTTCACTTTGCCTGTTAGAACTCTCAGGCAAGAGTGAGATCATTGTCTACTATCTTGCCAATGCAGAAGCCACACAAAAGCTCTCCAAGTGTTATCCTCAAAGCCCCTCTAATTAGCCTTGATGTGAGGGAAAAGCTCAGAGAACTAAAATTCTCCAATCTTTAACCACCACGCTCAGGCTCTGCAATGTTAATTTTAATGTTAAGTGATTGAGGGGACAAGTGCCTAGTCCCACATCAGGGAGCTCTGGTGTCTCATCTTAGAATATGTGGAGCAATCAGACCTGACTCTCAGCCAACACTGAGAGGAAATGTTCCCACATCAGTGCACAGACAGCTCCTGGGGGCCAGCTCTCTCCAACATATTAGAGGAGTGCAACACCTTCTTTGCCTTCTGGAAATGGCAGAAACTTAAGCTACATAATATCGGAATACACACAGTGTCACTAACAGCAAGAAAGAGTGCCTGTAAAATAAAGAGGGCTGGGTGATTCATAGGCAATTCAGATGACTCAATACATTAAATTGGGCTGCTGGTTAAAATTATTTGGGAATCCCAGAGAGTTCTCTTCTGTTTTCTACCTCTAGAGTCTATAAACCTGCTTCCCTAGCCCTTTTTCCCAATTACAATTTTATCACTCTGTTCTTATTCAAATAATCACATGCCATACTGCTGCAACAGCCTTTCTCGAATGAAGAACGATTTATCTTTGAGGATGACACACTCTGAGCTTGTGGCCAATGATTTGTAGCACAGCACATATGGACAGGAAATTGTGTGTCTTCCACAGAACGCTGCTCACATATTTTACTACCGAATATAAAACACAGAGGGTATGTTTGGGGCAAAGAAACCTGGGCCTCTTGGAAATCCACATCCCTTCAAGCCCCTCACAATATGACCAAGTAAGCTAATAAATCTCCTCCATCTTCCAGCTCTGTCCCTCCAACAGGGAACATCAGAGAGCTCCTTGTTTATGGTTTTCAACTCATAATAAGTTTGAAATCTATCGAAGAGAAATCTTCCTCACTACCATTTTTCCCATCTGGAGCAGAAGAAAATTCTGAAAGAGTAGACTAAAGATGATCTCAGTTGTCAGGAGTAGCTGTTTAGGAGTTTCTTCTGACATTTACATAAGTCCATATTCAGCAGAACAACTCTTCTTTAACACAAACCAGCCTGTGGCAGAGATCCCTGATGCTGACTATGCAGTGGGTGCCAAATAAATGTCATTTGTTATCATTGTCATTTATTTCCTTATCAAAAGTAGCCTAGGGCATGAAAATGACATGTTTTTCTTTCAAATGCTTATTTTTATTGGAGATTATTTTGTTGATGTACTTCTCCTAACATTCCAACTTGCCTTAAGTAATGCATAACATCCATAACTACCTATTCTGGGGAGGTGGGCAGGGAGAAGAGGGGTATTTTTCCGTAAAAAGACAAGTGGCATTTCAATGAATGCTAAAGTTTGAGGAGAAAAACAGTGTTCACTTGGACAACGTATTCACTGAAACAGCTATAACTTTTACAAGAGCCAAATATTTAATAAGCCCATATACAGACATATTATATATATAAATGCTCATTTCTAAATATATAAATATATATTCCTATATATTTATATGTATTCCTAAATATATATGAGATTAAGAAAATACTCAAGAATGGAATGGAATATGTATATACTATTTCAGATTATCTAGATATATTGTTCCTCAGTTACCACATTCTATGATGAACTTACATTTGCATACACAAATGCCTACATAATAAAACTCAAAATAAGCCTACTTGGTTTTCCTGAAATTATCTCAGATTTCCAGTCTACTGGGTGTAAACAAAGTTCTGATTTAGATATGTTGCCCAATGTTCTGACTTCAGAAGACTGCCAGTAAGTGAATGTTGTATTTCATTCATCACATTTTGTCCATTTGAAAAAAAGAGGCACAGTTATTAACATGAGAGATCTTCTTGTAGAGACTATAGGCAATGTTGCCGTGCTATTGAGAACCTTTGTGATATAACACAATTTCAGCACTAGAAAACATGCCTATTTGAATCTGAGTCAGAAAAAGCTTTAAAGAGGAGATAGGAACAGTAGGCACTGGGCATCAACGTATTTGGATTGAAAGAAGAAAGAGTTCATTGCAAGAAGTGAGGGGGAGAGGTGAATATAAGAGTTACTTACAACAAAGTTCAATTGACAATTGCAACAAATTCTTAGATCTGAAGGACTTTAGCATCATAGAAGCAGCACTGTCCCAAGAGTCAGGAAACTCTGTCCACTTCCCATTGCCATCAATGTCATTAACTAACACACAGTCATGGCTGCCTTCTGGGCCTTTTTTAAACTGCTTATTTAGTAGACTAAATGGAAGAAAATAATATAAAATTTTACTTAGTAAATCACAACATTACTCTTAACTGTCTCAAGAGATAAGACTATTTTACTTCAGAGTAGACTGTCTTATAACATAAGGCCAAGTGGAAAAGTGAGTAATAGCTTCCATGGTGAAACACCATACTCAATGGTGAAAGGCTGACAACTTTTCCTCTAAGATCAGGAAAGATCAAGAATGATAAAGAATATCTGCTTTTTCTACTTCTATTCATGTAGTACTAGAGCTCCAACCAGAAAAATTAGGCAAGTAAAGGAAATGGCATTCAAAATTCGAAAGAAAGATGTAAAATTATCTCTGGTTGCAGACAACATGATCTAATACATACAGAACTCTAAAGATTACACACACACGGGGCCAGGCACAGTGGCTCATGCCTGTAATCCCAGCACTTTGGGAGGCCAAGGCAGGTGGATCACTTGAGGTCGGGAGTTCGAGACCAGCCTAACCAACATGGAGAAATCCCATCTTTACTAAAAATACAAAAAAATTAGCCAGGCATAGTGGCGCATGCATGTCATCTCAGCTACTCGGGAGGCTGAGGCAGGAGAATCGCTTGAACCCAGGAAGTGGAGGTTGCAGTGAGCCAAGACCGTGCCATTGCACTCAAGCCTGGCCAACAAGAGCAAAACTCGTTCTCAAAAAAAAAAAAAAAAAGATTACACACACACACACACACACATAAAAATAGTAATTCAGCAAAGTTGCAGAATAGAAAATCAACAGGCAAAAATCAATTGTGTTTATTTACACCAGCAATAAACAATCTGAAAATAAAATATGAAAAACAACTTCATTTATAATAGCATTGAAAAAGTAAAGTACTTAGGAGCAAACCAAGAAGACACTGAAAACTATAAAATGTTGTTAAAATAAACTGAAGATACAAACAAATGGAATGCCATTCTTTGTTCATGGATTGGAAGATTTAATATTGTTAAGATGTCAGTGCTACCTGAAGTAACCTACAGATTTTATGCAATCCCTGTCAAGACCCCAATGGTGTTTTTTGCAGAAATAGAAAAACCCATTCTAAAAGTCATATGGCATCTCAGGGGACACCAAAGAGCCACAGCAATCTTAAAAAAAAAAAAAAAAAGTTGTATGTCTCACACTTTGATTTTAAAATGTATTACAAAGCTACAGTAATAAAAATAGTGTGGTACTGCCATGAAGACAGATATGTAGAACAGTGGAATAGAATGAAGAGGTCAGAAAGATTGTCATATGACTTTTGGCAAGGGTACCAAGACGATTCAATGGGGAAAGGAGAGTTTCTTCAACAAATGGTGTTGTGAAAATCAGATATCCACATCTGAAAGAATGAAGTTGGACCCTTACCTCATACAGTATTTAAAAAAAAAAAAAAACTTAAAATGAATCAAAGATCTAAACAAGACTTTAAAAATCTCAAGTCATAGGGGAAATATTTCATTACATTGGATTTGGCAATGATTTCTTGGCTATGAAACCAAAAGCAAAAGGTATCAAAAGTAAAAGTATTAATAAACTGTACTACAACAAAATTAAAAACTTCTGTGCATCAAAGGACATAATCAACAGAGTAAAATGGCAACCTGTGAAATGGAAAACAATATTTACAAATAATATATAAGAGAAGAGGTTAATGTCCAGAACACATAAAGAACTCCTACAACTCAACAGCAAAATAACCATTAAAAAAACTGATTAAAAAATGACCAAAGGATTCTGATAGACATTTATCTGAAAAAGTTACACAAATAGGCCAGCAAGCATATGAAAAGATGCTCAACATCACTAATCAATAGAGTGATGCAATGATATATCACTTTACACTCATTACAATGGCTACTATAAAAAAATCAGAAAATAAAAAGTGTTGGTAAGAATATGGAGAAACTGAAATCCTTATATACTGTATAAGCTGTTGGTGGAAACAAAAATGGTACAGTTGTATAAAAAACAGTATGGCAGTACCTAAAAACTTAAACCTGTAATTACCATATGATCTAGCAATTCTACTTATAGGTATATATTTAAAAGAATTGAAACTCAGGTCCCAGAGAGATATTTATACACCCGTATACATAGCAGCATTATTCACAATAGCCAGAGTTAAAAGCAACCTACATGTCCATCAATGGATGAATAAACAAATTGTGGTGTATATGTATACAATGGAATATTATTCAGCCTTAAAAAGGAAATTATGACACATGCTACATGGATGCACCTTGAGAATATGTGAAATAAGCCAGTCACAAAAATACAAATACTGCATTATTCCACTTACATGAGGTATCTGGAATAGTCAGATTCATAGAAAAAGAAAGTTCTCAAGTGGTTGCCAGGGGCTTACAGGAGGGGAAAATAGGGAGTTGTGTTTTAGGATATACAGTAACATTTTGCAAGACAGAAAAGTTTTGAATATTGGCTGTGCAACACTGTGAACACAATACTACTAAACTGTATACTTAAAAGTGGTTAAGATGGTAAATTTTGTTAGGTGTATTTTACTACAATTACATTTTTTAAAAAAACATGAATAGTAGCAAAGATAGAGCGTATTAGTCTGTTCTCACATTGCATTAAAGAACTGCCTGAGACTGGGTACTTTATAAAGGAAAGAGATTTAATTGACTCACAGTTCCACATGGCTGGGGAGGCCTCAGGAAACTTACAATCATGGCAAAAGGGTAAGCAAACTCATCCTTCTTCACATGGAGGCAGGAAGGAGAAGAATGATAAAAGAAGGAAAAACCCTTTATAAGACCATCAGATCGCCTAAGAACTCACTCATTATCATGAGAACAGCATGAGGGTAACTGCCTCTATGATTCAGTTACCTCCCACATGTCCCTCCCATGACATGTGGGGATTACAGGAACCACAATTCAAGATGAGATTTGGGTAGGGACAAACCATATCACAGAGCTTAGCCCGAGAGTTTATTTGAGCCACATTTATTCTCAATTCCTTTAAAACCTTGTCTAACTCCCCCATTTACTCCAAAAGAACATGTCTAAGGAATTTCAACCCAAAGGAATCTTTCCCTTTTCAGTATTATATATGGCACCTAAGAATTCTGAATACTATCTATCTCAAATCCAGTACTCCCTATCAAAGTTTCTATTTCATCTTCAGGAAGTTTCATGCCCTAAGAGCAACCTTGCACTGATCTAAAGATTCCAAGAGACAATAATAATATTAAAACACTTGTTATTAAAACCTTTCCACTAAATGAGGAACCATTTGGTCGTATTCAACTATTTACAAGATTTCCACTTCCCAACGTTCTATTTTTCAGGGCATACCTCTAGTCCCATATTCTCCATGAAACTGCCTAACTACTTCCTTCCCTCCTACAAAATTAAATTGGTATTTTTAATGTTGGTATTGAAGACAAACAAAATTTCATGTTTTTTTAGGTAACAAACTTTGCCTTGAAATCATTGTATCTCAACTATACTATAAGCATTTTGTGAAATGTATTACATACAGATACTGCTTGATTTATGAAGTCAGTTGTTAGCCAGTTTTCCCTTGCTCATTTGCCATGGAAAGTATTTCAATTCTCTGAGATCCCTCTTCAAATTGGACTTGCTTAATGAAGCCATTTCAATAAGGCAGTGAATTGGACTTCTAGGACATAACAATGAGAATTGAAAGAAGCTGCCGACCACATCACTTGAGTGTAAATCATTCATCCTCCCCTGAGTACATTTCACACTTGCAATTTCTCAGTCTTACCTTGATTGTTAGCTTGCATGGCTCAAATTATGTCTCTATGTGCATGTCTTCATCTGGAGCTGGATAACTAATATCAGGTATCATACATTTACTTTTACTCATTGCAAAGATTTTCCCTGTACTCCTATTGCCCTGTACTTGTGTGCTTGTAGTATATTTAAATTGTATGGCAATACTAGATATGTGTAATGTGAAGAATAGGGGCTTACTACTCATTGCTCTGCAAGCAGCATGAGCATCATCATATTTGCACCAGTTTACTTTGTCCCCAAGTCCCACAGGCACAATGCAGATAGATGCCTATGCACACAGTTGGTGTCATTACAGGAAAGGAACTTTTAATTTAGGGATCCAAATCTTTTATAACAGCAGTATATACCTGCCTTTTGCTCTGGAGAAAAACTAACTCTATTTTCCAAGGCTGTTCACTATATAAATATTCTTGAAAAGATAGTCCAGAACAAAGGACATTTACTGCCTCCCTCATAGTGTGTACAGAAATGCAGGAATTATCTTCCAACATAGCATACTATTAAGAAAGAAACATGATGCCAACGCTAATTGTGCTGTGACAACAGACGTGAAATAGGACTTTTCTGGACAATTCAGGACGTAGGTTCACTAGTGGATACCTACCAGTCCCTGACACACCTTTTAATTCTGTAGTATGTACCATCTGAAGGAAAACTGTAAAAGACACCAGCTCTTTAGGGACCAAGAATTACATAAAGGTAACAGTGCCCAGTACAGCCATTTTCCAGTTATCACAACTGGCTTCTTAAACTTAAAGCCTCTAGTGTTAGGATCTTGAACGGATTTGACATGTTGTGACATTACTGTTGTGTTATTTAGTGTAAGGGGTTTAGACTAGGACACCAGGCACCTAAGATCAAGTCAGATTTTCTATTAATTTTATTTCTGATCTTGGACATGTCACTTAACATTTAACCTCAATTCTTTAATTCTGTGTAATGTGTTACTAATGTCTTTCTCTATCTCAAGTGTGACTTGAACTAAGCCATGGATCATGGTCTTGTAAACTGAGATGAAACTAGGTCACTGGATAACTTCCTTGGCTAAAGTATCTTTGGCTCCACTAATTCTGAGTTCTTGCCTCTTCTAGAAGATATTTCATATTTGTGCCACAGAATGTAATGAAGTGTTCTTTCTCTTAAACCTGTTACATTTTGGTCTAATTCTTGAAGAAATTTAATAGGAGCTAAGTGATTTATTTATCTTCTGTTTTCAGTTGGGTTTGCTTGTACCATAGGCCTCATATCACATACCAATCCCAGCTGCTATCCTGGAAAACTGTAGAGGAACTTTCTGAGATCATCTTCATATAGGTACAGGAGAAGAGACTGGTGGCACTTGTGCCAAATGACTTCATCTTTTTTTCTGAATTCTCCCTCCTTATTTGCCGTTATTTGATCCATTTCTTTCCATCTAATTACTTCAAAAAACAATTAAAAGAGGGAGAATCTCTTTAATTGCTTTTTCAATAAAGACCTAAGAAACACTTCATCTACTATGTCTACTATGTATTATCTCCTTTTTATCCATAATCTTCAGTTAGTTCAATTAATTCTTAGGTGTTTTCTTGCCTTTCGTGTTTTAATTATTTTTAAATATTGGTTCTGAAGTCATTATAACAGGTTTTGTAAACTTTGGCAGTGAAAATGGGGTGGGGAGAGGCCTGCCAATATGCCTGATTTCTGATCTGCAACTTTGCAATGTTTCTATCCTTCTCATTTCATTTTCAGAAAATCCTTTTTTTTTTCTTTTTCTTAAAATTGTCTTTTGCAAATTAGTCCTATAGGATTTCAGTTCAAAGAACTGGTCCAGGTCTAGGCTTCCAATTGTGGTATTTTTAAACGCAAACTCCAGGTTTCCTGTGTGGGTTCTTTGTTTTAAACTTTTTGTCAGTATCTTCTTAATTAATGTCCTTATTTTATAACAATTTCCTATTTATAATTTAATTTTTCATTTAATTTTCTTTGCTTCATAAAGAAAAGTGAATATTGTTTAGGAAGCAAAAAGAACAGAAGGGCTTATAGAGAAAATCAATAATTCTCTTTTCCATGCCTTCCCACCCACAGAGTCTTAATCCCCAGAGGCACCCTTTTAACTGCTTGCTTTTTGTTTTCCAGAGCCTTGCCTTCAAATACTTAATTAGCACATTTATTCCACTATTTATCTGTTGGCCTCCTGCTATGAGAGGATTTCATTCACACCACTCCCCACTTTCTCAAACCTTTCTCTCTAGTTTTATCACTATAGCTTTCCCTCTGAACACCTCTGCAATAACAACAACACTAGTTAAATTTTCATTTCTTGGTCTATAAATTATAGAGAATATATCTTGGTTTTATTCTTTTTAAGTCAACAGGACACTAAAGCCCCCACCCTTTCCTTCTCTCTTTCTTCCTTCTTCCATCTCTCATCTCTGTCCACACTTTTAATAATGGCCGGTTGATACTGTTTATAATTTGTCCTATAATCTTAGCACAGTCTTCCATGATCTATCAGCTGATTCTAAATTAATTTACTATGCCATGTTAATAACGAGTTAGGTAATAAGCTGTGACTCCATTTCTTCCTCCAGTGGCATGTTCTTCACTTAAAGTAGAATGGACTTAGAATTAGTTCAACTGGGTTCTTTTTTTTCTTTACAGTTTACCAATTTCCTTTAGCATATTCTCAAATATTTCTAGATTCACAATAATATTATGTGTCATTTTGTTTTCCCTTTCTTTCCCTTTCAAAGATCTTCCTTTTGGAGTCTTAATTCTCTTTCCATATGTGGATTAGTTGCTTTCCAGGCTAATACACACTTTCCCTCACTGCACTCTGGTTTGGATCTTCTGTTTCCTGCATCCTATGTCTTTATTCTTTATTTGCTATTTTTCTGGAGTATATCCTCAAGGAACTTTCTATGAAGAGGTACCTAGGCATTTTGATGAATCTGAATATGTTTTCATTCTACCATCACATTTGCTGTACTGGCTATTTTCTGTGAGTACAATGTGTTGTTGGTAAGAAGTCTAATTTCACTACGTTGTAGCCAACTTTTGTTTAAACCTCTCCATGGCCCATTTTTGGGGACATTCTTCTCATTTTTTGTGTTTTGAAATTTCATAAAAATTGGTTTAGGTATCTCTTTAACAGAGTCATTATGGTTAGTACTGTCTGAAAATTTGTATTTCAGTCTGAACATTTGTGTACTTTTTCAATTCTGGGAAATTTTCTTCTGATTTCTTCTCTTCCACAAATTTGCTGGATCCTAGTCTTTTTCTTTCCCCTAAATTTAGGGCTCAGTTCTACCTCTATATTCCTTTTTCTTTGCAGTCTCTCCCTAGATAATTTCATCACCTCCTATGGCCTAAAATTTATCCATAATTTGATAACTCCTGAATTTATATTTCCAGCCTGCTCTCCTTCCAGATCTATAGATTCTAAAGACCTATAGATCCAGTTGTCTATTTGACCTACGTACTTGGATGTCTAATATATGTCTCAAACTTGCAAGGCCCAACTAGAACTCTTAATTTTTTTTACCCTTAATACCCTTGTAATTATTCATTTTGTCACAAGTCAGTAACATCATCCACTTAATTGCCAACAAAAGAATATAGAATTTATCTGTAATTCCTATTGCTCCCTAACACCAAATAGCAGATTCAGCAGCAAAAGCAAAATGTATTCTTAATCTAACCACTTCTCACCAATTCATCTCATCAATACCAAAATTATCTTTTCCAAATACCAGTATCCCAAGAGTTTATAATCTGATGTGTAAGTATACATATTCTAGAGTCCAACTGACTGGCTTAGTTTCAAATTCCAGCTTTACCACTAAATACCTGTGTGACCTTGAGCATTGTCCTTAATAAGCCTGTATCTTAGTTTTCTCAGTTATAAAATGCAGATAAATGATTCCTTATGGGGCTGCTGTGTAGAGCACACAACACATCCTTAATGAGTGCTCTTTGTCAAGATTACTGTAATTACTATAATAACTTCCAATCTAATTTTCTTAACTACCCTCTTTTTGCCCCCATCCCCCAGCTGCCAGGATAGTCTCTCTCTCTCCTTTTACTTTAAAATCATAATGGAATGTAACACACATACACAAGGTGTAACATGTGTGCACAACTCAATAATTTTCAGAAAACAAAGATCTATGAACTCACAAACAGGTAATGAAATAAAATTTTGCTAGCCCCCCAGATGAATCCTTTATACCATTGCTCAATCAACACTTCCTCTCTTGTTCCCAAAAGTAACAATTACCCTTTTCTGCAACACTATAAATGTGTTGTGTACCTTTAAGACTTTATGCAAGCCAAACTACACATTATGTATTCTTTGATATCTGGGCTCTTTTGCTTATTATCACGCTCGTGACAATCATTCATGTTGTGTTCAGCAGAAGTTCACTTATTGCAATAGCACTTCATGATACGAGTGTTAAAAATTGTTTATTTAATATACTGTTGATGGGCACATGGGTTGTTTCCAAGCTTTAGCTATCACAGATAAGGCTACGACAAAAAATGTAGTGCATGGCTGTTGGTACCAAGCCGCATGCATTGCTATTGGGTCTATAAGGGTTGAATTTGGGGGGTCGTAGATTGAGTGTATGTTCAGTTTTAGCAGAAAATACTAAACAGTTTTTCCAAGTGACTGCATCAATTTTTACTCCTGCCAGAAGTTTATGAGAGTTCTAGTTACTCTAAAACCTTACCAACACTTGTAATTAGTGTAATATTTTTTAACTTTTGAGATTCTTCTGGGTATGTAGTGATATCTCATTGTGGATTTGTGTCATAGTGACTAATACATTTAGGAACCTTCCCAAATATTTATTAGCCATATGGATATACTTTTTAGTGTCCAAAGACAGGAACTAGTCAAATATAGATAAGTCAAGCAACTGGAGGCAAGGAGAGGATGAACAGAGGCTAGATTCCAAGAGGGAATTTGAAACCTTGAAGGTAGTCCACTATGAAAGAAGAAGTCTGGCTCAAGTAACCAGATTTAACAAAATAGTCAAAGTCATGGTTTTTGAGGTTTGAAAGCCTTCCGGACCCCGTTCTCTTGCCTGAATGTGAAAACAGCAGGAGAAAAGGCCTGTATTCATGAACTAGAAGAGCTTTCTCATTAAACTCCTAAGCATGGCTTCTGTGGAAGGAACCCTTACACCATGGAGCGCACACAATGGGTAGAAGAGTGACACTACAACCTGGTATCTGTCAGTTCTGTTGAGATTTATACCCCAATGGTAAAATATTGGCTCTGAGAAAACTCAGTCAAGGAGGGATGAGGGCAGCATTTCTAGTTTTCAGTGAAGATAGAATTTTTGGTTATGGGGAATTACTACAGTATGAACTTTTTAGTTTGTCAGAGATGAGGTAAGTATTGTTATCTCACGCAGTGCTACTGAAGACAGCCACTATAGGAAAGAAAAGAGAGAGGGAGATCAATCCTTCCAACAGGTGTTAAGTTATGTTCCTGAGACTCTGTGATGAAAATTCATGTGAAATTGATTTATTTGGAAGTATTTGCAGGAAAATCTGGGGAGAGTGGGAAAGTGAACCAGAGAAGAACACAAAACTAAACAGGGATACACTATCAAGTAAGCCCCATGAATGGGAATTTTAGCTCAGTCACACAAGGAAGTTGGAGACAGTGTTGGTTGTCCCTCAGAGTCACTCCCACTAGGGACATGGGAGCTGGGGTACTTATGCCCCTGCACTGTCAGCCATTGGTTAAGGTTTGTTTCAGGGAAACAAACATTCCAAGATCCTTCCTGTTTTATGGAAAACCAAAGCAGACTCAGGAGTGGAACAGTCCCTAACCACAGACACTGGTGCTGGCTGTTTGGAGTGGAAGAGCACAAAATAATCAAGGAATCCAAGGTAATATGGTAGCTTTGACATTGCTTGCTGTAAGTGGCTTCCTAGTGCCAAAGAGAATACAAAAAAAATACCCTAAACTCTCTTGTAAGGGCCCCCATACCAAACATGATTGTCCATTTTTGCCTCTGCCACCTCTTCTACCATCGCTCTTCTCCCACATTCTCTCACTACAGACCTGTCTTGCAATCCCTCCTCTTCCTTCAGAGGAAGAAGTTTTCACCTCAAGGACTTTAGACTGTTTTTCTCCATACAAAAGTATACAAATGATATTTTGGATCATCAAGTACTCAGAAACAATTTAAGAATCGGTTTCCAGGGGAAAATTACTCAGGGAACACCTCCAGCCAAAATACAAATAAACCAGAAAAACAGAAATGAACATCCAGAATAGGAGAGATACAACCATCAGAAAATAGTGGTAAGAAAACTAGTAACCTAAAATTCCAAATGATTTAAGCAAAACCTGAAATTTAAGAATAGGGTTAGGTTGTGTAAGAAAAAAGCAGGGGGAAATGAAGTAAAACAAAGCTAAAGGTTTCATCTTCTTTGGAGAGAATTGTGTAGAAACTGTAAAATTATCTATGTATTAAAATGGTTTTTCAAAATAAATGTAGAAGGATAGAAAAAGATATAAAACTTCCAAACAACTAGAGAGAAAAAGGAAAAAAAAGAAAAACAAATTATTTCACCTAGAATAAAAAATTGAATAAGAAAAAAAAAATTTTAAGCTATCAAATTCCATACAAATTATATATTTAAATGCAAAAATAAAATAAAAGTATGCTATAAACCATTAGGCTGGGAAAAAGCAACACGTCATCCATACCAGAAATTGTAACAGAAATGATTAATAGGTTTAACAGCATTAAAAAAGTAAAATAAAACTCCAAAGCTTGAAAAACACAATGTATGACAGAAAAAGTCAGTAGAAAAACAACATAAATGGTAGAAAAAATGGGTTTCAATATATAAAACTTCCTACACATTAACAAGGAACATATAAAAAAGAAAACATGGTTAAAAAACATAAGTAGGTAATCCACCAAAACATAAAAGCATTTGGCCAATTCAAATATGAAAAAATACCTAGCTTCGCTAAATAACCAAATGAATGTAAGTTAAAATTAAGAGCTATCATCTTTTACCTATCATATTAGCACAGATTTCAAAATAGTAACAGTATATGTGAAAACAATGAGGAGCAGGTCCTCATATTATTGATGGGAGTATAAATTGGTGCAATATTTTATAAAGCAATTTGGAATGTGCATCAAAATTTAAAATGTATTATGCTGCTCGACCCAGAAATTCTCCTTCAAGGAATTTATCCTTAGGAGTACTAATGAAAGTTCACCAAGATATCTACACAAGAATGTTTATGTAGAATTATGCACAATAAAAAATGAAAAAATAACAACTTAAAAATGTATCATTAAGCTTGTTAAATGAAGTACTTTATAGGTTCTGGATATTAGATCTTTGTCAGATGCACAGATTGCAAATATTTGTTCCATTCTGTAGCTTGTCTGTTTACTCTGATGATAGCTTCTTTTGTTGTGCAGGAGCTCTTTCATTTCATTAGGTCCCACTTGTCAATTTCTGTTTTTGTCGCAATTGCTTTTGAGGACTTAGTCATAAAATCTTTCCTGAGCCTGATGTCTGGTGTTTCCTAGGTTTTCTTCTAGGAATCTTATAGTTTGAGGTCTTACATTTAAATCTTTCATCCATCTTGAGTTAATTTTTTATATGGAGGAAGGTAAGTGTTCAGTTCCATTGTTCCACATATAGGTAGCCAGCTATCCTAACACCATTTATGACCCCTTTAAAAAGTGGGCAAAAAACATAAACAGAAAATTCTCAAAAGAAGATATACAAGCAGCCAACAAAATGAAAAAATGCTCAACATCACTAATCATCAGAGAAATACAAATCAAAACCACAATGAGATATTATATCACACAAGTCAGAATAGCTACTATTAAAAAATCAAAAAACAACAGATGTTGGTGAAGCTGCAGAGAAAAGGGAACTCATACCCTCTTGTGTAGTAATGTAAATTAGTTCAGCCACTGTGGAAAACAGTTTGAAGATTTCTCAAGGAACCTATAAGAGAGCTATTTTTTGACCCAGTGACTGGGTACGTATCCAGAAGAAAATAAATTGTATTACCAAAAAGACACATTCATGCATATGTTCCTCGCAGCGTTATTCACAATAGCAAAGACATGGAATCAACCTAGGTGCCCATCTATAAATGAATTGGATAAAGTAAATGTGGTACCTATACACCATAGATTACCATGCAGCCATAAAAAAGAATGAAATCATGTCTTTCGCAGCACCACAGATATTGTTGGAGGCCATTATTCTAAGCAAATTAATGCAGAAACAGAAAACCAAATACCAAACATTCTCGCTTATAAGTGGGAACTAAATACTGGGTACTCATAGAAATAAAGACGGCAACAATAGACACAAGGGACGACTAGACGGCAGAAGGGCAAGGGCTGAAAAGCAACTATTGGTTATTCTGCTCACTACTTGAGTAAGAGGATCATTCATATCCCAAATCTTAGCATCATACGATTAACTCACATAACACTGCACATGTGCCCCCTGAATCTAAACAAAAGTTGAAATTATTTTTTAAAAAGCATAGTAATACAATTATGTATGGTATGTAGTATTTGATGGCAGTAATAATTGGCTAAGTTACTTCAAAAAAAACTATATTTTTAAATATATTCCATTAAGAATTATTTAAAATTATGGTATAGTCATAAAATAAAATAACCTATAATCACCAAGAAGAATGAGATAAATCTCTATGTACCAGCACGGGAAGATGTCAATGACATACTAAGTTATAAAAGCAAATTACTGAAACATACTACATGTTTAAACTTCAAATATATGAGGCTAAGTTTTAAAAGATAGCTGTGAAAAACCACACATTGTATGATTCTATTTCTATGAAATGTCCAGAAAAAGCAAATCTTGAGAGACAGAAACAGATCAATGGTTGCTTGGGGCTGGGATGGAAACAGGGCTTGCCTGCAAATGGCCATGAGGGACCTCTCTGAGGTGATGAGAATGTTTTAAAGCTGGATTGTAGTGATGGTGAAACAGTTAACTCTGTCAATTTACTAAAAATTATTGAATTTACTTTGTGAATTTCATGGTATATAAATTATACCTCAATAAAGCCATTTTGTAAGAAAAGCAATATACTGATCAGTATAGTAATAGCATGTGGATATGCAGCTATATTTACATCCACAAAGAAAACTCTGCCCTGGGGTATTTCTATCTTGTTTGAGTATTTTCAATAATAAATATTACTTTTATATTCAAAAATGTATGAAAAGAAATACCAACAGTATCTTTCAAAGCTCTTAGATCAGGGCCCTTCATCTCAGCATCCAGAAAAGCAAAACTTGATCTCATGTGTTATCTGCCAGAGATGGCAGTTTGATATATTTTGCAACAGTAGAGTGGATAAAGACGACCAAGCCATTTGTAATGGCGACATCACAGAATGGGATGTAACAAAGGTAATCAGTCACTAACACTTAGTGGACACTACTGTAAGTACTTCAAACAAATTCAACTATTTAATTCATGTTGCAGTCCCAATGTTGCGGTCCAACCTCTATGCACTTGGCAAAAGCCACAGAATTGGAGAATGTAGATCAGGAATTTAAGCCCAAGATGTCACACTTCAGTGCCTGGGCTCTAAAAACTACATCAGATTGCCCATACCCAGAGGGGGCTGTATTTCATAACCAATTCTCTGATTAGACATGTTCACTTCAGTAGAATATTTCCTACATTATGATTCTGGTAGCAAGCTTTTAAACACATATTCCTATTTTTTCACTATTTCCAAATTGCCAGTTTAAGTCCATGGAATTCTTAAAATCAGGAACTCACAGTTTTCGTTTATACAATGCTGAATAGCTACTATGGGAAATGGCACAGAGTTGGGGCTTAGAAAATATTTGCTGAAGGCGGGCGCAGTGGTTCATGCCTGTAATCCCAGCACTTTGGGAGGATGAGGCAGGCGGATCACGAGGTCAGGAGATTGAGACCAGCCTGGCCAACATGGCGAAACCCTGTCTCTACTAAAATACAAAAAAATTAGCCAGGTGTGGTGGTGCGCACCTGTAGTCCCAGCTACTCGGGAGGCTGAGGCAGGGGAATCGCTTGAACCCAGGAAGCGGAGGCTGCAGTGAGCCAAGATCACGCCACTGCACTCCAGCCTGGTGACAGAGCAAGACTGTGTCAAAAAAAAAAGAAAAGAAAAGAAAATATTTGCTGAATTATATGAGATACATTTAAACAATATTTCTCTCTACAAATTCAAATAGTCGATAGTTTTGGAAACAACCTCTAAAAACAGAAAGACATAATGAATAGGCCAAATCCCTTCCCATTTATTTCAAGTTTAAGACATCAGAAAGCCTGATTCAATAGGGATTGCCTATAGAAAAAACACAGAAGCACATCACATTTCAATTATTTCTACATCTTCGGTGTCAAGTAATTAATAAACCAAGCTCTTAGAGACACTGATCATATATCAAATAAACATGATGTGCTCTCCTACATCTCCCACAGAAACAGGTAATGCAATAGGTTAGCACTGAAATAGGATATTAAAACCCATTTATATTCTCACATCATTAGATGAGGAAAATAAATCTGGACACTAATGCTTGGCTGATATCCTTAAAATGATGCTGATTCTGCTAAGTCCTATATTTCCTCAGAGACTACAAATGTTCACATGACAAAAAAAAAAGAGCTTCAGAGACTCAAAGATTTCAGTGGTCTTAAAATTCGAAAATAATGGCCACTTTTTTATTAAGTCACCCATAAATCCCAAATAAATGCAAACCCCAGTGTATGCTACTGTAGAGGACTTCCACCTTTGTGTTCTGTTATTGATATTTTCCCTCTATATTTTTTTCTATCAACCTGAGATAAAAATAACTTATCTGAATCAGCTGGGTTCACAACTCAATCTAAAAAGCTTCATTTAAATATAGCTTCATTTATTAATTTTGAAATTAAGTTATATTAGCTCTTGCCATGTCAATGTTAAAGTCCTCAAATATACATGAAAAATCATTCTTCTACAGTGTTTAAAAATTAATAATGGTGAGAGTCCAATTTTAAACTACCCACATCATAGAATTACTCAGTTAATTGCATGGATTTCTAAGTTCAGGCATCATTAGTACTTTTAGACCCCCTTTGAACTTATAACCAACACTTATATTCTGTCGATATCATCATATTAAAACTCTTTGCATTATAAAGCTAATTTTATAAATCAATTTCTCATTGCTAGGCAGACTCTAGACTGGATAACATTTTTCTGTTAAGCCGTTGAGATAAGGAGTTTCTTCTGGCTGAATTTTTATTGACAAACTTAGTTTTGTTTGAAATGTCCATTTCAATCTTTGGAATAGTGATGTAAGCTCCTGTATTGTGTGTTTTGAGTTTAATTTTTCTACTGTGCTTCCAATTTTAATTTTTATGAGAATCGTTTTAGGTCATCTTCTGTTAGATGATTTAGCAACAGTTAGCATATGTCTAACATGTACATCAAACAGTCTATATACCTATTGACTTGCAGGGAAGTGTCAAGAAAGTAAGCTTTGTTGTGCAAATAGTGTGAGTTCTCATGGAGTTTACATAAGTCACCTTACAGATGAACAAATTACACTATATAATAAAGGCAGGCTCTATAATTTTGACCTTCTCTTCCTAACAGGAAAAAAAGTTCTATTTTATTTTGCATCTCTGGTATCTAGCACAATTCTCTAGCACACATTAAGTACTTAACCAGAAGGAAGAAAGGAAGGAAAGAAGGGAGGGAGGGAGAGAGGGAGGGAGGAAGGAGGGAGGGAGGAGAGGAGGAGGGAGGGATGGAGGGAGGAAGGAGGGAGGAAGGAGGGAGGAGGGAGGAAGGAGGGAGGAGGGAGGGAGGGAGGAAGGAGGGAGGGAGGTAGGAGGGAGGGAGGGAGGAAGAAGGGAGGGCAGAAGGAAGGAGGGAGGAAAGGAGGGAGGGAGGGAAGGAGGGAGAGAGGGAGGGAAGGAAGAAGGGAGGGAGGGAGAGGCGCTTTCAAGTCTGTAAATGCTGTGCACATATAAGAGCATGATGTTATCATTATTGTTTTAATCAGTACCCAGGAAAGTGGCTGATCTCTTTATTAAAGGATTAGTTGTTCTTAGAGCATGTCCTCCTTATGCTCACATCTCTTGCTTTCTTGGTAGGACTGTTCCCTTGTTAAGGCTTGACAATTCCTAAACCAAAACAAATCCATCTTCTTAAGTACAAAGAACAATTGTTGCTAACCTAGGCCTGGTTGACAAGAGAATATATAGCTTCTCCATTTGACAAAAAAAAAATGTAGTCTGTGTTTTCTTTCAAATTTCACACTAACTCAGACTTGCAGATTCCCCTAAAGAAAGGATGAATAGGCCAATAGGCCATCCAGATCAATGTCACAAAGCAAAAACTACTCAAACTAAACACCGCTGCTTTGTTTTCATACAGATTTATATTGTTTTTTTATCCTCTCACACTGCCCTTTTCTGAAGCTAGAAAGTATCTTTAAATTACATTTTAAAAACAAGACTGCTCTGTGAAAATCTGTCAAGATGTGTTTTTACTAGTTATGATTGTCTAGTTTTATTAAAAATAACAAAACAGTAACATTGCTGACACGTACAAAGAAGTTCTATTCAACGACTTCCAAGTGAAGCATACAACCTGATAAAATGTGTATATGTGTGGGTGAAAGAGAGACAAAGAGACAAAGGGAGAGACAAAGGGAGAGACAGAGGGAGACACAAGAAGGAGAGACAGAGGAAGAGGGCATGCGCATACTTGTGAATATGATGAATGTGTGAGAATGTGTGATATATCCCACCTTGGACAGAGCACATCAGAAATATCAGATTTAATTCTAGTTATATTTTGAGAGGAATAGTGAAAACTGGGATATGTACAGAGAAGAGTGTGATATATCTGACTGTTGCTATATGAGAACATTTGAGCAAAATAGGCTTATTAAAACTACATCCCAGAGAATCCACGAATAAAAGACACATGGCTATTTTCTTTAAATATTTGAAGTTCTCACCTATTGAAGATGCAGGAAGCACATTTTGCATGCCTCTTGATGACATAGCTAGGACAAATGCACTCAACATAAAAATCCAAATACCACATGGGATATTCAGTTCCCAGCCACTTAGGGAAGAAATTCAAGAGTTTGGTTTAGGAAATGTAATATTGAGATACCGTGTAGACATCCAAGTGGAGATATCAATGAGATATTTGATGTTCTGAAAAGAAGACAGAGCCTTTGGTATAATTCTGAAGGATATTTGAAATCTTAGGTTTACATGAAATCACCCGGAAAATAAATTTAATTAAGAAAAGAAGTCCATGGACTAAGCCCTGGGTTATTCTAACATGTCCAGAAGATAACCCAGAAAAAGTGATTAGAAGTATCTTAATTTGGGTTCCCAAGCAGTAGACCCTGAGGCAAGGATTTGAGTACAAATAGTTGATTTTGGAGGTGGTTCCTGGAAACCCTGGTAGGAGAGTCTGAACTAGAGACAGGAAAGGGAAAACAGCCAATCAAGGGTACAACCAGAGCTGAATTTCACTGGGGAACTCTCCAAACCATTGCACAATGCATGCTTCGAAATGATCCTTCCAAAGAGAAAGGAAACCAATTGCCATCAGTCTTTAGTTGGAACCTGCTCCCAGGAGACACTACTTCTTTGGTACTTAGAGATTCTCATTTTAATAGATAAAGTGTGCTTGAATGGCCAGAAGAAGCTCAAAGGTGCATAGCTGAAAATTGGCTTGAACACGCTGAACTGATGATGCCTGAAGAAGTACGGGCAGGGCAGTAGCCTCTTTCACAAGGTGGAATGGTCAAAAAAGATGGGATAAAAGAACAGAAAAAATAACTTCCTGGAAGCCCAGTGAATTACAGGTTATTAATGCAAAATAGATGCCTGCCTTATGCTTGATATTAGGGATGTGCCCTCTACTTGTCCTTTCAGCCAACGATATTCTGTTATATTAATAAGCAGAATTTAAAAACAAAACAAAACAAAACAAACCATTGGTATCAAGTCCTGAAAGTAACACTCTCCTTCCACTTTTAAAGCAAGTTTTGTGTAATAGGAGATAGGTGGCTTATAAAGATAAATTGAGCAATATGATAATTAAAGGAGTGGTGCCGAGTGCATGAGCATTTATAACCTTGTGGCAAACAGAAAACCTCATTTTTGGAGGACATCATGGTGGATATAGTGTTTGTATAAAAGATAGTAGCTGAGCAATCATCAATAATGCTTATAATTAAGTACATTATACATTTTATAAAATCAAGGGAATATGCTTATTGGTTTCTGTATCCGGCTTAGATTTCATAAAAACTTAATGACTTCCGAAATAAAACTCCCCAATTTGAAAGGTCCAAAGTCCCATAAATTATGTTCTCTTACTCATTTTACATATTTCTTTTAAAAATATTTTCTTCATTGTATGAAAAATAATTGTTTCTTTTTTAATTCTTAAGTGTGTGCAAGAGAACCAGAGGAAAACATTTATCTGTAGGAAAATAAGTAAATGAGATTCGTTCTTTTGTTCACCTTATGTAAAAAGGTAACCTTTTGTGACTTTTCAATCAGGACACAGCAGATACCAAAGAAATTTGCTGCGCAATTTATGGCCTTTAGCATAACTAGCAGCAAACATATCCTAAAGCACTCTTTCTTAGGCAAATCTTAAAAACATATTCAGCATCTGAGCACCACCATTCTGTGCGTAAAGGATACTACTTTGAAATAACTCTACTGAAACTTGAATTTGCACATTTATTTTGAAGATATTTATCAAGAAAAATTATCATAGCTGATGTTTTGTGGGCTGAACAGTGTTTCCTTGGTTGTTTGCCTTTAAGAACCATTTAAAGGACCAAGGGAAGAAGAAAAATTGAAAAGTAAATTAAATGTCACAAGGGAAGAGCTGTCACCTTAGATTTAATAATGTCATCACGGAAAGTTAAATACCAGGTAATTATGAATATGAAGACATACAAGAAATCTACTGAATAATTACAGAAACATAACCAGGATTCTCAGAGCTGAGAAGAAATTTGACTTCACCCGAAGAAGTTTCTTATTCATGAAAAAGTCTTGATTTACTGATTTTTAAAAATAATTTCAACTTTTATTTTAAATTCAAGGGGCACATGTGTACCTGCAGAGCTACCTAAAGGACTAGGACTATATACACAGCTTGCCCTTACCAGTCCAACAAATCTAGGTAATGAGAAGTTCCTGGAGTCATAAGGATGGGATTTGGTTCAATTTTACTCAAATGCAATCTATTTTATTTTTTTCCTATGCTTTTAGTCCTTTACAGTGGATGTGGCCCACTGTCAATGGTGTATATGACTAGATACCTTGCAGACTGGTTCCCTCTGCAGGCAAACACGTTGTGATTATGTCACGTTGCACAGGGATAATAATTGTCACAGTGTTCGCAGGGATCATTCAAAAATGCACAGCACGGAGACTCATTCTTCAACTTCACTCTTCCATACCTATTATGATATACATCATCGGAATGATGACTTTCAGGACGATATTTCAACAGCACATTTCTTTCTCTTGATGTATTGGGTTTCATACCATCGCTTTTAAAGCAACACAGAATTCCTGGTAAGTGCAAACTCATAAATAATATTACAATTAAAAATAAAAGATTACTTAGAAGGTAGCAGCATATTTAGGTGTGACTTTCAAATGATAGATGTAGGGCATTTCTCAAATCTCAGAAAGATCTATTATGTGGACTGTGAGGGAACTGGGGAGATGATGGTTTTTCATACTTTCTATACTTTTTTAATCCTTTCATAGATAAATACACAGAGACAAACTTACACTCAGATTTTAGGAGCATTAAGAACATACATGGATATTTATATTTTGATATGATAAATACGTTTCTCAGGTTGTTAACCTTCCCAAAGTGTCTTTGTTTTTATTGTCAGTTCCCACTCCTCTATCTTCCTCATTTTTCTCCTAATTAGTCATCTGGACAAGAATAAATGGAAGTGTAAGGAATAGGGCAGGAGGAAGTGCGGAACAGCAGTTCTCTCTCAAGTCAATTCTAATGACCACTATTCCAAACTCTACTGAAGATGCCAAGCTAATACAGGATGACAATTCAAAAACTACAGGTACTTCATACAAATGTTCCAGGGACTAACAGACCAGGGACCACCTAACTCACAGAAACCAATGTGGTCCCAAGCAGTAACTAGTTCTTTTTTTCTAATTATTTAACAGATATGTTTTACAATATGTTTATTACAAAGATAGTCCATTTATGTAATTTTTAAAAAGCACAACGTTTAAAAGAGTAGACAGTAAAAACTGAAGCTTCATCTCATCTTAAATCTCCAATTCCACTCCTCAGATGCAGCTATATTTAACACTTTCCTGTGTATTTGCTAGATTGGTACTGTCTAAATTGAAATGTCATCCAAGCCATATATGTAATTTAAAGTGTTTTAGTAGCAGTATTTTAAAATTGAAAGAAACAGGTGAAATTTCCATTACTTTATTTAACCCAGTATATTCAAAATGTCATCATTTCAACTTGCAATCAAAATAATAACTTATTAATAAGGTATTTTACTTTCCTTTAATACCAAGCCTTGCAAATCCAGTGGGTTCTTTGTTCTATAGCATACCTCAGTTCAGACTAGCCACATTTCAAGGACTTAATAGTCACATGTGGTTATTGGCTACTATATTACATAATACAGTTCTAGATATAATGTGCTTGATTTTTTACACGTATGGGAATAAACTTTACACATTGTTCTGTGCTCTGCTTTAACAATGTATTATACAAATTTCAATATTAGCAAATGAAGATATGACTCATTGTTTATTAACAACTGCATTTTGTATACTGTCTTTTGCTATGATTATTCCTTAAAATACATTATTTGTCACATGTGTGAGAGTACAGATTTATGTGAATTTCTTGGCCTAAGAGTACATGCATTTTAAATTTTTATATTTGATACTAAATTGCCTTCCAAAGTGGTTGGAAAGATTTATGTTCTACCCTGTATTTTCAAACTTTTAAATCCCAGCCAATTGGATAATGTAAAATATGATATTTTGTATCTCCCTGATGTCTAATTATTTATAAGTACTTTCTTTAATATTAACAAAATTTGCCTTTTCTCTGTCAAATGTGTTATAACATTTCCTCTAGTTTGTGGTAGGGCTTTTGACATTGTGTACAGTATTATTTTGTTGAACAGGAGGTTTAAATTTTTATTTAGTCACATTTATCAACCTTTCCTCTATCGTTTCTGTATTTCTTACCCACTCTATGGAAAAAATAACTGTTTTCTTATACCACTGTTTTTGTTCTGCTTTTATTATTATCTTTGGGATATTTAATTATTATATTTTGAATACTTAGTTATTATCTTTGGACTTCAGAGCCAGATAATTAAATTAACCATAAATTTTCCTTCATGATATACTTTCATTCCCATGTATGGATGACGTATATTTAGGTATTTAGTTTCAGTAATGTCGAAATCATCAAAACCCAAAACTTAAAACATTCACAACAAATAACAATTTACCATACGATTCCTCATATCCTGTGCTCCTTGCTCCCCAACACCATCAGAAATAATTATTATCCTGGATTCTGGGTTCATCACCTCTTTGCCTAAAATTTCCTTTAAAAATTATTTGTTGTAATATTTGCTGCATTTATTTTGACTAACAAGTAAAAATTGCATATATCTATGCTGTACATCATGCTGCTTTGTTATAGGTATACAGTGTAGAATGATTAAATTAGTAATGAACATATCCCTCACCCCATCTACTTATCTTTTGTATATATGTGAAGATACTAAAACTTATTCTCTTAGCAATTTTCAAGTATACAGCATATGATTACAAACAGTAGTCATCATTATATACAGTAGAGCTTTGGAATTTATTCCTCTTGCCTAACTGAAATTTTGTATCCTTTCTGTTCTGTGGGCTTGACAGTGTTTCCTATTAAACATTGAAATGTGGATGGTCCAAATCAGATTGTGCTATAGGTGAAACTACACACTAGATTTCAAAGACTTAGTATGAGAAAAAGAATGTAAAACATCTCCTTAATAATACTTTATATTGATTACAGGTTGAAATGTTAATTTGTAGACAAATCAGGTCAAAAAATTATTAAAATTAATTTTACCTGTTCCTTTAATATATATACATATCCTTTTTAGAGAGGAGGAGAAAAAACACGACAGCCTTACCTAGGCTGGAGTGCAGTGGCATGATCACAGCTCTTTGCAGTCTCAAAGTCCTGGGCTAAAACCATCCTTCCACCTCAGCTTCCAAGTAGCTGGGACTACAGGTACATACTGCCATACTTGGCTAATCTTTTTAAATTTTTTGTAGAAATGGGGTCTCGCCATGTTGCCCAGGCTGGCCTTGAACTCCTGGCCTGAAGCAATCCACCCAAAGATCCTCACTGGCCTCCTCAGCCTCTTAAAACACTGTGATTATAGGTGTGAACCACCATGCCCAGCCCTCTAATTTTTTAATGTGACTACTAGAAAATTTAAAATTACATATAGTCTTATGAGATATTTTTATTGGACAACACTGCTCTGCAGGATTCTTGGCGTAGATGGAGCTACGCAGTTAGTGTAAACCAAGAAGAAACAGAATTATGGAGATATAATTGCTGATGTGGTCTACACAACCAGGCAAAAGCTAAAGGGTAAAACTGCCTGCTAGTGCTACTTTTAGTGTGATCCACAGGATGACATGAGCCTACAGACTGCCATTGGTCCCTTAAAAGCAACTAAATTGAAGGTACATCTTCAGAAACTTTTATAAAATTTGACAGTAATTCTACATCTGTTGCATCTAATATCTTTTTTTAAGGTGGGTTTGTATTTTGCATATCCTTATGTCCTTTTACTTCATTTCTATTAATTTACTTTTATATTTTATAAAATTATCAGTTTGCAATATTGGAAATAAGATCTTTACCACAGACTCAAAAGCATTGGGATATACAATTTTGGTGACGCAAACGTTTAGTTTTGATATTCATGGGAACAGATTTGTGAATTTCAAATATACTTAGTGAAAGCCAGTATTTAATGGAGAAAAAAATGTATTCAAATTTCATACACCTACCTCAAGGGTTGATCTATCTAAATATCTTTAAATGCATAGACATGTTAATTATAAAGGAAACTAACCTCTCATCTCTATAGAAATGTTTCATTTTCTGCAAAATATAGAAATTAGAAAAATGTGTATCTGGCCAGCTTGAAAATTACATAATTTGGAAAAATTCAAGTTTATTTGAGGAGCTTGGTAGAAGTCTTCATGACAACCTGGCCTCTCACTACCCTGAATCTGTGTAAATTGGCCATATGACATATTTCAACCTGGAAATGCGAGGGCAAAAAAAATAGTAAATCCTATTTCATAATAATCAGAAGAAAAGACATGGAAGTTAAGTGCAACCCAGTCTGGCAGTTCATTAGCAAATAACTGCCACTATGCCAAAGTACAAAAACAAAACAAAATTAATCCTGCTTAGAAGAGCTGAAGATTTCTTTGCTTTCCTCCAAAACAAGGAACTCAAAACATGTCAACAGTAATCCCTGTCTAAATGCATCAGAAAGCCAGGCAATTCCCACTGTACCCACTCCGACACCAGGGCGTTCAGAAATACTTCCCAACTATCACAGGAGCTCTTCAATCTTTGATTTTGTAAGATGTTCCCACATACAAGAGACCAAGAAAAAGACACATCCACAACAAAACAACTGGGACATTTTTAACAGAAAGGTATGTTTGTCTCATATCTAACACTCTGATTTAGCAATTCACATAGCTTCCTTTCTCCAAGTTCCACAAAAGAGGCCACAAATGGCCCCTTGATAAAGTCTCCTTTCTCAGATGTTTTAAAGGCACTTTATGCTGGATATCGTAACAGTTAATCTGACTTTCCTCCATTCCATTGACTTATTTAATTTGCTCAGAGATGTAAGACAATTCAGGGACTTGAGAGAGCTGGGGAAAATGGGGGAGAGTGTTAAAACGAAAAATGAAAGCAGTGTATTCTAGATGTCAGTTCTTGGCAGCAGACACACTACCTTGCTCATAGCCTTAGAACAATGCTTGGCAATTAGAAAATGCTCCATAAATATTTTGACTGACTCCAAGTGGAGAAATGTTAATTAAGCATTAATCATCTACCATAAGCCCACACTGACTGAGCATTTTATTCTTCAACATAATCCTGTAATATTGGTATGATAAACAGATTCAAAAGTAAGAAAAGTTAGATAAGAAATTCAGTCAACACCTTCCCCTCCACATGCATATACTCTCCTACCCATAGCAAACAGCTCAGAGATGCACCTGCTATGCCGCCTACTATTTACTAAGTGTTCCCCCATGAGTTCCCTTCTTGCTCTGACTCTGGGTGAGTGTTAAGCTGCTCTGAAAATTAAGATAAGTCTCTTAAGTTGCATGGCATGGTTTCTCTGTGACTTTAGCTTTGCCTCTATAAAAGTAATGTCATAAGTTAAAGCATGAAACACTCACTTCACATGCATTTGAGGTGCTTTCTGATCAACAGCTTCCCAAGGAGATCATTTACCTGATTTGTTTTCCTACAGCCACCTTGCTGGGCAGAAAAGGCCTGGACTTTGTCTTTCACATTTAGAAAAGAAAAGCTGAGTGTTTATCCCTTAAAAATATGAGGAAACTATCTGCGTGGGACTGACTTTATGCATATGGAGATTAGGCTGCCATCAGCAAAAAGGATCCTTCCTTCTACAATGTAATGTTTCTACTCTTAGCTGAAATCTAAGTTCTTGACAAAGACGACAAAAAGGTATTTTCTACTCAAAGTTTTCTTCTGCAATTACAAGAAGGCAGCGTGTTCAAAGGCTATAAGCCTTGCAGTCAGGCAGACTTAAGTTATATCACAACTTTGCAATTTAATTACTGCGTGACTTAAAGCAAAAATTTCAAAAGTTTAATCAGGAAAACCAAAATCAGTTCTAAGCCTTTCAAGTAGGAAGGAATTGGGTTACAAAATTCCTGAATGAGCTAGAGTAGTAGAAAAGAGAAGACAAAGGAAGATGGTGCTATCTAGAACTCAGGAAGAGTCGGAAGCCTGCCATCATTGCCCAGTCCCACACTCTGTGCCACCACAAGCCGCTGCTGAAACCCCCCAGTCCAAGCTTCCACCAAGGGGCCCCCTCCACTTCTCCACTGCTTCAGGTACCCACACTTCCTGCTTCCATCACTATCACTTTTGTAGCACTCTGCACCATTCCAAAGCCAAAAGAGTAACTTCTACCTTCTTTTTGCCTACCAGTCTAATCCCAAGTAAGAGCCTCATATTGAAGGAAACTAAACAAAACCTCTGCTGGAAAATGTAGTTTCTAGGCTTCCAGCCTCTGCCATACAGGGAAAAGCAACACAAATAGCCATTACAACAAGCTGTATAATCTATCTGAGCCCCAGCTTTCCCCTCTATAAAATAAAAATAATGCCCTTATCCAATATGGATTTCTGTAAGTGCCTACTCTATGTGGGTTACTATTTGCTACATATTGATCTAGGAACTGGATATAAAGTTGGTTTTAACTACAATGTTTTCTTGTATATGCTTATGTGAAATATTCAAACAGATAATTGTAACAACAGTTTAATGCCCAATCTATACACAAAAATATTTTTAATATCACACCAAAGGTGGGGGGTCTATCTAACTTACTCGAGGAGGAATGGAAGAGGTTCCTAAAGGAGGTAACACCACTTGTTGCAGAAGACTGGGGGTGGAGAAAATCCATCATTTCAGGAAGAAATGCAAACAAATACAAGAGAACAGATATAAAAACAATATCGGCTAGGTGCGGTGGCTCATGCCTATAATCCCAGCACTTTGGGAGGCTGAGGCAGGTGGATCACCAGAGGTCAGGAGTTCAAAACCATCCTGCCCAACATGGCGAAACCCCGTCTCTAATAAAAATACAAAATTAGTCGGACATGGTGGCACATGCCTGTAATCCCAGCCACTTGGAAGGGTGAGGCAGGAGAATCGCTTGAAACTGGGAGGCAGAGGGAGGTTGCGGTGAGCCAAAATCGCGCCATTGCACTCCAGCCTGGGAACAAGAGCAAAACTCCATCTCAAACAAAATTAAAAAATATATAAAAACTAAAAACAGCATCAAGTGTAGAAAATAATATAGGCAGCTTTAAGTTGCTTAAGAATAAAATTCAAAGAAGGAAATGAGAAGAGACAGATAGGCCAAGCCTGGATCAGCAAACGCCTTTGTGTTCTGTTAAAAAAAAAAAAAAAAAGTTCAGATATCAACTTGTAGGAAAAGGGGTGATATTTAGCAACTTGATGCCCAGGTGTGGTGTTGTCAAATTTGTGCTGTCTAGTGGCTATGAGAGGATGGATTTGAACAGGAGAAAACACAAGCAGAGAAGCCAGTTTGGAAACATTCAATAGTTCTGTAATGATTTAACGAAAAGCTGAACAAGATCAATGCCAAAAAAGAGAGAGTCCACCAGACACACACTATTATAGGCGTGAAAACAATGCTGGAAGTTTAACATGGTGGAGCACCTTGGATTTACCAACCTCGTTTTCGGAGTAGAAGTATATGCATTTAGAAAGAATTATTTAATAAAACAACTGGAGTAAAAAGGAAGACTGCTCACATCTCAAGGGGTCATACTTACTATATAAGCAGAGGTTCAGTCAGGAGCAGGGCTTTCATTTTACTAGATGGGGACACAAATTTAGGGTAGAGCTAAATTACTCTAGACAACAGAGGAGAGACTAATCCTACAGCTACCAGGAGTCCCTGTCTCCGTGGGTTTTTGTTTGTTTTACACAATGATCATCCTATTAATTAGATAATATTGGTCTGAAGTCGCCCAAATTATTAGCCTGCCCTGATTACCCACATATTGAAGTCAATCATTGTCTAAATTATTGACAGCAGGAATACAGGCAAAGAGAAAGATTCTAGAAATAGAATTAAAATTGTCAGGATGTGATGGTTGGTCATGTGAAAAATGCCCAAAATGAGAAATCAGGAATGTATATTAAACAGCATAACTAATGGACACTAGCCTGAATAACTAACTGGGTGACAAAATAATCTGCAATCAAACCCCTATGACACAAGTTTACCTATATAACAAACCTGCACATGCAACCCTGAACTTAAATAAAAGTGAAAAAAAGAGCATAGCCACAGTCTCTTATATGAAATCCATATATTCAGAAGTGTTTCAGGATATGGAAAGTTTCTGGTTTAATACAAATAATATGATATATATATACATATACATATATTTACATACACAAACACACACACACACACATATATTTCACAGCACAGGCAGGAGGACCTACACCAGTGCCACAGTCAAACATATTAACATTTCTTCAATGAAGTATGAGTATTAGTATCAAGTGACATCAATTAAGAGGTAACTTCATTTCAGTCCAGTCCAGTTCTGCCTCAAAGGAATTGAAGCCAGGTCAGATTTCATTGCCAAATGGTTGGTGAGAACTTCTTACTTTTCAGAGTTCTTTTAACTTCAGAATTGTGGAATTCATATTTTTCTGGGGTAGAGATGAGAGTGCTGGGTGATTTAGGCAGGGTCACCCTCTGATTGTTCCTCTCCAATGGTCTCTGAAAGTAGGAAACTTCTTGACTACCATGAACTGAAGCAGGAATATGGATACCCAGCCACATCCTCTGACTGTCATGGGTCCCAACAAGTCACCTGACCTCAGCATAATTACTTATTAGAGTTTATGAATTTTTGATGATCTTAGTGTGTCACCTAGAAGTCAGGGAATAAAGTCCCTGAGAGATTATCACCATGAGATCGTAAAAAATCTGTCAATATATGCCAGGTTGAGTAGCAAACTTAGCATAATGCATACTGCATGCTGGGTACCTTGAATCAGAAACAGCAGCAGCTCCAGGTAGAATGAGACTCTGCCTATCTCCTGAGCCAGACACTGTCTCTTCCCATGAACAGACATCATTAACTCTGACAACAATTTTTTTTTAAAAGCTCAATGAGGTGGTCATCCAGAGTTTAGAGTAGAAAAAAGGGTCAGGCATGGTGGCTGACACCTGTAAATCCCAGCACTTTGGGAGGCTGAGGCAGGTGGATCATGAGGTCAGGAGTTCGAGACCAGCCTGTCCAAGACGGTGAAACCCCTTCTCTACCAAAAATACAAAAACATTAGCTGGGCATGGTGGCAGGCACCTGTAATCCCAGCTAATCGGGAGGCTGAGTCAGGAGAATTGCTTGAACCTGGGCAGCAGAGGTTGCAGTGAGCCGAGATCGCACCACTGCACCCCAGCCTGGGCAACAGAGTGAGACTCTTTGCCCACCCCAGCCCACCCCTCCAAAAAAAAAAAGAAAAAAAAGAAAAAAACACGCACAGGACATGAGTTGTGTGTTTGGAGGGAAGAGTGAGATAGTACCTATCCAAGAAATGGCCCATGGAAATCGCAGATCTGAAAATGACCAAGGATGACAGCAGAGAAATACAGAAGGTTATAACCATAAACAGCAGGGTGAGAATGATCCATGGAGCCATAGGGACTAAAGCAATATGCACCAGAACATAGAATCTGCATAGCTGTTGAGTAAGTCCTGATCACCACACCACACATTGCCTTCTAGAGGGAAGGGAGAAAACCAGAATGAATAATGTCCCTGCTTGAAGCAGCTGGGGGTGAGGGGTATGATTACGCTTAGAGGATTACTATACATGTTACATCTTTGTACTCACTAGCAAGAGTCATGTGAAACACACTGTTTATACAAAACTTGCTGGTTTATAGCTATCTAAGTGGATAGTGGTACTACCAACCAAAATCTTTTTTCTTAAGTGGGGTTTCAGAAGAAGATGGTTAGTTCATTTGGGGTCATACTGAATTGGGATGCTTATATATTATACAGGTAGAGATGTCTCATTAGCTATTAGATATACACATCTCAAGTTAGAAGGAGATATCTGTGCTGGAGATAGCGATTTAAGGTGTTGGTAGCAGATAAAAAGAATGTTGAAATTACTTGTAGAGAATAAGCTGATGAGAATATTGTACACTGATGATAGGATCCTGAAGAATACCACCATCTAAAGAATAAGCAGTGAGAGAAAAACCAACAGAAAAGACAGAAACAAAGATGAATGGAAGAACCTCTTATTACCAAGTCAGGAGAGAATAAAGATTAATAAGGAGGTAATAATTGTCTAAGTGAGAGAAGAAAATATATCCATTATATTTGGAAACAAGAAGGATATAGATGATATAAAGGGAAATTTTCCAATACAGTGGTGGAATCGGAAACTAGATCATAGCACATAGAGGAAGAGTAGGTGGAAAGATTATGTATAGAATACTCTCTCCAGGAATTTTTAAGAGATCAGATGTCGTTTGTTAGATGACTGCTTGGTAATTAGTGGGGATTACTGTAACACAATCATCCAAATCAGAGTGGTATAAAGCTTGATATCAGGTCCTTTCCTGAAACCATACCTGTGTAGATGAGAGGAGAAGATAGTCATTGATTCCCTGTTCGTCTCTCACGACCTCTATTTGGCCACATCCAACCCTCTAGCAGACTGGAATGGCAGAGGGAGCACCTTGAACAGCAGCCTCGATGCTGCTGAGATGCTGGACCTGGGAACCAGAATGTGGGAACAAAATGTTCCACAGTAGTGGGTTGCTTCAGAAATTTATATTTGATTTCCTACTCCACAAGAAAATGCATTTAATATTTTATAATGTTTATTAATGAAACTAATGTATTTGTTGCTAAAACACTTAACTTGCAACCAGCCCAATGTATCACCTTCATAGCATTTTCTTATATGATAGATTTCAAAGCCATCCCAACTTTACTATCATGCATAAAGTCTAAAATTCTTGACAGTTATCCAATTTTTGATCTCTTTATCTCTGACATATCAGAGATCCCTCTCATTTTCTCCTGAGGGCAGAATACCTTGCCAAAGTGCCAGACCATTTTCTTAACTCTCACTCTATCCTCTTTAACCTTCCCTACTTCCTCCACCTTCCTAATCAAGAATAGATGGGAGCACAGAAACTCAAACTCACCAAAGTTGTCAGAGATTATGGTCTTTGGGTTGGAAAAATACCTTCCAAAACAGGTGGTTATCACCTTTCTCAGAGCACCCAGCTATTCACCTTGAAGCAGATGACTAGGCAGGTACAGGGAGGCCATGACTTATTGATAGAGAAATCAAGTTTCCAGTTTTCATACATTCCATCTTTTCACAATTGCTTTTCCTTTGGGAGGCCAAGGTGAGCGGACCACCTGAGGTAAGGAGTTTGAGACTAGCCTGACCAATATGGTGAAACCTCATCTCTACTAAAACTACAAAATTAGCCAGGTGTGATGGCAGGCGCCTGTAGTCCCAGCCACTCAGAGGCTGAGACAGGAGAATTGGTTGAACTCGGGAGGTGGAGGTTGCAGTGAGCCGAGATCGTGCCCACCGCACTCCAGCCTGAGTGACAGAGCGAGACTCCATCTCAAAAAAAAAAAAAAAAAAAAAAAAAAAATAGCAGAAGCTCTTTCCTTTTGCTCTCTTCCTTGTGGTAATGTCCGGCCCTCATTTCGAAGAAGATAGCTGCCACTATTTTACTCCAATCACAACAGGCATGGGAGACAACACTCAGTAAAGATTTACTGGGGCTCTCTAGCATTCCATTCATTTCTTTACACCCGAAATCTGCAGAGAGACATCCTTTATCCTTGTCCCTGTGCTCTGAACCCAAACCAAATTATTCTGATCACCAGGAAAATTAGCTTTAACCTATCTAAAGTTTTTTCCAGACAGCAATGTTGGTGGGCATACAACAATATGACTGAAGACTTACAATGCACGTGATTAAACCAGTGAGAGGAACCAGGTCTGCAGCAACTCAAAGATGATCTCATGAAGCAGGCTTAATGTCACCACTTTGTACCAATATAAATTATTTAGCTCATGAAATGCTGTCAACCCCTCCCTAAATCATTTCCAAATATGGAGCTAATTAGACCACATGTTGCTCTGAATCTGATTACAATATATTTGATTAGCATGTAGAGTTTTATCCCAGTAAATTGTCATCATCATAAGGTTGGAAACCCTATTGCCAGGGCATCCTGGAGGGGAATATACACAATTCAGCCTTTATTAAAATTCTAACTTAGTCAAACTTAATGGTGTTCTTGGTTCTCATCACTAAGTCAAAAGAATGCCGATTTCTCTCTCTCTCTCATTGATCTCCCCCAAAATTACTAGCGACTTTTGTATGTTTCCTTGGGTTTACTTAACGCAAAATTTCTATTCACCAACCTTGATATCATTTTTTCCTCCAAAACCATAAATTTGCCTCTTGGATTCCCAATCAAATCAATACTACCCCCACAAAAAGGGAATACCACAAAAGTAGGAAAATTGATGCAAGAATAGTGTGTTCCATGCACAACTATTTTGGTTTAACTTTTAGATTTCCAATTATTATGGATACATCATGGCTGTACATATGTATCAGATACATGGGATATTTTGATACATGCATGCAATGTCTAGTGATCAGATCAGGGTGACTGGAGTGTGTATCCATCACCTCAATCATTTATCATTTCTTTGCATTAGAAACATTCCAATTGCACTCTTCGTTGTTTTGAAATATACAACAAATTGTTAACTATAGTTAGCATATTGTTCTACTATGGATCTTATTCCTTCTATCCCATTTTTATACCCATTAACCATCCCATCTTTATCCATCCCTTCCCAACCTCTGCTAACCATCATTCTTCTCTTTATCTCAGTGAGTTCAATAATCTTTAGTTCCCACATGAGAAAATGCAATATTTGTCTGTGCCTGGCTTATTTCATTTGACATAATGTCCTCCAATTCCATCCATATTATTACAAATGACAAAATTTCCTTCTCTTTTATAGATAAATAATATTCTATTGTGTATATGTGCCACATATTCTTTATCCATTTATCTGCTAATGGATACTTAGGTTGATTCCATGCCTTATATATTGTGAATGGTGCTACAATAAACACAGGAAAGCAGATGCCTGTAACATACTTATTTTATTTCTTTTAGATATATACTTAGTAGTGGGATTGCAGATAATATATTTCTATTTTTAGTTTTTTGAGGAATCACCATACTGTTCTCCACAGTGGCTATACTAATAATATACATTCCCGCCAAGAGTGTATGAGGGTTCCCCTTTCTCCATACCCTCTAGTATTTTAAATTATTTTGATATTTGAGGCTCAGCTCATTACCCTTCCTCCATGAAGTCCTTCTTTAAGCGTCCCAGAAAGAAAACAATATCTAATGTTCTCATTCTCTGAATCTTATTGGGCATTTGCCCATGTTCCTTGTATTGGTAATTTATTATTTTATGTACATTAGCTCATTTCACAACTAGATCATAACTTTATTGAATCATTAACGCCTTTGACAACCATTCACTAAGCAACAACTCTGACACTGAACTACATGGTACAGTTACAAAAGTGAGTAAGAAAAACAATTGTCTTCTAGAAGTTCACAGCACTGTCAAAGAAGCAGTGGTTTGTATACTGCTTTGTGTCCCCAGGACACAAAGTTAAATTATGAAAATGGTAAGTGATATCAATAGTATAAAATAACATATAGACTTCTCAAATGGCAAGAGATTCAATTCTTTATAAAATTGACAGTCCTTCATTATTCACTTCCCTGAAGAATTTGAAGCAATGACTTCTAAGTCCTCTTAAGATTCTGAAGATTCTTTTTGCCATGGTATGCTAACCAGTCTCACTCATCTCGGCAAAGCTTCATCTTAACAGAGAACCATCTTGATTTTTACTTGGAGTAGTTCCAAGAAAAGAAATACTCTCCACTCTCCTTCAACTCAAATGGGCATTTGAGTTAGTTCCATGTCTTTGCTATTGTAAATAGTGCTGCAATAAACATACTTGTGCATGTGTCTATATAGTAGAATGATTTATATTCCTTTGAGTACATACCCAGTAATGGGATTGCTGAGTCAAAAGGTAATTCTGGTTCTAGATCCTTGAGGAATTCCCACACTGTCTTCTACAATGGTTGAACTAATTTACATTGCCGCCAACAGTGTAAAAGCATTCCTATTTCTCCACAGCTTCACCAGCATCTATTGTTTCTTAACTTTTTAATAATCGCCATTCTGACTGGTGTAAGATGGTATCTCATTGTGGTTTTGATTTGCATTTCTCTAATGATCAGTGATGTTGAGCTTTTTCTCATACATTTGTTTCAAAGGGAACGCTTCCAGCTTTTGCCCATTCAATATGATATTGGCTGTTTGTCATAAATAGCTTTTATTTTGAGATATGTTGCATCAGTACCTAGTTTATTGATGGTTTTTAACATGAAGGACTGTTGGATTTTATCAAAGGCCTTTTCTGCATCTACTGAAATAATCATGTGGTTTTTGTCACTGGTTCTGTTTATGTGATGGATTATGTTTATTGATTTGCATATGTTGAACCAGCCTTGCATCCCAGGGATGAAGCAGACTTGATCGTGGTGGATAAGTTTTTTGATGTGCTGCTGGATTCAGTTCGCCAGTATTTTGTTGAGGATTTTCACATTGATGTTCATCAGGGATATTGGCCTGAAATTTTCTTTTTCTGTTGTGTCTCTTCAAGGTTTTGGTATCGAGATGATGCTGGCTTCATAAAATGAGATAGGAAGGAGTCCCTCCTTTTCAGTTTTTTGGAATAGTTTCAAAAGGAATGATACCAGCTCCTCTTTGTACCACTAGTAGAATTCAGCAGTGAATCCGTCTGGTCCTGAGCTATTTCTTGTTGGTAGGCAATTACTGCCTAAATTTCAGCACGTGTTATTGGTCTATTCAGGGATTTGACTTCTTCCTGGTTTAGTCTTGCAAGGGTGTATGTGTCCAGGAACTTATCCATTTCTTCTAGATTTTCTAGTTTATTTACATAGATTGTTTACAGTATTCTATGTTAGTTTATAATTTCTGTGGGGTCAGTGGTGATATCCCCTTTACCATTTAGTATTGTGTCTACATGATTCTTTTTTCTTATTAGCCTAGTTAGCAGTCTATATATTTTGTCAATTTTTTTCAAAAAACGAGCACCTGGGTTGATTCTTGAAAGGGTTTTTCATGTTTCTATCTCCTTCAGTTCTGCACTGATCTTAGTTATTTCTTGTCTTCTGCTAGTTTTTGAATTTGTTTGCTCTTGCTTCTCTAGCTCTTTTAATCATGTTAGGGTCTCAATTTGAGATCTTTCTAGCCTTCTGATGTGGGCATTTAGTGCTATAAATTTCCCTCAACACTGCTTTAGCTGTGTCCCAGAGATTCTAGCACATTGTCTCTTTATTCTCATTGGATTCAAAGAACTTGTTGATTTCTGCCTTAATATCATTATTTACCCAGGAGTCATTCAGGAGCAGGTTGTTCAGTTTCCATGTAGTTGTGCGGTTTCGAGTTTCTTAATCATGAGTTCTAATGTGATTGCACTGTGGTCTGAGAGACTGTTAGGATTTCCATTCTTTTTCATTTACTGAGGAGTGTTTTACTTCCAATTATGTGGTTGATTTTAGAATAAGTGTCATGTGTCACTGAAAAGAATATATATTCTGTTGATTTGGGGTGGAGAGTCCTGTACATGTCTATCGGGTCCACCTGATCCAGTGCTGAGTTCAAGTCCTAAATATCATCATTAATTTTCTGTCTTGTTGATCTAATATTGACAGTGGGGTGTTAAAGTCTCCCACTATTATTGTGTGAGTCTAAGTCTCTTTGTAGGTCTTCTAAGGATTTATTTTATGAATCTTGGTGCTCCTGTATTGGATGCATGTATATTTATGATAGTTAGCTCTTCTTGTTAAATTGATCCCTTTACTATTACGTAATGCCCTTCTTTGTCTTTTTTGATCTTTGTTGATTTAAAGTCTGTTTTGTCAGAGACTAGGACTGCAACCCCTGCTTTTTTTCCACTTTCCATTTGCTTGCTAAATTTTCCTCCATCCCTTTATTTTGAGCCTATGTCTGTCTTTGCACATGAGATGGGTCTTGTGAATACAGCACACTGATGAGTCTTGACTCTTTATCCAATGTGCCAGTCTGTGTCTTTTAATTGGGGCATTTAGCCTATTTACATTTAAGGTTAGTATTGTTATGTGTGAATTTGATCCTGTCATAATGATGCTATCTGGTTAGTTTGCACACTAGTTGATGCAGTTTCTTCATAGTGTCTATTTTGGTGTGTTTTTGCAGTGGCTGGTACCGGTTTTTTCTTTCCATGTTTATTGCTTCCTTCAAGAGCTCTTGCAAGGCAGGCCTGGTGGTGATGAATTCCCTCAGCATTTACTTGCCTGGAAAGGATTTTATTTCTCCTTTGCTTATGAAGTTTCGTTTGTCTGGATATGAAATGCTGGATTGAAAATTCTTTTCTTTAAGAATGTTGAACACTGGCCCCCGCTCTCTTCTTGCTTGTAGGGTTTCTGCTGAGAGGTCCACAGTTAGTCTTATGGGCTTCCCTTTGTAGGTGACTTGGCCTTTCTCTCTGGCTGCCCTTAACATTTTTTCCTTCATTTTGACCTTGGAGAATCTGATGATTGTGTTTTGGGATTGATCTTCTCATAGAATATCTTAGTGGTGTTCTCCGTATTTCCTAAATTTGCATGTTGGCCTGTCTTGCTAGGTTGGGGAAGTTCTCCTGGATAATATTCTGAAGTGTATTTTCCAGCTTCTTTCCATTTTCCCCGTCTCCTCAGGTACTCCAATCAATCATAGGTTCAGTATTTTTACATAGTCCCATATTTCTCAGAGGCTTTGCTCGTTCCTTATCATTCTTTTTTATCTAATCTTGTCTGCATGCCTTATTTCAGCAAGGTGGACTTCAAACTCTGATATCCTTTCTTCTGCTTCGTTGATTTGGCTATTGATACTTGTGTATGCTTCACGAAGTTCTCGTGCTGAGTTTTTCAGCTCCATCAGGTTATTTATATTCCCCTCTAAACTGGTTATTCTAGTAAACAGCTCCTTTAACTTTTTATCTGTGGTCTTAGCTTCTTTGTGTTGGGTTAGAACATGCTCCTTTAGCTCAGCAGAGTTTGTTATACCCATCTTCTGAATCCTACCTTCTATCAATTCGTCCATCTCATCCTCCATCCAGTTCTGCACCCTTGCTGGAGAGGTGTTGAGATCATTTGGAGGAGGAGAGACATTCTGGCCTTCTGGGTTTTCATCATTTTTTTGTTGATTCTTTATCATTTTCATGAGTTTGTCTAGTTTTGATCTTTGAGGCTGCTGACCTTTGGATGGGGTTTTAGTGGGGACTTTTGTTGTTCATGCTGTTGTTGCTTCATTTTTTTCAATGATCAGGTCTCTCTCCTGTAGGGCTACTGCAGTTTGCTGGGGGTTCATTTCAGGCCCTATTCATCTGGTTCACTCCTGCACCTGGAGATGTCACTCAAGGAGGCTGGAGAACAGCAAAGATGGGTGCCTTCTTCTTCCTCTAGGATCTCTGACCTCAAGGGGTACCGACCTGATGCCAGTAGGATTGCTCCTGTAGAGGGTGTCTGCCAACCCAGTTGAGTGACATGGGGAGGAGGACCCATTTAATGAAGCACTATGACTGTCCCTGGGTGGAGGAGGTACGCCATGCTGGGGGGAAACCCACTCATCTGGGCTGCCCGGATTCCTCAGAACTAGCAGGAGAAAAAACTAAGTCTGCTGGTCCACAGAGACTGTGGCCACCCCTCCCCTAGACGCTCAGGCCCGGGGAGATCTGAATTCTATCCCTGAGCCCCTGACCGGAGTTACTGGAGTTCCTGTAGGGAGGTGCCGCCCAGTGAGGAGAGAGAGGTCAGTGTCAGGCCTGAAGAGGCACTCTGGTTGCAGTCTGCCACATTTGGTGTGTTGAGCTGTGAGGGACACCTCTTAGGACCAAGTGGTCCAGCCTCCCTGGCTCCAGCACGGTAAAAGCACAGTCTGGAGCTATAGAGATGGCTGCCACCCTTGCCCCACTTTGGGAGCTTGGTGTGTTCAGCAGATATCAGTCCCAGTGCTGGCTGCTGCCCCTCCCCACAAGGACCTCAAATGGCTGAGAGAGCAGACAGCTGCAGCTGTGGTGCTCGTTGCCCCTTCCCCCAGGAACTCAGCAGGCTTAAGCTTTAGTTGAATGGCTGTTGAGAATATGCTTGGCTCCTAGGCTCCAGTGGTGTGGGTTCACGAGTGGGATCTTCCAATCCACGGGTGGCACAGTTCCGTGGCAAAAGCACGGTTTCCCAGGCTGGGTAACACACTCACTCACCGTCTCCCTTGGCTGGGGGGTGGGGGCTCCCCTGCCTCATGTGGCTCTCAGGTGGGCTGCCCACCACACTGCTCTTTCTTCCTCTACATGGGTCACACCAGCTGCCTAGTCAGTTCTGGTGACAGAACCCGGATACCTCGGTTGCCACTGCAGGATTCACATGCTATTATGTTTCTTTTTGATGGGAGCCTCTGATCATGCTTCTTCTAGTCGGTCATCTTGGCCCCACCCCCCAATATTAATATTATTTGTGATTAAAATATTTTTCCCGATAGTTTTCAATGTTAATCACAAATTAAGTTTTCTGATTAATATTAAATACTATAGGGGAAAATATTTGTGTGCAAATTTTAACCCATTGTTCCAAGTATCATAAAGCAGACTCTATTGTAAATTGTTATGATCCTTTTGGGATCATGAGAGCTCAACTCCTAATATCCATAATCAACATTAAATAAAAATTTATGTAATATCTTTCCTATTCTTCTTTATTACGCAAATCACAGAGATAATCTACACTTAAAAAGCTCTGATTCTGGATAGTGAATGATTAATTAATAACACCCTGAACTATTCCTACAGAGAGATGTTTAATGTCACAAGACGTGTCATTGCCTCATTCATTCTGCTCAGTGTAGCATCAATTTTCTCCTTGTACCCCAATTTTAAAAAGCACTTTTTCCTCAGAATAGTTGGAATGGTGGAACACTCCATCAACACAAGCATTCCCAAGAACGTTTTACATAAAGGAAAAGAATGCACCCCAAACAATAATATAGGTTAACTCTTTAGATATTTTTATTAATAGGTATTCTAGACAGAATTTGCTCTACCTAAATACTGCAATGTATTCAATACTCTGGACACCAAAAGAAGAAAAGGCATGCTATCGGTGCCATTCAGAAGACTGTATTCACTGAGATCATTTCTGTCTAGATCTCATGCATATTTGTTCCACCTGAATGAATGATACTGGTGAGGCTTTCTGTGACTAAGAGCCTCATCATCACTGTCCCATGGAGGCAGACAGAAATTCTAGATTCTACTTTGTGTTTGCCAGGACTGGCTGTCATAGAAATTATTACCATAATTCCATTTCTGCTTCATTTTCACCACTTTAGATGCCTCGCTCAGCTTTCTCATATTACTGCCCCCATAGGCTTTTTCTCCCACACCTCCTAGAATCTGCTTTCCGACCCTTTAAAAGTCAAGCATGTGAGAATATCTTTGTACGATCCCTCCTAGAAATACTTGTGTCAACAACTGAAATAAAATTTCATCCAACAGCTAGCAGGTTGTGGGAAAGGTGTCTTGCAAGAGGAGAGCTAAGGTAGGGCTCTCCCAAGAAGGCCATGAAATCACACCATGCACACAGTGCTCAAATCCACCTGTGAAATGACTGGCCTGGAGTAAGAAATAAGGTTCTAGAAAAAAATTATACCTCAAATTGACCATATTCCTGCTGCATGACTGGCATTTATTAAATGTGACATTTTCTTTGGCACTCTTGTATCCTACCATTGTTTAATGACTGAGGAATTTAGGAAATCAGGAATTAGTGCTATCGGAGAGAGAGGAAAAGTTTGCCAAATAGTTGTATAAAGGAAGACAGTTGCACCTGAGCTATGTCTGCTTAAAGGTCAAATTAAGCATATCCATACTGCTTCCGAATAATGGGACAAGTAAATACATGCCCCCCTACACCCCTCGCTTAAAGGAGATTTCACCATGACAAGCAGAGTGTCATTTATTAGGCTGCTTTCAGACAAATCCACTCAAATTCATCTAATTACAAGATGTGGTCTGTCCAGAAGCTTCCTCAGCACAGCCCAGTGAAGAAAAGCATCAGTAATTGCTTAAAATGTGTCAAGTACACAGTCTTTCAAGTAGGGAAGTTTAAAAATGCCATTTCACACAACAATGGATTTGTTACTAAATATTCTTGACAGAATACCAAGGAAATGTGAAGCCAAAGGGTATCTATGGGTATATTACACCCTGCTCAATGTATGTATCCCTTCATTCAATCATTGAGTAGTTATAAGCTTTAGAGGTTACTGATGCCCAAGTGAGGTTCTTAGTATTCCTGTCATAAGTACATATATATATATATATATACACACACACACACACACACAGAGAGAGAGAGAGAGAGGAGAGAGGGATGGGGAGAAAGAGAGATGGGGTGAGGGAGAAAGAGAGATGGGGTGAGGGAGAAAGAGAGATGGGGTGAGGGAGAAAGAGAGATGGGGTGGGGGAGAAAGAGAGATGGGGTGGGAGAGAAAGAGAGATGGGGTGGGAGAGAAAGAGAGATGGGGTGGGGGAGAGAGAGAGATGGGGTGGGGGAGAAAGAGATGGGGTGGGGGAGAAAGAGGGGGTGGGGGAGAAAGAGATGGGGTGGGGGAGAAAGAGAGATGGGGTGGGAGAGAGAGAGAGATGGGGTGGGAGAGAAAGAGATGGGGTGGGGGAGAAAGAGATGGGGTGGGGGAGAAAGAGAGATGGGGTGGGGGAGAAAGAGAGAACCCCAGTGATGGGGACAAAAAGAGTGTTAAACTAAATCCTGAGCAATCTACATTTGCCCTCTTATTTTTCCCCTCTCACCCTGGGTAATGGTTTTTGTACCTAAAAAATGGTAACTTACCTAGACAAAGCAAAATTGGAATGGTAGCATGACCCAGCCAAAAGAACTTCATAAGTAGCACCAAAAGATAAGATGAGAGGGAGAAAAGATCGAGGAAAGAGTGATCAGAACTGTAAAACAAGAATAGACAATAAAGTATAAGGGAAATTATGTCCTTTTATACCCCTATAGTCTTTTGTACAATCTTTTCTTATTCATCTGGAGCCAGGGAACAGTTATAAATAAATATTTCTCATTTCCACTGATCCATGTATATCAAAGTGATACTGCACTTTTCTTCTCAGGGGCCACGATATCATTAGAAGACTTTTAATGCAGTGAAATCTCATAGCAAACTTTCAAGTTAGCACCTTCAAGAATTCAGCCACATATCAGTAGACTGTCATTAAATGTAATAGAGTGAGGTCCTCTACAAGCCAGACATCCATGTGCTAGGTACAAGGGAAACATCAGTGAAGACAAACATGATGCCTGCCCTGGTGGGAAATTTGGTCCAGTGAGATGGGGCAAGGTTACAGGGGACAGTGAGGTTGTGCAGTAAAAAAATAACTAGCAGCTTTGGGCCAGGTCTACCATTCCTGTGCTGAAGCTGAAAGCAGAGGACCCCCTCCAGCCAGGCATGGACTATTCCTACCCATTTTGTGTAGGTGAGTTGGTGATATCATCTTCAGAAGGAAAGGACCTCACTGTCTGTGTCTCTGAGTTATGGCTCTAGGGAAACCACTCAAATTACAGGAAAGTTCAGGCTAGAAGACTTTCTATTTCTATTTATTTTTCAATCCAAGTCATTGCACCAACCCTTCAAATGCCTCCAGATGACTGAGTCATGAACACTCTTGTCAGTGGTACTTGACATTAACTAGATTGATTGCACCAGAATAGAAATCAGCTGCACGATAAGTGATTATGGCTTTTCTGAACTGGAGCGGGTATGGATCTATCTTCCATCAAGACTTTCAAAGTCAGGAGCACAGGATAAAATTAATATATTTTAATGCAATGAGGCTTATCTTCCTTTTCACTAGCATCAGCATATAATGAGGTACTTTACCCCATGTTATCCAATAGTACATTCAAACTGAACCAAACTGTAATGGCAATTAGACTCTGTATTTAATTAAAAGCTCAAGATGTATTCTCATGCATTATTCTTTACATCAATTCATATTTATAGTCCAATTCTGACAATTATGTATTTCTTATGTATCAAATTCTTCTTTTGCTCACACTGAAAAACAAAGACTTAAAATATCTGATTTAAGGATTTGATAATGTATTTGGAGACAGCAAGTAAATATGTGTGAAATAATTTATAAATAAGCAAGTACTAAGCTATATGAAACAGTACCAATTAACACATAGTAAAATTCCAAGTGGAGGCAATTAGAGAATAAAATTTATGTCATTATGAATAAGCTTCTCATTGTATGATATAGTGAAATTAAGATAGGAATGATCAAGCAGCTAATATTTCATCAAAAAAAAGGGAAGGACTCCCTGATCAAGATATAACAATTTCAAAAGTTTGTGTTGCATATGTATAGCAGAGACCAGGTCTTATTAGTCATATGTCCTACCTCCCACAGGGTCACCCATATGGGTGTGTGAGTCCACAGGCTATTTTTTGTGGGGTCCTGATCTAAATAAACAACATGATTTAAAACTGTATTAAAAATGTGTGAGCCTTTCTGATGTATAGTGACATACTGATGAAGCTTTGGAATACTGGATAGAAAAGAGGTACCTACATATTTGTTTAGTGCCCGTTCTGCATGAGAAGATCATTTACAGTGTCCAGGAACCAACCCTTCTTGTTCAGATCCAGGAACTATCCCTTTGTGGCTTTTGTCAGATGTACCATTCTTGGCTACTTTCTACCACTTAAGAAAAAGTCAGAAATGTCATTATTACTCAAAATTCTATAGAACCTGTTTATATGGAAACAATATTGACCTTCTTGTCTTAGAATTTGCATAATACCTTATTTAATGCTGGTTACATCATTACTAATGATGTCGCATTATCTATAAATACTGGCTTTGTACAATTCTCAGGTTATTGCTGTGCTTAGTTGTTGATGGGCACAAATTCAAGTCTTATCTAAAGTATGCGGGAAATGTGAATAATTCATTGTTGAGCATACAGTTCAAAATCTTCAAGTACAAATGCAGAACACATTCTCCAACCATGTCTTTTCTTGAATTCATTATGCCATAATCACTGCATTCCTAGAATGTGATCTCTTTCAAGTTAACTGCACTCCTGCCTTCCAAATACCATCATCACACCTGTGAGCGGAGGGGGAAAAAAGGATTCCCATTCACAAGGAATGTTTGTGTTTTATTTATCACTGCATAAGACTGAACCAGGAAAGCTCAATGTCACATCAATAGGAGGCAATTCAGAGAGAACGTCTACCCAAAGGACCTGTCAGTATTGGGGAGCAACAGTCTCAACAGCCAGGAGGAAATAAGTACAGCCACCCCAGGAGGACTGCCTGACACTGGCATAGAGCTGGCAGGGGATGAGGTAACTGCCCTGGGTGCCAGCTTTGGGGAACACACATGATAAAGAATACCTCCTGCCACTCCCACCACCCTTAGGCACTATGGACCAAAGGGAACACTGCAGTGGGAACATTGATGGGCAGAGGCCAATACAACACATGGCTCAAATCCATGGGTCATCAACAGACGACTGGTAGTCCAGAACCCTAAACCCATCTGTTATCTAGTATAAGTGAGAGTTATCCTAAATAAGCATGTCAGCAAATTCTGGTTGTCCAGTCTTATGCAATTCTGTGAAAGCTATTTTACACAGACTAGCAGAAGCAATCATCTTGCTACCACACCACCCTCCTGGAACTGGGGCTTATTCACAGAGCCCCAGGGAGATCCCACTGGATTGTAGGATAGAGAGTGAGAGAGCACTCTACAGAGAAGGGGAGACCAAGGACCATGTAGGTCCAGGTCCAGGCTCAGGATGACCACTCCAGATGGTATTGCCAGTTATGGCCAGTCCTAGCCACCAGAGTGAGACTTACAGAAGATTGAGACATGTGTGGCCAGGCGCAGTGGCTCACAACTGTAATCCCAACTCTTTGGGAGGCCTAGGCGTGTGTATCACCTGAGGTCAGCAGTTCAAGACCAGCCTGGCAAAATCCCATCTCTACAAAAAATTTAGCTGGGCATAGTGAAGAACACCTGGAATCCCAGCCACGAGAGAGGCTGAGGCAGGAGAATTGCTTGAACCCAGGAGACGGAGACTGCAGTGAGCCGAAATTTTGTGCCACTGCACTCCTGCTGCCTGGGCAACAGAGCAAGACTCTGTCTCCGAAAAAAAAAAAAAAAGGGAGATAGGTGCTTTTCATGATCAAGACCCACGCCACGCATGCCAAGGTCTATGGTCTATGCTTAAAGCCCCTGTCTGAATGGCAGCTCTGGCTGCAGCCCATCTCAAGAAATGCAGGACATCTTAAGGAGGCTCTCCAACACAAGGGACCCATTGAACCCTGTGGTCTGAGGCAGAGACCTCACTAGCTCAAATCTAAGGGCAAAATTAACCTCCACAGCACTTCATATAATTCAAGGTAAGCATTAAGTCATGCTGAATTTGATCAAGTCTCAAACCATTCTTATTCAGTGTAGTCTATGAAAGGAAAACAGGAATGTCACAAAGAGCAGGGCACCCTTTTTCCTTTTCCTCCACTATTCCCCAAGTAAATTGAAGATTGTTTTTCATCTTGCAAACTAATCCAGAATACAAAAACTATTGAGAACTGGCAGCTGGAATTCTTTCCCCTTCATCCCAGCTGGAAGCCACAGGCATTGGTATGGGAAATTCTGGTTTTATTCTGTTGAACAGAAGCTATTTCAGCTTCCGTGGGGCTTGAGGCTCACACAACTTTGAGAGCCTTCTTTAGGAAAAAGGATGAAAAAAACTAAAATACAAAATTAAGTACAAATGTAAATATTTATTTATAATGAGGAAAGTCACAACAAATGACAAATTTTAAAAGCCAACATAAAATTTTGCACATAAACATACTTGGTATTTATAGCACTACTGTGAGTTTATTTCCTACAAACACAAGAACTATGGAAATTTTATTTTGTGTGGTCTCCATAAAAAAGAGTACAATGTGTATCTCATTATATATACTGCATTTTCAATTACTTCTGGCAGAGAAAACTTCTGAATTGACAAGGTGTTGATGAGAACCTAATTTTCCATTTATAATAATTTTATAAGTCTGATGACTAGCTTCTGGCTTCATACATTTAACCTTTCATTCTCTTTAACGATCCATATATTTCTGTTCAAATTGTGATACAATAAGTCTATGTTTGAATTGGCAAAGAGGGAGAAAGTTGGTAGATTACTGGATGTCATTTTTACACTGGGACAGCAATAATTTAACTGGATACATGAAATTCTTGGAAAACTACACAACAATATTCCAGTAAGTCAAAAAGGGAAGTTGGACTGGGAAAACTCTTGGACTTAATAAATCGAAGTCAAAATAGCTTCCTATTGCAAACTTTACAGAGCCATTATCACCATGGATACACATTGCTAAGGCTCTTCCCCGGGCCTGGGAATAGTCCCATAAATGTGAGGGTTTCTGCATTAGCTTCATGTAAAGCCATCTCTGCTACTGAAATAAGCAACTTTCTGCAATAAGGACAATGATGTGAAATTCTGAGTGTCTCTATATTAGTTCATTCTCACGCTGCTAAAAAAAAGACATACCTGAGACTGGGTAATTTATAAAGAAAAAGAGGTTTAAATGGACGCACACTTCCACACGGCTGGGGAGGCCTCACAATCACGGCATAAGGCAAAGGAGGAGCAAAGGCACATCTTACATGATGGCAGGCAAGAGAACAATCAGTGCCCAGCAAAAGGGGAAACCCCTTATAAAACCATCAGATCTGATGACAACTAACTCACTGTCTGGAGAACAGGATGGGGGAAACCTCCCCTGTAATTCAATTATCTCCACCTGGCCCCTTCCATGACACATGGGGATTATGGGAACTACAATTCAAGATGAGATTTGGGTGGGAACACAGCCAAACCACATCAGTCTCCATCCATAAACTGACAAGTAGGTTGCATGGGTAAAATGACTTGAAAGGGATCTACTACATATGATGATGTACTTATTCACTTTAAATGGAAATAGTAAACATGTAATTCATGTAGCTCTCTAACTTATCTGGTTGAATTTCCATAAGAAAGTGGGCAGAGATCTGGAGTGGTTTGATACAAATACTGCTCCTTTCAGTAAAGCTTGGCTTCAACATGATATGTCTTTTGGACTGTTTTCTTTTCACATTGAATGTAACCAACAAACCACAGATTTCTCTTGTAGAATCTCCATTCTTTTCTGGACACACACGTTTGTCTTCCTCATGAAATCAGCAAGAAGCCTCTGTAATCAAGGAAAACCAGCTTCTACTCATTCCCCCATCCATTCTGCCTGCTCAGTTACATTTTGTGAATTGCCTCCATGATTTTCTGTGTTATTTATGTTAAATGGTCTTTCTAGTTATCTGTGTTTCTGCATTATTGATACCAGGTTCTCAAATGCCAAGTTTGATAGGATGATTTTTAAAGAGTTAAATCCGTAGTGATGAATACTTACTTCTATCTTTTTCCATGTTGACTTCCAAAAGCCATTCAGAAGAATGAAAACGGAAATAATCATTTTCAGTAGGACAAGTAGTCAGAGAAAACCCTAGGCCCCAAATTAGAATAAGTGCTGCCAAAAGCAGCTGTGGCTTTCCAATGCATGAAGCCTCAGAGCAAGCGGTAACAGGAAAGACACAGGAAACAAGGAGTCCTAGGGACCAGGCTGTGGTCAGCTGCAAATAAATGATAGCAGAATGAAGGGATGAAAGATCCCAGACAGCCTCAGCACAAATACACCCTTAGAAGTGAGAGGATCCCCTTGGAATTCCATATCTGTGTCTCTTGGCGGTAGTGGCCAGGAAAAGATACGGTGGATTTGTCAGACAGGTGGTAAAAACCCTCATGAACTAAGTCAGGTTTGGAGAGATCAAGATGACATATCTAACAGAGGCACCATATATGAAAGAAATGGCAACAAAAAAGAGATCCTGTCATTTAAGGACTAGAAGGGCTACCCCCTCTTTTCCCTTTTTCTCTACTATCACCATAAAAAAATTCCTGTAAATATCTGTCCAGGAAATTTCAAATTATTTGGATATGGGTGACAAAAATCATATACACATAAAATTCACATAGAAAGAAAAATACATGAAAAGGAGCATCAAAACTTTCCTATAGATAAGAACTTACCAGAAAAAAATGCTCCCATAAAACATAAAATTGTGACAAAAAAATTGTAACAAAATGTACATTATATGTACATTTGTACAATTTCAATGAAGTAACTATGAAAAAAGATCATAATAGGAGGTGACAGATAATAGGAGGAAATGAAATAGGAATAAACAGGAAAAATAAGAAAAGGGAAAATCATTACAGATTTAGACAAAATTAGAAAGTAAACAAAGCAAAAGGGTTGCTGTGGTAAGCATAGACACACACAAGATGGAAATTAAAAAATTAATATAATGAAACAAAATTTGTATAAATTATTAGAAAGAAAATAATATGACAGACAAGAAATAGAGTTCTAAAACAAGCATATTTGGAGTTCCTGAAAGATTAAAATTAACTTAATACTATAGAACACACACTTTAGAATATAAGAAAAAAATCTGGAATTCAAAAAGACAATCAATATATTGAAAATGCATACTGTGTATCAGTGAAAATTGACTCAGGTCGTTCAGTATAAAAACATATCTAATAAAGATATTTATCAAGTAAAGGACTTTAATTATAAGGAAAAATTATTTGGACAGCCAAACAAACATTTCAAGTCACTTAAATAAGAAAAGGAAAATTAGGCTGGCATTAGGGCTTCTATCCAGCAACATTTAATACCACAAGATGGGAGCAAAACCTACTTCAGAAATAAAATGAAGGAATTGATATAGAGCCAAGGATTTTATAGCCTTCAAAGTATGAGACACTGATTTTATTTTCAACTTCTAGCTCATCAAACATAAAGGCTGCAGACAGTTTTGGATACCTAACAAGTGAGAGGATACTGTTTACAGTATTCCCTGAGAAAACTACCACTAGATGGTTTTAAACACCAACCAACCAAAAGATCATGGACAAAACTTTGGCAAGAAGCACGACAGTGAAATTGAGTACATTTAAATGCAAAACTAAGCTCATTGCTTGCCTCCTCTCCATGAGATGACAGCTGAAGTATATCTGTCAGAAGTAAGAAATCAAGAATGGAAGAATATGCATATTTCAAAATATAAAAGTAAATGCTAAACTTAAACCATCTTGTTGACAAAAATTAGATGCTATAGAAAAGCGAGTATGGACAAAATACAGATAACGTAAGCCAGTTGAATTATAGCTCACAGTAAGTAACTAACATAATCTGTTAAAAGAAAGAAGTAACTAAGGCCATGATAGTGAGATATTCTATAAATATTTATTTATATTTGGAACAAAAAATGCTGCTCTAAACATCAGAAAAACCACATTTCGAAAGCAAATAAAACAGACTGCATTGTGTAAAACCTTCACATTTATAAAAGTAAGCACATTGAGTAGGGACTCTGCCATACTAATACAAATAAACATAATTCACCTTTCAAACAAATCAGATTTTCAAATTAGATCACAATTGAAAACCAACTCTATGCTGTATCCAAGAGGCATACCCAGAACAAAGTAATTCTGAAATGGGGAAAAAAATGATGCTTGAAGAAAATCTAAAACGAAAAGAATCAGTGGTTATATGAATTTCAGACACGATGAGATTCAGGTGAAAAGCACAAAAATGGGCATTATGTAAGAATAATGGATATAGCTCATAATGAAATTTACAGTTATGGATACAAATACACCAAATAATGTAATCAGCAACTTCCTACAGCAGACATCACAGAAGCTACAATAAGAAATAACAACTTGTCACTGGGAATTTTAATTCACCACCCCCAATCTATAAAAAATCAAAATGTCCACGTCTCATAAGCTCATTAATAAATTTAACATCATCCCTATATATATGCCACAAAGCTGGGTTTTGTTTTTTTCTGAAAAAAAAAAAACAGAGAAGAGATTATTAAATTCTCATAGAAATTAAGGACAGCCAAGGAAATTGTGAAAAAAGAAGAGCAAGGATGTGAGACCTGCCTTATCATCTTCTGAAACATATAGTGAACCCTTCATTAAATAACTAAAACAGTGTGGTTCTGGTCTATGAGTGGATAAACCAGTGGTACCGGTAGGAAGGTCCAGAAATAGGTTTTTTAGAATAAAAGAATTAGTAAAGATTAAAGTGGCATCTCAAATCCATCAGGAAAACATAGGTTATCTAATATAGGGTCTTGGAACAAATAAGTTGCTTTGAAAGAACAATCAGGGCTGAGAAAGGAGGCGAGAAAGATAAACTATAAATAGATTAAAGCTATAAATTAATGGAATTTTAAAAAAACACCTGGCAAAAAGCTAGAGCAAATTCATATATAACCTTGTAGAGGAAGCCTTTTAAGTATGATTCAAAAATCTAGAAGCCACAAAAAGTTGATTAATGTGATGCTAAAAATAAAAACAAGAAATAAACCTGCATTTTAAAAAAGAGAAGCAGCCGGGTGCGGTGGCTCACACCTGTGATCCGAGTGCTTTGGGAGGCCGAGGCGAGTGGATCATGAGGTCAGGAGTTCGAGACCAGCCTGGCCAACATGGTGAAACCCCCATCTCTACTAAAAATATAAAAAATTAGCCAAGGGTGGTGGCAGGCACCTGTAATCTCAGCTACTTGGGAGGCTGAGGCAGGAGAATCGCTTGAATCCAGGAGGTGGAGGTTGCAGTGAGCCAAGACCATGCTACTGCACTCCAGCCTAGGCAAAAGAGCAAGACTCCATCTAAAAAAGAATAATAATAAATAAGAGAAGCAAAGTTAAAATAATAACACTTGAGATAAAATATCTTCAACTAATACCACCTAGGACTAATGTCCTTAGTTGATAAAGAACTTCTCAAATCAGAAAGAAAATTACTATCTGCTGGGAAAATGAGCAAATCACAAAACCAGACAGTTCATAGGAAGAGAAACACATTGTTGCTTAAATGTACAAGAAGATGCTCAATTTTATTCAGAATAGAGAAATGCCAAAAAAATTATTTCAAGATTACATTATCACATCATTTTAGCAAACACTTCAAAGATCAACAACACACTATCTGTGAGGCTGTGGAAAAAAAGGCAGTCATATACTATGCTGTGATACAATCCCTGTGGGAGGGGAATCTGGCAACAGCTACCAAAACTAGACTCCACAGTCACACTCTGAGAAGGTATCCTTCAGAGATGGCTGAACATAAACAAAATAATGTGTGCAGGAGGTTTTCCACCACAACATTCCAAAAGATTGGCAAAAATCTAAGTGTTTGTGGTAATTAGGCAGCATGAATAAATTATGTTAAATAAAGATGGAATAATCTGCAGTGGACAAAAGGAATGAGAAAGCTCCTTTAGTCCTGATATAGAAAGATCTTTAAGCTGTAAGAAATGGGAATGAACAGCGTTCAGAATAGTGCATATAGTGTGTATCTGGCTATTCTCCATTTATCTCTAACCAGATTGATAATTCACTGCCCACCCCCAACCCTTCCGTGTCTTGCTCTCTGTGCTGAAAGCATGACGGATCTGAATTGCATCAACAGGGCTTGCTTGCCATCTCACTTCCAGTGGGTTTGGTAAATGGGGGGTCATATGCAGGTGTGTGGGAAAAGAGGGAAGTCGGAGTATTTCTTTTCCACATCTCTCCACCATACTGCCAAATATCTGGCAATGATTTCATCTAACAACAACTACAACCCCTGCCTTGGAGGCAGCCTTCCTCCATGACTCCAGCTGTCCCATGGCTCTGGTAACTATCTAATCCCCTTTACTGGACCCCCTCCCAGGTCTAGGGAAAGTAAATTTTCCAACTAGTCTCTGGGTGTCTCAGCTTTCTGTTTCCTTAATACTGCTAACCTCTATAAAAATTCATTTCATTAAATCTACTCAGTAGAACTATCTTAGTTGAATTCTGTTTCCTGCTGGGGCTCTGATTTATGTGACATGCTATCTTTTACATAAGAATGAAAGAAAAATAATTGATTAGTGTTTGCTTCCATTTACATAAAGAAATATTGGAGAAGGGTACACAAGGGTTCAATGTGACTCTGACCTTCAGGAGGTGATGGATAAATAGGAACAGGGGCAAGATTATTCATTCACATCCTTTTTGTAGCATTTTAATTGTTAAAATAGTACATAGGAACGTACAATGTTCTTTAAACACAAAACAAAAAAAAAGAATATATGTAGGATTATACAGGGTAATAAATCAAGCTTGGTTAAGGAAAAATAATGTCTGTTCTCCAGATATTGATAGAAAACAATCTCCCAAGATGTAAGTGGAAAAAATATGTAGAAAAATGTGTATAAAATGTTTCTATTTGTGAAGAACAAAGGAAGGAGGGTAAGAGAAAGAGGCAGAAAGAGGAAGAGAGAGAGCGGAAAGAGAGGGGAAGATTGAATAGGCATATACACTTACATGTGCATAGAATATCTCAGTAAACAAGAAACACCTAACACTGAATACCTGGAGGAGAGGAATTAGAAGGAATAGAAAGAATTTTTTTTACCTTCTATCCTTTCATGTTTAAAAAGAAGTTTACTGTGCTCATTATGTTTTCAATTAATAAAAATTAAGCCAAATAATTAAAAGAACAAAAATGCATGTAACAAATTAGCATTGTCTTGAAACTTGACATAAAGTCCTTTTCGGACATTTTATATTTTAGTGGAAAACTCATTCCAAGTCAGAAAGTATGAAACCAGAACACCATTGTTCTTACAAAATGACTCAAAATCATCATCCAATTGGAGTATTTTCACAGGAAAGGAAAGTTGTTTTTTGTAATTTTCATGTGTTACATTCCTTTTCACCTCAATTTTTACAGGAAACTTCAAATGCAATTTCTGACTATCCTCCACAGTCAATTGCGAGGCATTAGGCAATTATGAACTGACTGAGATTGCATCATTGAAAATTTCACCAAAAACAAATTTTAGCAAAGGGTAGAACTGAACGGGTTAGGTTGTAAAACACAACTGGTCTGTGGCAACATTCCCCATGTGGGTTTATTCTCATCACCTGGTTAATTGACTTAAAAAGTAAAAAAGTGTGGGGAGAAGCAGTAAAGCTATAAGATTGTATCATATAAATTGAAAGGTTGCTTTTACTTTTGATGGAATGTTTTCTTTTACTGAACTCAGCCTAACTAGTTTGCCAGTAAATTCTCAAAGCTGGTTTGGGACTGCCTCAGTAGTTTCTTTATCCTAGAAACAAAACAACGTAACAGGGCTAAATCAGTTGGATTATTTTAAGTTCTTTTCTTTTCTGATAAAAAAAGAAAAGAAAAAAGAAAATTCTCCTTGTGTACCTTTCTGCCTCAAAATCTATTACATCTATTAAACCTCTATTTGTTGTATTAAATATTAAGGCCTATTATCTTATAATATGTATAGAAGAGCTATTGTTGAAATAAATAAATGGTGATAGGGCCAAGTGTATTTCATTGAGATCCACAGTGCACAAATTCTAACTGCATATTCCAGCAGGATGATACCTACTCCAGTTTATAGCATACTTCTCAAACAATTATAATTAATCCTAAAATATAGAATTCCATCTGAAAGTAAATTTAAGATCCTTTTGTACTAAGAAAAAAACTCTAATATATCTAACGTCAGCTTAATTTTTGAGCAATTCATTAAATGCTTTCAGTGTGCCCCTTATAGGCTTTAAACCAAAGTTCACTCTCAAATACTTCTGCTTCTCTGCCAGAAAAGAAAACACAAGTGACGAGAAAAGGGTTTTTTAACATTAAAAAAAATCATTAAGTAGCTTATGTTTATTTTAGAAAAAGAATATATGAATAAATCAATAAAATTACCAGTATTTCTGGCAATTTGTATTTTCTTTCTGCTCATCTAATTTTTTTCCTTCTTTTATAATAATCAAACAGGCTAGGAATATTTCATACAACCTTTGACAAGGCAATTTCACTTTTAGTAATTTATTGTAAGAAAATAATTAAGGTCATGTACAAAGATTTGTTTACAAGATGTTCATGGTGGTATTTTTTATAACAGTGAAGAATTGATAACAACTTACATGTCAAAAATAGGGTATAAGTTTTAATGAATTATGATACATCCCAACAAAGGCATAGCCTTTTAAAAACAATGTTGCAGAAGACTACTGATTGCCTCAGAGTTATGTTCATGCTCCACTGTTTAATATGAAAGCAGGTTACAAAATATGATTCAAGTGTATATGCTTATGAATTTCAAAAACAAACAAAACCCTTTTCGAGTGTCTGTTATCTGTTAGGTATCCTACCAGGTGTTAGGGACACAACAGTGAATAGGATAGAGATTTTTATCTTTCCTGGGGCTTCTTTTAGTCCGGACACAGACCAGTAAACATGCAATAACTATATAGTTTAAGATTTGTTGAAATATCAAGAAGCAAAATGAATTAACAAACAGATTATAGGGGATGGAGGGGACAGGGAGTCAGAAGTTGGGGAATGGAGTATAATACTCCAGGATGCTTGCCCTGAATAGAGTGATTGTATCAATTACCTATTTCTCCCTAAGGAGCCATCCCAAAATTCTGTGACTCACAACAACTGTGATTTATTTTGTAGTGGATTGGCAATCTCAGCAGTCCTTCTGCTGGTCTATCCTGGGATCACACGTGTAACGGTGGAAACCCAGTCTCCCCAGTGAAGCTGAAAGATGCTTTACTGTTTAATATAAAAGCAGCTGGCCAGCCAGATTTGGTGGCTCATGCCTGTAATCCCAGCACTTTGGGAGGTTGAGGTGTGCAGATTACTTGAGCCCAGGAGACCAGCCTGGGAAATACGGAAAAACTCTGTCTCTACAAAAAATTAGCCAGGCATGGTGGCACACACTTGTGGTCCCAGGTCCTAGGGAGGCTGAGGTGGGAGGATTGCTCAAGCCTGGGAGGCTGAGGTTGCAGTGAGCCAAGATTGTGTCACTACACTCCAGCCTGGGTAACAGAATAAGACCCCCACCCTCAAAAAAAAAAAAAAAAAAAAAGCAGATGGCCTCACTGATGTATCTGGCAATTGATACTGGCTACTGGCTTGGCCTCAGTTCTCCCTATGGCCTCACATTCTCCAGAAGGTCAGATGGGCCTTCTTCACAGCATGGTAGCCTGAATGTTTCAAGAAACTGAGAACAGAGTTTGCAATCCTCTAAGTCCTAGGCTGTACAGCTCGCACAATTTCCACCACACTATAGGTTAGGACCAACTACAAGACCAGCCAAGATTCGAGGGGCTGAAGATAAGGATATCATTTGTTAATGGGAGGAACAGTGGTGTTATATTGCAAAAGAGTATAAAAACAGGCTTGACTTACCATTATTGCAATAATCTTCCACAGTCAGGTTAAGGATGAAAAAGGAAGAAGAGTAGGAAAGGGGTCCAGGAAGAGAAACCAGACATGAAAGTTCCCAAGGAGACTGAAATCACAACATGTCCAATGAAGAGGATAAAGTTCAATGGGGATTGAGCCTAGAACTGATGAGAGAAGAGAGAATCAGAAAAAAAATTATAAAGGTATCTATTTAACAAAAGAAACAAGGAGGATAAAAAGATGATAGCTTATGCAAAAGAAATATATATTTAATGGCAGAGGAAGAGTTGGTTTTCAGGAGAATAAAAAAAATTTGAAATTTAGAAGAAATCTAGAAAAGGGGTGGGGCATAGCAGCCAAGAACTTGGTCATTGTGCCACACAGAGCTGAAGGATCAAGATCAGATTAACACTGCAGAAAAAAGGTCCTTAGACTTAACTGCTAGATGGCCACTTCAATAACCTGACCTATTTCCAGACTTAGATATCAGGAGAAGAAATATATATGGTACAATTACATTTTAATCTATTTTTGCTTTCTTATATTTTGAACTTTTCCTACCTTTGCACAATCACCCATTGATATGGTTTGGCTCTGTGTCCCCACACAAATCTCATCTCGAATTGTAATAATCCCCACGTGTTGGAGGAGGGGCATGGTGGGAGATGACTGAATCATGGGGGTGGATTCCTCCTTTGCTCTTCTTGTGATAGTGAGTGAGTGCTCATGAGAGCTGATGGTTTCAAAGTGTGGCACTTCCCCCTTCAATCTCTCTTTCCTGCTGCTTTGTGAAGATGCCTGCTTCCCTTTTGCCTCCCATCATGACTGTAAGTTTCCTGAGACCTTCCCAGCCATGGGGAACTATGAATCAATTAAACCTTTTTCCTTCATAAATTACCCAGTCTCAGGTAGTTCTTTATAGCACTGTGAAAACAGACTAATACATCCATGATATCACTAATTACTATTTAAAAAGAAAGTACAGATATGTGTGTATATGTTTTTAATCATAAAAATTCTATAAAAGTTCTATATTTTTATACCTATATCCTTGTAACTTAATCAGTGCTTAGTCTTAGTGTCTAGAAGTAGACTGGCTCTATCAGATAGTAGATAAGACTTATTTCTAGAAAAGTGTGGCCAGTATATACTCTTCCAAGTAGTACATGAACACCTATTTTTTCCTACTCTTCAACCTTAAGCCTTAAAAATAAGTTTTGGTTAACTTTACAGGCCAAAACCCAGTATCACATTGTTTTAATAACTCTGTGTTTTCATCCTAGTGAAGTTAAATTTTTTCAAAATGTTTATTGGCCACTTGCTTTTCTTGGAAAAAATATTGCTGTTCATGCCTTTTGCCCATTTAAAAATTATTCACATAAAGAAACATTTTATTTATTAGCTGTATGTCATAGGGGTCATGTAGTTGTTGAGAACAGAAACCTCTTTAATCTATTTCAGGAATCAGGGAATTTATCGCTAGGAAAAGGGGAACCTAATGGAACCCACAACTAGAATGTGGAACATGTCCTCCCAAGACCTAGAAAGTTGGCAAGCAGGTATTTCTGCTCACTCTGAGGCCATTGGCCTCTTCTGTTTCTCCTTTCATATCTGTTCCTTTCTTCTTTCCATAGACTAGTTTGCTTGATAAGACTGTATGTATATTCATGAGATTTTATGTCCACAAGGCTTGGGGTTGCTATGAAGCCAACTCTGAGCCTCATTCTAAAAGGAATTGAAGTGTGAATGTTCTTGGAGGTGCTATAGCCAGCTACATATCTGTGTTTCCATGTTCCAATGTGTGAGGTTGAGAGCTTGACTCCTGGATCGTCCTGCTTGGAACTACGTTCACATCCCTTGTCCAATCAGACATAACTATAGAGTTCTGAAGCGGGGTGCCAAGAGTAGGGGTATGGTAGAAGTTCAGATGCCCCGTGCCTATTTAATTCATTTTCAAAGAAGGAAATGTGGACAGCCACACAAATCAACTAATAAATATCCTACACACCCCTATGGTTCTCATGTATGTTGCAAATATTTTTCTTAGTTCATTTCAACAGGAAGTTTTAAATTTTGATGTGATCATGCCTATTAGGGTTTTTTTAGCTGATCAAAATAATTCACTATTTTCACATGTTTAGTTATATCATTTTTTTTGAAAAATCTATTCCACTTATTTAAAATGACAATTTTTATATGTAAATATTTGTATATATTTGTCTTTATTCCAGTTATTGGCATGACTCTTCTATATCAAGCCATGCAAGTATTCCCATGTTATCATTCTTTGTAAATATTTTCTTAACCATTCTAAACCATTTTTGTCCAGATGAATTTCACAACTGGCCACTATAAGCAAGATAATTGTTTCATTTGGAAGTGACAATAGTTCCAACACTGAAGAAAGGTCTGACCATGTTGAATATATTGAAAGTCAGCCTATATATTCATCTCAAACTTGCTTTCTTCCTAAGATACTGTAAAAGTATCTCATATGTATTACATATATTCAAAAGAGTAATATTTAATTACATATATTCAAAAGTAATTTTGAAAATAATTTTCTTCCCATGCATCAAAGCCCACATAAGCTGTGTGGTTCCACTATTTAGACAGCATATATCTTTAAACTCTAGAATCACAGTCAGTAGGGAGGATGTTCTTGCTTTAATAGGAATGCAGTAAATGAAACTGGAAAAACAGTGAGTTCTGTTTCCCAATCCATACACTTAGCACTGGATGAAATACATAATATTTCAATTGTTATTCTCTCTCTCTCTTCATTGAGCATACGCAACTGAATTCATGGTTTGTTTGTTTTTTGAGATGGAGTCTCACTCTGTCACCCAGCCTGGAGGGCAGTGGTACAATCTCGGCTCACTGCAACCTCTGCCACCCAGGTTCAAGTGATTCTCCTGCCTTAGCCTCCCAAGTATCTGGGATTACAGACGCCTGCCACCGTGCCCAGCTAATTTTTTTGTAGTTTTTAGTAGAGACAGGGTTTCACCATCTTGGCCAGGCTGGTCTTGAACTCCTGACCCGTGATCCACCTGCCTCAGCCTCCCAAAGTGCTGGGATTACAGGCGTGAGCCACCGCGCCTGGCCGAATTCATGTAATTTAAATACTTGTTTGATAGGATTCGCCTGTACTGGTTATTTTTTTTAATCTAGTCTTACTCTACTTGCTACAACTTTCAGCATAATATTAAAGAACAGGCCTCTAATGGACATCCTTATAATATCTGCAGAGACAGTTTTGATATGAATGTAATTATTTGTACATTTTCAAAGTGAACTGAAGAAGAGTTATATTATTTAACCTGGAAAGTCAGGATAAATTCAGGTCTTGATGCATCATAAATGTATGATCTTTGGAAAGTTCTTTAATCACTCTGGGCTCTGGATATTAGCCTTCACAGTTCTCTCCACCTGGGATTCCCTTCCCACCTGTCCTCCACTAGCTCACCCAGACTCATCACTGAAAACTCAAGAGTCCTCTCTGCCAAGAAGTCACCTTGGCCCCAACCATATTAAGAGCTCCTCCTCTGTGCTCCACCAGCTTTCGAAGGGTAGTGACCTTGGCTTGTTATTCTTTGTACCTACAACCTGTCATATAACAGCGCTCTTTAAATGTCATTTACTAATTTATTCATTAAATAAGGGAATTGTCTTTTATAACCTTTAAAGTCCCTTATTGTTCTCAAAGCCCAAATTATAATATCATAGAGATAATTTAGGTGTTAGAAATAGGTAGTAAAAACATGATGGTTTGTTCTTTAAATATTCAGATAACTTCCCCAGTTTATCACATAATCTTCTATTTAGAGATACCCTGTAACCATATGACATGAGAGAAAGAACATTAACCTGATCAAAAGGCAAATGATCTTGTCCAAATCCCACTATTTCTCAGCTGTATGAAATTGTACAAATCACTTAACTCACCCTGATCCTCAATTTCTGCATCTTTCAAGTAAGTATGATGATTTCTGCTCTGCCTGTCTTGTAAACTTGCTGTGAAGAACTGAGAAAATATAGTGAAAGAAATTTCACCCTGCACTCTTCAAATATAATGCAGAATTAAGACTCAATTAAAATGTAACATCAATTATGTCTGATTCCCATAAATATGCTACTGCACTGAGAAAAATAATATCATTTATTCTCATATTACAGCTACTTATTATAAATATTTAGTAGAAAGCAGAAAGTCACCCTGCTCATGCTAAATAATCTCAACTTCAACAGAGTTTTGTCAGTCACTTCTAATAAGACCTCAGCCAAGGAGCCGCCTTTTTAATCACTTTGAAAGAGAAAGTGATCAGAATGCCTTTCTCACGTTTATCCCACAGTAACATTTTACCCCCAGAATACATGGTATTGGTCTTTGATGAATCATTTCTTTTTTAAACCTAGAAAATATGATTGTCTTAGTTCTTAGTTACACATTTGAATAGAAAGTCCCCCCCAAAAAAATTCCCCAATCTGTTTCTTTGCCTTTGCTTAAGACAGCTAGATTGTTTAAGATAAACATGTGTCCTGTTTGTTGAGACAAATTATCCCTCGGTCACCCAGCCAAGAGTGCAGTGGAGTGATCATAGCTCACTACAGCCTTGAACTCCTGGGCACAAACCATCCTCCTGCCTCAGCCTCCTAGATAGCTGGGACTACAGGTGCATGGCCACCAGCCCTGGGTAATCTTTTTATATTTTGTAGAGATGGGGTCTCACTATATTGCCCAGGCTGGTCTTAAACTTCTGAGCTCAAGTGATCCTCCTGTCTCAGCCTCCCCAAGTGCTGGGATTATAGACGTGAGCCACTGCACCCAGCCTTATGTGTCCAGTTTATTGAGCAGATGGTTTTAGTAGGGCACAAAAAAAAAATCACTCTTCTTTTTTTACCACTGCTTTTCAAGTAAGTACACCAGATCTTTCTCAACCACTGAAGAAGGTCTGTCAAGTCAATGCAGTGGCTTCTCCTGTCACTTTTGGGATTTGGAGCAGTATCCTTTCAGGTGTTAAAAAGAACAGTGGGATTTCAATCAAAATACTCATCTCACATCTTAACAGCCTCCCCTTACACACGGCTCAGAGCTGGGAAGCCTGCAGCAGTACAGGGGCTGGTTCCTTTCTCTCCCTGTTCAGTCTCACTCTCTGCTGCTTCTGGCATCCTACTCTGGGGATTGCTATGTAACAAATCACTCCAAATTTAAATGTTTATCATAACAGTCACTTATTTTGCTTATTAATTTCTTCTATGTGGAACCATCCAGGGCAACCCCAAATGGGATGATTCTAAAGATTGGGGGCTGGGATCAACTAGAGGCTTCTCTCTCAGATGTCTGGCCCATGCTTCCATGTTCCTCTAGAGTTGGGAAAGAAGGAGACAAGAACTATCTTGACTATAATCTTGTCTTGATCATCTCATTGTGACTGGTGCCTAGATGTAAATTCTTTGGCTTATGGGCTCTCAGAGTCTCTTTCCATTACGGACCCCTGTGGTCCCTCTTCCTGAGCCAAATGATGTCCTCTTAAGCTGCTTCCCCGTGGTGTCCCCTCAGCCCTCGTGTCCAATGGTACAGCACTCACAGCCTTTTCTGCTGGGGTTACCAGGTCCCCCCGAGGAAGGCACACCTTTTGGGCAGGTTATTTGTGAATGTCCTTCCAAATCTAGTCTATTCTTGCCCAGAGGGGAGCTCAATACTCTTGTTCTGCCAAACTCTGGAAACAGACTACTCTCTCGGAGTACCCTCTTATATTGTCAGCAGGAACAGATCCGGCCAGCCCTTCACCATGACATCTTTTAAATGTGAGGGTCAGACACCGATCCTCATACCCCTCACTTATCCCCAAAACTCCAGAAGATGCCTCTTACATTTTTCTGAAGGACTCAGCACACCTTGCTCTGGACCCATGGTGGCACTAGACCCCCGGGTTTCCGCAGCTCAGCAACATGCAGTCCAAAAGGAAGCTAGTCAGGGAGATGTTAGTCTCCCCTTTCCCCACACAGAAACACCCCGTGGGTGGGTCTCTGGAAGACCTCTCTCTTGCTCTGAGGCCAGGGAAGCAGAAACAGCACTGTCACGATGCTTTTCAGAGGAATCTTCACTCTGCCTCTCAATTGCTCCTTGGTATTCGATATGTCCTGGAGGCGGGTGATGGCTTGTGGCCACCTCCCATATGCTGCCCCTCTTTTCAGAATGTGGTAAAGCTTGTTACTATCATTCTTACTTTTGGGGCTCCAGTGCTCAGAAGCCCTGCAACTGTAAAAATGGTACATTTAACATCCGTTCCATGGGCATCAAAAATTACAATAATGATGCAACCACTGTGATCAGCATGAAGGACTCATGAGATAATAATCACGAACCTTTTTTTTCTCCTGTGGTCCCATTAAAAGTGTCCTATGGGGTCCCAGTCTCACTCTGGCCCTGTGGTAAAAATTCAAGCAGTCTCATGACATTTCTGTTTTTCGTCAGAAATGGAAGATCCTCAAGTCTGTAATTAATCAACCTATCACAGGGAAGCAGTCACTACTACTCAGAATTGCCCCCTTCTCCCAGCTCAAATGTGCTGCTTTAGGATGGGTTGGAGGGGGAGGGGATTGGGGATTGGCTGCTTCCATTTTTCTTTGTACTTCTGCCTCACTTTTCTTTCTAATTCAGTTTCTGACCCCTCCAGATCGAAAGGGCAGGAACATGGCAGTAAATTTCTTCCTCGAAAAAAATACCATCTTGAACTAGCATTGTGATCCACTGGCCTGGCCAATGTTGAAATCCGACCTTCTCTGATTGGTAGAGTTGCCAGATAAAATGCAAAACAACCAGTTAAATTTGAACTTCAGAAAAACAACAAATAACATTTTCATATAACTAAAAAGTATTTGTTATTAATCTGAAACTCAAATTTTACTGAGTATCCTTGATCTTTATTTGCTAAACTTGTTGACCCTACAGTGGTAGAGTCCTCATGGGGAATCTTCAGAGGTGCTTCTCACACCCCCGCTGCTGGAGTTCTAATACCCAAAGTTCCCTTGGGGATGGGGGTTGCATCTGTATTCCAGCTCGTTCCTGACTCTACCCAGACCTTCCAAATCTGTTCTGCTGTGGTCTGCTCACCTCAACAGGAGGCTCTGTACACTAGGGACCACATTTAGCCCAGCAAAGCCCATGAGCAGGAGGTCCACTCCCAAGGCAGTGAGCTCTCCTTGTACTCCTGCCATAGCCGTCAACCCTTTTAGAAACTCCAGTGTAGATCAGACTTGAGTCCACCATTTCGCCCAGGGCCAATGGACACAAATTTCTCCAAGCAGTCTCTTAGAAAGCTCATTTTCCTGGCCCATTTCCTATCCTGATATCATCACTTGAACACACACAACTAGCACCTACCACATACACCCCCCAAACATACCCACAGCCCTGGCTCGGGAGAATAGAAATGACAGGAAACCAGGTTAACTAAAATAATCCATTAAAAACACATACATACACACTTGTAAATATTCAAACTTAAATACTTTTTGTTTCCAAAGCTACGTTTTACTTCAAGGAGTTATGCAGAAACACAGATTGGAAGAACTGGCAAGCCAGGTTTTTATTCAAATTTATTTAATGAGTTAAAAAAATTTCCAAATGTAAATTAGTAGGGAGATGTCTGATTAAACTGGACTAGTGACAGCACATGGCTGGCATGCGGGTCCACCCTGCCTGCTTAGATGCATTTTTTTGGCAGGAGCCTTGGGAAAGGTTGGAACTTTGACAGGATAGAATCTGTGCACTTCAGAACGTCTGCACATCTTTTCTGTGCGGTCACACTTTTGTAACTATGGAGAAGTAGGCTGTGAGATATCACTATCTTTAATTCCAGCCTACATGCTTCAGAAAAAGCAACCCTATACAAAAAACTGAAAAGCATTTTCACAAAACTGGAATCTAATCAGAAAAAGAAAATCCAAAACATTATTTTGCTTCAAGCTTATATAGGGTGCAATGCAAAAGGTCAGTGTTTTTTTTTCCATTTTAATGATGATGTCCAGAGATGGTTTAAAATAATAGAAATGCTTACAGGGATCTTTGTGCTTGTTGCGAAGAGACTAAAACTTCATCATATTGGGCTGTAGGATATTATTTTAAGCACATGAGTTGGCCTATCCAATCCCAAGGCATAGTGGCATGAACAGGAGTTCCTCATTCATTCTCTATTTAACACCCTGGTTCCCACATCTGCCTTTAATGGCAGTCTCTAACCTTCATACCCTTTCTAAGCACCCAGGTCTCAGAACCCCAGGAACTATTAGCCTCCTTCACTGCACCTTCTCCACTCAATCAAAACCTACACATTCAACGTTCCATTGCAGGAGGGCACTATATGTGACAACAAAGCCTCACTGTTAATAAGCTACACTCAGCCAAGCTGTATGAGCAACCACATCCTCTTCTTTTATCAAATACTTCTTGTCCCAGGTAGCATTTTTATTTTATAACTCGCTCAAGCCTTTAATATCATTGAATCATTGGGACAAAGTGATTTACTGTTACTGCTTAAGTGATTCAACATTCCTGATCATTACCTCTGTCCTCATTTGTGGACAAATGTTTTGGGTCACATCTTGGGGAATCACACTGATGGAACAATATTTTCTCACATTTACCAATTTGCTAATTAAAAAGCAAAAAACAATGTAGTTTCATCAAACTTCTTTTTCTCTTGAGGAAGTAGTTGTAGCTAAATGAATAAAATAGTTTTCAAATTAAACATGAACCTAGTCTTTGAGAAACAAGCTGCATTATAGGAATAAATATGACATGGTATGGGAAATGGGAGGTGACTCACAGCTGCCACAATTCCATCATCAACATTGTCAGGTGCTTGTCCCTGAACAGGACATTCTAGTCCACCTAATTTAGGTTCAGGGCAGGCTCAGCCCCCAGAAATGATTTTGTTCTCCCTTCATCAGAAATAGCCTTGCCTGCTGAACAGATGGGAGAGACCATAACTGTGATATCAAGGCATATGGTTTTGAGAACAGATAGGAGTAGTAATTGCAAATATTAGTACACTGTCTTTCAGGTTTTCATGAAAATGATACACATTCATGTCAATGGGCAAAAATAACAGATAATATTTTCAATCATCTCAAAACCTACTTGGATAAAATCAACTGATTATAAATTAGTTAGCTTGCATTCCTAAAGTAAACTATGCCATCTGCACCACTAATTTGATAATAGGATAAAAGAAATTAGGTTGGTCTTCATGGAAACCAGATTCTTCATTCATTTGTTCATTCATTCATTGAACAAATGCATGTTAAGCAGTGAGTATATGTCAAGCACTATGCTGGATTTGTGAGATAAAACAGTAAGCAAGTTGTTGTCTGGTCTGAAGGAGCTAATAATCTAATGAAAGAATACATATAAATAACCTGGGAATTACAATGAAGTGGGATAAGCACCAAGACAGACGAGACCATGGGAACCCCTAGCAGGGGCACCCATTCCTATCCAAGATGAGTTGCCTGAGACAGTTATCAAGGAGTGATATCAAAGCTGAAATCTGAATTAATGTATAGTATTAGCCAGACAAAGAACAAGCAGCTGAGAGGCAGTATAGTGGAGAACAGTTTATATATGTCAAAGACATAGAAGAGATAGAGACAGAGACACAGATAAAGAGAGAAAAGAGATTCTGAGTAGTATGATGTATTAGCAAGGGTCTCCCAGAGAAACAGAACCAATAGGATGTATAAATATGAGAGAGATTTATCGAAAGGAATTAGCTCATACAATTATGGAGGCTGAAATGATCCAAGATCTACAATCAGCAAGCTGGACACCCAGAAGAGCCAATGGTACAGTTCCAGTCTGAGTATGAAAGCCTGAGAACCAGAAGAGCTGATAGCGCAAGTTCCAGTCTGAAAGCTAACAGGCTTGAGACACAGGAAGAGCTAATTTTTCAGTTTGAGTCCAAAGACAGGAAATCACCAATATCTCAGCTTAAGGTAGTCAGGCAGGCAGAGTTCCCACTTAGCCTTATTGAGGTATCCAATTGACTGGATGAGGCCCACACACATGAGGGAGGGCAATCTGCTTTGCCCAGTCTACTGATTCAGTTGTTAATCTCATCCAGAAACAGCCCCATATACATACCTAGAATAATGTTTGACAAAATGTCTGGGCACCCCATGTCCCAGTCAAGTTGACACATTAAATTTACCATTGCATATAAATTATTTGCATTCTTATTCTATAATTTGTCACAACCATCAGATACATTACAGTTATGATGTTGATATATGTTAATGCAACTATTTTTTTCTCCATCCATTATCTGGAAAGAAGAGGGAAAAATGATGTTTAAGTAACGAAATGTCCTAATTTGCTTAAAATTCTGATTATGGGCTTCTAATTGTTACAGAATCATAACTATGTTATTTGTCAGCATTTAAAAGATTTCAGTACCCTGTGGTGCTTCTTCTCTTCATTTTGAACAGTTAAGAACAATGTACCAGGTAAAAACAGGGCATTCTGTGCAGTCAGAGGATAAGGAATCAAGATTTGGATGTTCCAAATCTTGAACCTTATCTTAATAGATAAGAACCAATCTTAGTAGTGTTAGTAGTATCTTAGAACCAAATCTTAGTAGTGTTCCCAACTAGCGTCTTGCATCTCTTCAAATCAGAAGATGTTACTGGGGACTTGTTTCAATGCCCCCCGGGGTTCCCAGGATAAGATCTGAGGTAGGTAGTTGGCCCACCCAGATCAGATAGATGACCCCTAGGTGGCAGTATTGGCCACTTACATATTCCTACCAATCAGAATATCAGCTTTTTGTCCAGCCAAAATGCGTTTGAAATCACACACGATGTAATTTACAAAATAAAGTTTCACAAATAATTATTTATGGTAATATATTGACTTTAAAATAGACTACCAGAATAGAACCTTGGTTAAAACAGAATGAGGAAACTCTATACTTGTTATCCAAAAATCTATTAGAACTCAGCATTACTTTCATGTCCTGGTTTAGATTGAGAGGAATGCATTAGAACAGATCACCCTGAATTACATTCTATGAATCTATTTGAGTCACAAAACTTAAAATAGATATTACATATACATATGTATTTTTATATACATATACATGCATCTATAAACATAAAATGCATAGGCTATATATAAATTTAGTGTCTAAATTATATAACTAAAGTGTTTCATATCCTAAAGTTTTGTGTTTGTTTTGATCCTGCAGAGCATTGAAAATTGTTGCTTTCCCAAAAAAAAACCTTCAGAGAGCAACGGTGCACACACCAGCAGCCAAGCTGTTTATTAGGCTAAGAGTGAATTCAGGAGAACTTTTTAAAAGATAATCAATGAAAGGTGAAGATAATACGAAGGCAGCAAGTGTGTAACCCTACTAAGACTCTGCAAACACCCTAGACAAGACCCTTGGAGAAGAACATTTCTATGTACTTATACTTATCACAGATGCCTTGCACATTCTTCACTGATACTCTCCTATGAGGTGCCACACAAAAGGGCTGTAGCAGGTTTGTCACAACTTGAAATTCTCCTGCTTTTATCCGGAGGGGATTGTGAAGCTCACGTGGTTTGGGTAAAGAACCTACAATCAAAATCTTTTTCTAAGTGTCTGTGGCTGAATAAAAAGTAATAATATATTTTTAAATGAGCATTTAAAGCAAAGCCAATTGCTAAGATTATGGCTGAAAATGGATGTTATCTACTATGTTTATATTAATTTATTTCTATAGAGCATTTCTATAGGGGGTTTCTGAGTTACTAAAGATAGTACAGAAATAAAAAAAGGAACTTAATGAAACCAAAATTTAGCACCCTAGAAACAAGATAAAATGTTCTGTGCCATCTGTAAGAAGGCTGTTCGATACTTTTACTCTTTACTACATCAAAGGCACAGCAGCATTTGTTTCCTCCCCCTTTGGGAGGGACAACAGTCAACAAAAAAACTGGTAATAAAATCAGGATAACCGCAAAATTATATATACACATATATAGTTTAGAAAAAGGAAAGGAACACAGGCATTTATGAATCTAAGTTTGAGAAAACCTGCTGAAGTTCAAAGATGAATCAGTTAAATTGTTTTTAGGTTCTAAATAGTGTTCATGGAAATGAGCACAAAGGGGAGAGCAGGGCTAAGGACTAACAATACAGTCAACGAGGGAGGCAGGTTTCGTTCTATCATTTTTCTGTTGCTCTTCCTGTAGGAGGAAGAACGGCTCCTTCAGCACGAGTGCTAGAGTGAGCAGGCCTGCATAGCAGGGCCAGAGCTCACCCACACACAAGGAAAGCTGGAAATAAAACTTTGTTTGTAAGACACTGAGATTTAGAGACAGTTTGCTATGCAGTAGAGTCAAGAGAAAGCTGGCTGATGAAAACCTGATTGCAAAACACAATCATGGGCTTGACACTACGAGGAGGTCTAGAAGGAATGTATCCAGTGTAGATTTTCCCATAACCTTTATTCTAACTTAAATAAAAGGATAAGGCTACAATAAAAGGTGCTATTTAGAAATCAGGTTGAAATGTGAAAAGTCGAGATTTTTGGAAACATAATTCAAACTATGAAGCAATATAGATGCATTTTTTCTAATATGGCAAATAGAATACATATATTATATATATTATTTATATATATTTATAAAATATAAATATGTATATATAAAATATATATATATATATATATATTTTTTTTTTTTTTGAGACGCAGTCTCGCTTTCTCGCCCAGGCTGGAGTGCAGTGGCATGATCTTGGCTCACTGCAAGCTCCACCTCCCGGGTTCACGCCATTCTCCTGCCTCAGGTTCCCGAGTAGCTGGGACTATAGGCACCCGCACCACACCCAGTTAATTTTTTGTATTTTTTAGTAGAGACAGGGTTTCACCATGTTAGCCAGGATGGTCTTGATCTGCTGACCTCGTGATCCACCCGCCTCAGCCTCCCAAAGTGCTGGGATTACAGGCGTGAGCCACCGCACCCGGCCAGAAAGAAATATTTTACCTGTTACCCTAAACTCTGGAGCCATTGGCACAGCACAAAGGAGTTTAGATTGGCAAGAAATACTCTAGTCCAGACCCAAGAGTGGCTATGAATAGTGCCTCAGTCTATTTCTGATAGAGGGGTATTAAAGTAGCCAAGTATAATAGTGGATTCATTTTCTTTCTTCTTACAATTCTATCAGTTTTTGCCCAGCGTATTTTGACACTCTGTTGTCAGGTACACACACATTAAGGATTGTTGTGTCTTTCTCGGAGTATTGACCCTTTTGTGATTATGTAATGCCCTTTTTTCTTTCTGATAACATTTTTTGCTTTGAAGTCTGCTCTATCTGAAATTAATATAGTACACTCCTGCTTTCTTTGATTAGTATTAGGTTGGTATATCTTTCTCTATCCCTTTACTTTTAATCTATATGTGTTTTTAAATATAAAGTGGATTTCTTGTAGAGAACATATAGATGGGTCTTGTTTTTTGATCCACTGACAACCTCTTTTAATTGTGTATTTAGATTATTGACACTGAAAATGATTATTGATATAGTTGGAATAATATCTACCATATTTGTTATGGTATTCTATTCCTTGTTCTTCATTTCTACTTTTGTCTTCTATACTTGTTCTGCCTTCTGCGGTTTTGAGTATTTTATGTTTTAATTTTCTGTCCTTTCTTGGCATATCAATACGTTTTACTCTTCTAGTGGTTGCCCTAAAGTTTGTAATATACAGATGATATGCATTTGACTTAGTTTTTCAACTTTACAATAGTAAATATATATATTCAGTATGTATTGAATTTGTATAACTTCATTAATTACATGAGCTATTCAGCATTCTATTATAAATTAGGCTTTGTGTTAATTTTGCCCAACTACAGGCTAATGTAAGCATTCTGAGGATATTTAAGGTAGACTAGGCTAAGCTATGATGTTCAGTAGGTTAGGTGTATTAAATGGATTTTTGACTTATGAAATTTTCCATTTATGATCGGTTTACTGAGACATGACCCCATCATAAGTCAAGGAGCATCTTTACACTTACAGCTAATCTAAATCCGCTTTCAGTAACACAATGCTGCTTCACAGATACTGCAAGTACCTTATAATAACAAAATATTTCTAATTCCTCGTTCCTGTCCCCAGTATCACTGTCATTTGCTTCACTCGTACATAAGCCTATGTGTACACAAGCATTCATAATTGAATACATCGTTGCTATTTTGAACAGTTATCTGTTAAAGTTTTTATTTTGCTTTCACTTATTCTCAATGCTCTTCAGTTTTTTAATTTTTAATTTTGTTAATTGAAAGATCAAATTGTATATATTTCTCATGTACAACATGACGTTTGGAAGTATATATACATTGTGGAATGAGTACATCTAGCTAATTAACATGTGCATGACCTCACAGTTGTTTTTTTTTTTTGTAGTGAGAACAATGTACATTCACCCTCTTAGCGTTTTTCCAAGAATACATTGTTAACTGTGTTGTATCACCAGCAGATCCCTTGAACTTATTTCTAACTGAAATTTTGCATCCCTTGACCAACATCTCCCCAACTTCATCCCCCGACATCCCTCTCCAATCACCTCCTAGCCTCTGGTAAACATCATGCTACTGTCTACTTCTATGAGATCAACTATTTCAGCTTGCACATATAAGTGATACCATGCAGTATTTGCCTTTCTGTCCCTGGCTTATGTCACTTTAACAAAATGTTGTCTAGGCTCGCCTATGTTGTCATGGATAGGATCTGTTTATATGGCTGGGTAATATCCCATTGTGTATCTGTACCACATCTTTACCCATTCATCCATTGATGGACACTTATATTGATTTCATGTCTTGGCTATTGTGAATAATTCTGCAATAAACATGGGAAGTGCAGTTATCTCTACAAAATACTGACTTCAGTCAGGCATAGTGGCTCATACCTGTGATCCCAGCACTTTGGGAGGCTGAGGTGGGAGGATTGTTTGAGCTCAAGACCAGCTTGGGCAACATAGAAAGAGCTTGCCTTTACTAAAATTCAAAAAAATTAGCCAGGCATGGTGGCGCACACCTGTAGTCCCAGCTACTTGGGGTACTGAGATAGGAGAATCACTTGAGCCCAGGAAGTTGAGCCTGCAGTGAGCCCTGATCATGCCACTGCACTCGAGCCTGGGCAACAGAGAGAGACCCTGTCTCAAAAAAATAAAATACTGATTTTGTTTTCTTTGAATATGTATTCACTAGTAGGATTGCTGTGTCATATGACAGTTCTATTTTTAGTTTTAGAGGGAACCATCATACTGTTTTCCATTATGGCTATACTAATTTACATTCTCACCAGAAGTGTGTGTGCATTCCTTTTTTCTACATCCTCACCAACACTTGTCTTTTGGGGTTTTTTGTTTTGTTGTTGTTTTGGATTACAGATATCCCAATAGGTATCAGGTGAAATCTCATTGTGGTTTTAATTTGCATTTCCCTGATGATTAGTGGTGTTGAGCTTTTGCTATGCAGATTTGTAGTTTGATATAATCCCATTTGTCTATTTTAGCTTTTGTAGTCTGTGTTTTTGGGGGCATATTCAAAAAATCATTGCCTAGACCAATGTCATAAAGGTTTTTCCCCATATTTTCTTTTAGTAGTTGCATAGTTTCAGGTCTTACACCTAAGTCTTTAATCCATTTAGAGTTGATGTTTGCATGCGGTAAGAATCTAATTTCAATCTTTTGCATGTGACTATCCAGTTTTCCTAACATCATATATCAAAGAGGCTGTCTTTTCTCCATTGTGTGTTCTTGGCATCTTTGTCAAAAAAAATCAGTTGGGTATAAGCGTGTGGAATAATTTCTGGGCTCTCTATTCTGTTCCATTGATCTATATGTCTATTTTTATGCCAGTGCCATGTTGTTTTTGTTGTGATAGCTTTATAGTATATCATGAAATCAGATACTGTGATGCCTCCAGCTTTGTTCTTATCATTCAAAATTGCTTTGGCTATTCAGGGTCTTTTGTGGTTCCATACAAATTTTAGCATTGTTTTTCCTATTCCTGTAATGAATGTCACTGGTATCTTGATAAGGATTACATTCAATCTATAGATCACTTTGGGTAGTATGGACATTTTTGCAACATTAATTCTTCCATTATCATTAACATGGGATATCTTTCCATTTATTTGTGTCTTCAATTTCTTTTATGAGTGTTTTATACTTTTCATTGTACAAATCTTTCACCTCTCTGGTTAAATGGATTTCTAAGTATTTTTGTATTCTATTGTACATTTGATGATTTTCTTGATTTCTTTTTTAGATAGCTCACTGTTAATGTATAAAACCCTACTGATTTTTATATGTTGATTTTGTATCCTGCAAGTTTATTGAATTTATTTAGGTTCTAACAGTTTTTGGTAGAGTCTTTGGGGTTTTTTTGTATATAAGATCATGTCCTCTACAAACAAGGAAAATATAACTTCTTCCTTTCCAATATGGATATATTTTATTTATTTCTCTTAACTAATTGGCTAGGACTTCCAATACTATGTTGAATAGAAGTGGCATGTTAGCTGTGGGCTTATCACATGTGGCTTTTATTATGTTGAGGACCATTTCTTCTATACATACCCAACTTGTTGAGAGTTTATCATGAAAGGATATTGAATTTTGTCTCACTGTTTTTCTGCAACCACTGAAATGATAAGTTTCTTGTGCATCATTCTGTTATTGATTTTGTTGAACAATCTTTGCATCCCTGAGATAAATCCCAGTTGATCACAGCAAATGAGCTTTTTAATATGCCATTAAATTTGGTTTGCTAGTATTTTGTTGAAGATTTTTGTATTTATGTTCATCAGAGATATTTGCCTATAGTCTTTTTTGTTTTATCATGTCCTTGTCTATCTTTGGTATCAAGGCAATGCTGTCCTAGTAAGAAGAGTTTGGAAGTTTGGAATAGTGCAACTAGAATTGTTCGACTAGAATTATTATCAGTTATTTAAATGTTTGGTAGAATTCCGCAGTAAAACCATCAGGTCCTGGGCTTTTCTTTGATGGGAGATTTTTGTTACTGATTCAGTCTTCTTACTCATTATTGGTCTGTTCAGATTGTCTGTTTCTTCATGATTCAATCTTAAAGTATGCCAGAGAATTAATACATTGCTTCTAAGTTATCCAATTTGTCAGTGTATGATTGTTCTTAATAGTTTAAGATCCATTGATACTCTTCCTTACTTTATGTAGATCTAAGTGTCTGACCTTTATCATTTTCTTCGTCTGAAGAATTTCTGTCAGCTTTTTTTTTTTTTTTGAGACGGAGTCTCGCTGTCGCCCAGGCTGGAGTGCAGCGGCACGATCTCGGCTCACTGCAAGCTCCGCTCCCCGGGGTTCTCGCCATTCTCCTGCCTCAGCCTCCTGAGTAGCTGGGACTACAGGTGCCCGCCACCTTGCCTGGCTAATTTTTTGTATTTTTAGTAGAGACGGGGTTTCACCGTGTTAGCCAAGATGGTCTCGATCTCCTGACCTCATGATCCGCCCGCCTCGGCCTCCCAAAGTGCTGGGATTACAGGCATGAGCCACTACGCCCGGCCTCTGTTAGCATTTTTTGCAAGGCATATCTACTGCCAACAAATTTCCTTTGATTTGTGTTTTAGAAAATATTTTTACTTTACTTTTGAAGCCTAACTTTGCAGGGTACAGAATTCTCATTGGTGGGAATCTTTTCTCTCAATTTTTTTTTTTTTTTTTTAGAGACAGAGTCTCACTTTGTCAGCCAGGCTGGAGTGCAGTGGCACCATCTCAGCTCACTGCAGCCTTCACCTTCTAGGTTCAAGCAATCCTCTTGCCTCAGCCCCTCAAGTAGCTGGAGACTACAGACACATACAGCCACACATGGCTTTTTTTTTTTTTTTTTTTTTTTTTTTGTTAAGTAGCGACGTGGTTTCATCCTGTTGTCCAGGCTGGTCTCGAACTTCTGAGTTCAAGCAATCCACCTGCCTTGGCTTTCCAAAGTGCTAGGGTTACAGACCTGAGCCACCATGCCTGGCCTTCTCTCAACACTTTAAGTACTTCATGCCACTCTCTTCTTGCTTGAATGGTGATATGGTTTGGCTGTGTTCCCACCCAAATCTTCGTGAATCATAGCTCTCATAATTCCCACGTCATGGGAGAGACCCAGTGGGAGGTAACTGAACCATGGGTCTGGGTCTTTTCCATGCTGTTCTTGTGATAGTGAGTAAGTCTCATTTATAAAATGGTTCTATAAAGGAGAGTTCCCCTACACACATTCTCTTGCCTGCCGCCAAGTATGACATGACTTTGATCTTCCTTTGCCTTCCACCATGGTTGTGAGGCCTCCCCAGCCACGTGGAACTTTGAGTCCATTAAAACTCCTTTCCTTTATAAATTACCCAGTCTCAGGTATATCTTTATTAGCAGTGTGAGAACAGACTAATACAAATGGTTTCTGAGGAGAAATCAAATGTAATTCTTATTTTCCTCCTTTAAGGGCAGGGATTTTTTCCTCTGGCTTCTTTCAAGGTTTTTGATCTTCGATTCTCTATAGTTCGAAGATAAAATGCCTATATGTTTTGTTCTGGTATTCATCCTACTTGGTGTTCTCTGCATCTCCTGGATCTGAAGTTTAGTGTTCGACGCTAATTTGGGGAAATCCTCAGTTGTCATTGCTTCAAATATTGTTTCTCTTCCTTCCCATTACACTTGTTACACCATTTCTAGTTGTCCCACAGTTCTTAGACATTCTGTTCCGGGTTTTGTTAGTCTTTTCTCACTTTGCTTTTTAGTGTTTGAAGTTTATTGTCATATCCCTGAGCTCAGTGATTCCTTCCTCATCTGTGTCCAGTCTAATAATAAGCCAGTCAAAGGCATTCTTCATTTCTGTTACAGTGCTATTGATTTCTAGTATTTCTTTTCCATTCTTAGAATTTTCATTTCTCTGCTTACATTGTCCATCTGTTCTTGCATGTTTTCTACTTCTCAAGAAAGCACTTAGGTTCTTTTTAAAATTCCTGGCCTGATAATTCCAACATTCCTTACATATCTGACCCTAGTTGACTCTTTTTGAGGCTCTTCAAACTGTGTTTTTGCCCTTAGTATGCCTTATGACTTTTGTTAAAAGATGAACATTATGTACTAGGTAGAAAGAACTGCAGTCAACAGGCTCATGGTAGCATGGTAATGTAGTAGTAAGGTATGAGAAAGAAAGAAGCATTCCATAGTTTTATAATAGTTTTCATTCTTTTCGTGAGTCTGTGAACTTCACTGGAGCTTCTTAGTTTTGTTTTGTTTTGGTTTGGTTTGGTTTTTTTTTGTTTGTTTTTTGTCCTTCTTAGGTAGGACAGAGCAGTTAGAGAGAGCTGCAGGTATTTCTTCTTCAGGTAGGTTAGGCTCATGTAAAATAGCTTCTCCTGAGAAAAGGCTTTGCTAAGAAGAATTGAATGTTCTAGTATTTTTCAAAATGATTCCTTTTTTCTCTCCTCTTGTCAGAAGGAGGAGGGGATTTTTCTCTAATATCCGCTGAGAGAACCTGGTACCTCTAGGGGTAAAACTCATAAAAGTGTGGGGCTCCCCCATGACAGGGTCCCCATGGAGTTTTTAATGCTGAGTTGTTCGCTTTGAGCATCCAGCAATTCAGATACAGTTGTGATTTCCCCACCTTGTCAAGGGTTCCTGTCATGTTATTTGCTCCATTGAATTGTGATTCCCTGTATCTTCCTGTCTATCCAATGTTGAAGACAGCAGTTTGTCCTGGGACCTCCTTTCTCTGACAGATCTAAGAAGGGCTGCTGATTTTTCCACTTGTTCAGCTTTTCTCTTATTGTTAGGATGCAGTGGCAATTTCTAAGCTTCTTACCTGCCAGAGTAGAAGCCAGAAGTGTGTTTTGTTATTTTCAGTCTCAGCTTTGACTGATTTAAGCCAGGATGGTGGAATAGAAGAAGCTGTCCTGTGCTGGGCAGACTCAAGTGAGCAGCTATCACAAATATCAGCATCCTACCTGGTAGAAAGTGTCCAATTTCTAGAAACTATGTTTTAAATTTTTAAACCTATTTCAGTGGCAACAAATTTTACAGTAAACTTTTCCTAAATTGGTTAATCTTTCTTTTCTCTTTCCAATCCTTACTTTATCATTCCTATCTTGTTGGATATCTCCCCTGAGGCATTCTTTTTCCACAGAGACCTGACATCTACTCTGAACAGTGAGTTCAGATGTGTAGTTTACCACGAGGCACACAAATACCCAAGTACTGTTGGGCTTCACAAGTATAAGGCCCCTTGTGACTGATGAGACCCGAATTAGATTTACTGTGGTCTTTTTCAATTGCTTGTACTTCTGGATCCAGAATGGTGGCTAAGAACACAAAAACTGGTGTAGCTGGGATTTGAACTCTGTCTTAGTTCAAATTCCAACTATCCCACTTAGAAGCAATTTGAGCAAGTTTTTTTTAACGTTTCTATCTCCGTTAACATATTATATAAAATAGGAATGATAATCTTGTCTGTCGCAGATTTTGTGAGAATTAAGAGTTAATATACATAAAGCTCCTAGGAGAACACCTGGCACACAATTTTAACTCTGAGAGGACCTATTCAATAGACCATACCAGAGCCGTGGAACTCTGGTAGACTGGGAAGGAGGTGCAGTAATACCTGAAATATTGATCTCTTAGCTTTTGAGGTGACCAGCAGAGAACGAGGCCAATCACCTCTGGCCAAATGCAACCAGGTGTGTCATTAAAATAATTTTAAAGTTCTATGTGAGTCAAGATGCGAAAGGAATTGGGAAGCACTGCATTTTTCTATTTCCCATAAGGATAGCATACTGTGGAGCATTTCTATTTATTCCAGCAAATGCCTTCTCTGTCTGGCTCTTAAAATGGCATGTAGTTGTTAGGTTCTGCTGGGAGTCAGCTGGGCAGTATATGCACTGACCCCTCTAAGAAGCAGGTGATACACTTTGATGTCTCAGTTGAAAGTTGACTTCCTAGGACCCGTGTGAAATTCAAGTGCTCTGGCTAAGTGCCCTGAACAGGTAGTAGCTGCCTGTAGCTCTCCCCTGAGCCTCACAGCAACTGTGGCACATTACACTGCATATAAATGCACCATGCTGCTTTCGTGTTGCGTAGAAATTCCCCCTTCATATTACAGCTTTGTAAATACATATGGAAGCTTTATCAGGGTGAAGTTATTAATCTATCTCCCATTTCTCATAGAAAGATACAAATGTTAAGCTTTCCGCAAGTTTTGGGTTCTTTTAATCACGTATATAAACGTGTGTGTGCACATGTGTGTGTATGGGTATGTGTGTGCACGTATGTGTATGTGCACGTGTCTGCATGCGTGTGTGCATGCATGTGTGCATGGGTGTGGGTGTGCCTCTGGGTGTGCGCATGTGTGTGAGTGTGTGTGCGTGTATGTGTGTGGTGTGGGGGGAACTGGGGATGTGTATGTGTGTGTGTATGTGTGTGTGCGTGTATGTATGTGTATGTGCATGGGGGCGGGTGTGTGCAGGGGTGTGGGTGCACATGTGTGCAGGGGTGTGGGTGCACATGTGTGCATGTATGTGTATGTGTGTGCACCTGTATGTGTGTGCACGCGTGTGCGTGTATGCATGTGGATGTGGTGTGGCGGGCTGGGGATGTGTATGTGCGTGTATGTGCATGTGTGTGTGTGCACATGGGGTCGGGTGCATGGGGGTGCGTGTGCGTGGGGGGCGTGCGCAGGTGCGTGCACAGGTGTGGGTGCACGTGTGCGCATGTATATGTGTGCGCGTGTATGTGTGTGCACGTGTGTGCGTGTATGCGTGTGTGTGCATATGTGCATGTGTGTATGCATGTTGGTGTGTGGGTGGTGTGCGTGCGTGTGTGTGCGTGTATGTGTGGGTGTGTGGGGCATATGGGGCATGTATGTATGTGTGTGCATGTGCGTTTATGCGTGCATGTATGTGTATGTGCATGGGTGTGGGGGGGTGTGTATGTGGGTGCACGTGTGTGCATGTGGGCACGTCAGTGCACGCTTGTGCGTGCGTGTCAGTGTGTGTGTGCACACACGTGCAGCAACATCAGAACTTGGCAGTTCTATAAAATGACTTTTATTCACACAGTCTGTTTGTGAGAAACTACACCAGAGAGTAATGGGATCTTTTCCATTTGTAAATGGCATGAGAATGTGATCAAAAATGTGTTCTTTAATAATAGTGCTGTTTTGAAAAAGTGAAGAAAAGGAAGCATTCTGTTTAGGGGGAAAAATGGAGTAGAAGGAGAGCTTTCCAAATGTTATTGTTGCTGCTTTTACCCATGGGAAGAACATACTGAAAAGTTTCAGATAGCAAACACACACTAAGCTCCAGAAAATTTAAGAATAAAATAAGGATTATAAAATATAGATAATTCAAAGCATAACTCCACTGTAATGCTTTCAGGCCTCACAGGATCTTAATTCCTTTATCTGTAATATTAGATGTGTGAATTAAATGCGACTTGGATCCCATCTAGAATAGACAGGAATAATGTCTTCCTGATTTTAAGATTCAGTGTCTAAACATGTTGGAAAGTTGACTAAAGTATCCATTAGAAAGGAACAACATCAAGGTAGAATTGTCTCTTTTTAAGACTTTATCTACATAAGTATATGCAAAATTTGATGTACAAAAGTGTATCAAAACATTTTAAAGGATAGAGACTTTGTTTTGGAGCTTGTGTTGGAGGTGGAAATATTTCATCTCAGGCTTGGCTTTGTCCACAAACTTCAATAACTTTTTATCACATTAGCACAGTCAGAGTGTTTTGATTATGGGTTATGTTCCCTTGGACTTGCAAGACCAACAAACAGAGCCAGCAAATGGAAACTCTAAGCCAACTTCACTTGCATTACTTGTAATAAAGAGAATTGGTAACCACGTAAAGCCTAATCTCCTTCATAAAGCTTCTTTTTCTCATCACTTTCTTCATGACATTTGTTTTCTCATCTTTAAAATGGAGAAGTTAAAATAAATGAAGCCTGGAGTCCTTTTTGTCCTTTGAGTATAAGATTCTATGCCTTTAGAAAACATCTGAAAAAAATTCAAAAGTGCCCTTGTTCTTTCATAAGCCAATTGAACCAACATCATTCTTATATTAGTAACTTTTGTGTGTCATTTGGAAAAATATCAATTCTATAATGGTTTCTAGTGACAGCTGACTAGGTGACTAAATTCAACCATCCTACTAAAAAAAAAATAAGGGTCCTTGTACACTGTTAGTACAGCTTCTGTGGCAGTTTTTCAAAAAAATAAAAAATTACCCTATTTCACTTCTGGTTGTATACCTGAAAATTCTACGTCTGGCTGTATACCTGAAATGATTGAAAGGAGGGTCTCCACAGATATTTGTAAACCCTTGTTTATGGCAGCATTACTCATCATAGCCAAAACACAGAAGCAACTCAAGTCCCCATTTATGGGTAAATGGATAAACAAAAGATGGTATATATATGCAATGGAATATTATTCAGCCATGAGGAGAGAATTTCTGACACATGCTCCAGCATGGATAAACCTTCGGGACATTATGCTAAGTGAAATAAACCAATTGCAAAAAGACAAATACTGCATGATTCCACATAGATGAGGTACCTAGTGTGGTCAATCATAGAGACAGAGCTGAATCGTTGCCAGGGGCTGGGGAGAATGGAAAGAGAAAACTAGTTCTTTATAGGTGCAGAATTTCAGTTTTGTAAGACTAAAAGGGCAGTGGCATGATCTTATAGACCCAGGTCCTCGGGAGGCTGAAGCAGAAGGATCGCTTGAGCCCAGCAGTTTGAATCTGGCCTTGGTAACATAGTGAGCTCCCATCTCTTTAAAAAAAAAAAAAAAAAAAAGACTAAAAAGAGTTCTGGAGATTCATTGCATAACAATATAAATGTATTTAACACTACTACATGTACACTTAAAAGTTGTTAGGATAGTAAATTTCATGTGTATTTTATTACAATTAAAAAATTAAGCATTTTTTTTAAAACTAGGTAAAATTCAAAAGGCTATGCTGAAAAACATCAGATATCTAATAGGTAGAGATAAAATGACTAATTTAAAACAGGAGAAGATTATTGCTCAAAGAGGAAAGCCTGAACCATTTCTGGCCCAGGACACATGCCCATGCAGAAAGAGAAGGTAATACATGGAATGATATTTGTCAAATGGTGAGAGGTAAAGGAGACAGTGCTGAAGTCCTAATATTCTCATGTGTATCACTGCTGGAGCCTCTTTTCCTAACTTGAGAGTCTCTTGCTTGTGCCTTGAAGCTTTGGAAGGCAGCTGAAAGGTAAGCCAGTTGACTGACTCTAGGGAAGAACAAATGTATCACAGTTCAACTCCTGCCAAGGAGGAAATCCTAACAAAATCTTTTGTGTGGGATTAGTTCCCTCAGAGTCTCCGTCTGATATGGAATTATGGATCTAGAAGATTCAGAGGATTGCCTAGGTGACCCACAGAAAGACTACCTTGTTCCTGGACCATAAACCTCAGATCCCCAGCAGAGGCAATGAAAATTTCTTTCTGAAGAAAGTCAACACTCTAGGTATTAAGTTTACATTAATAATTTCTCAAATATATGTCAAGGAAACAATCATAGGATTCCTCTCCTCTGGACAAAACCAGATGAACCAGCATCAACAGAAACAAGAGACAAAATAAATCATCTGCTGAAAATCTAAAGATTGGAATCATCTGATTCAAACTATAAACACTGCTGTGCTTGCCAGGCTCAGGGATATAAAAGTACAAACCTAAAAATGTCAAAAACTGGGAAGCTATATAAGTAACATTGCAGAGTTGCAAAAGACTCTGTTTGAATTTTCAGAATGGAAAGGGTCAATAGCCAAAATAAACAACACACTAGATGGGATTAACATCAGATCAGACACACAAAAAAGAATACTAGTGAACTTTAAGATAGGTCAAAGGAAACTATCCATGATAAAAGCCATAAAGACTAAAAACAAAGTAAAATTCTAAGAGATGGTGGAGATATAGGGGATGTAATGAAAAGATATATCCATAGTTTAATTGAGGTTGCAGAATAAGAGGCAAGAAGGGGGCAATATTTGAAGAAATGATAACTGAGAATTTCTCTAGACTGATATACTACATCAATCCAGTGATTCAAGAAGTCCAACAATCCCTTATCCTATAACAGTGAAACTACAGAAAAATTAAAGACAAAAAAATATTAAGGCAATCAGAATAAAAAAGTACCCTCATTGGAACAAGAATCAGAGACAGTGGGAGCTAAATGATGAGAACACATGGACACATAGAGGGAAACCACACACACTGGGGCCTGTTGGAGTGTGGAGGGTGGCAGCGGAGACAGAATCAGGAAAAATAACTAATGAGTACTAGGCTTAATACCTGGGTGATGAAATAATCTGCACAAATACCCATGACACAGATTTACCTATGTAAAAACCTGCACATGTACCTCTGAACTTAAAACTTTTGAAAAATAAAAAATGTTTAGCAATTAAAAAAAAAGAATTACAAATAGTTGAATTCTTAACAGCAATAATGAAAACTGGAAAGCGGTGAGAAATACCTATAAGGTACTGAAGGAAAACTACCAATTTTCTATGAAAAATTTAATCCATAATGGAGACAAAATGAAGACACTGTCAGACAAACAATATCTGAGCTAATTTGCCACTTGCAGACACATCTAAAACCAATGATGAGTTAATGACCATTCTTGGATTAATTTCTACTCCAGGCTGAAAGAAAAGAACAAAAACAAGAAAACAGATGCAGCCTCCAAGATTCTAGAAGAATTGAAAGCAATGAGTATAGTAAATATATGGATAAATCAAATGTATTTTGGATGAATAAAATAATAATAGTAGTATATCATGTTTAAATATGATACTTTTTATATTAAAATATGTGTATAATATACAAAAACAATATGAAGTGAAAGAGAATGAACCTTCTAAGCTCCTCTAATTTCATGGCAGACCTTATCACTGGATAAAAAAGTAAGACCTAAACATATGCTTCCTGCAAGAAACACCCTTTAAATATGAAGGCACAGATAGGTTAAAATTAAGTAATTGGAAAAAGATATAGCACACAAACCTTAATCAAAGAAAGCTGGGGTGGCATTATTAGTAACAGACATAGCAGACTTCAGAACACAGAGTATTGCCAGAGACACATAAGATTGTTATGCAAGGATAAAGGAGTCTATCTTAAGAGGACATAATAACCTTTAACATGTATGCACTTAATAGAACTTTAAGGTACACAAAGTAAAAATGTATAAAAACAAAGGGAGGAATAAATCCACAATTATACCTGGAGATTTTAATACCCTTCTTTTGGCAATTGATAAGGGAGTTTCCCCCCTCCAGAGCAATGTCAGGAGAAACTAAGTAAAACAAAAGGTTTAAATAAGATCCAGGGTCTCAAAATATAGTATTCCAAATGTCCAGATTTTCATTGAAAATCACTTGTTATACCAGAACCAGAAAAATCTCATCCAAAAAAAAAAAAAGATAGATGCCAGCATCAAGATAACAGCAATCTTAGAATTAACTGACAGAAGTCTTCAATTACCCATCATAAAAATGCTTCAATGAGCAATTTCAAACACATTTGAAACAAATGAAAAAACAGATCATCTTAGCAAGCAATGCAATATGTAAAGAAGAACCAACTGGAAATTTTAGAGCTGAAAAATACAGTAACAAAAAAACCCAATAGATGGGCTCAACAGCCGAATTGATGGCACAGATGAAGGAATAAGTGAACTTGAAAATAGAACCATAGATATTTATCCAATCTGAAAAAGAGAGAAATAGACTAGAAAATAAATGAACATATCCCCAAGCACCTTTCCTAACAAAATCTAACATTTGTGTCACCAAGTTCAAAAGTAAAGAAGAAAAAGAGCAGGATTGAAAACACAATCAAAGAAATAATAGCTGAAAACTTTCTGAATTTGGCAGAAGACATAAACCTACAGAATCAGCTAGCTAAGTGAACCCCAAAGAGGATAAATTCAAAGAAATATCTATTCAGATTCATCATAAGAAAAAAACATCTTGAAGGCAGCCAGGGAGAAGTGAAACCTCACTGACAGAGGAAAAGCAATTCAAATGACAGTGGATTTCTGATTAGAAACCATGATGACAGAAGAAAGTGGCCCAATATTTTTCAAGAACTGAAAAGATGTCAAGCCAGAATTCTGTATGTAGTGAAAACATCCTTTAGGAAAAGAGAACATTTTGCAATGGAGAGTATGTTCTATCTCATGTGTGTGGTTTGGTTGCTCAAATGTGTATACTTGTCAAAACTCACTGAATTGCATACCTAAAATGGGCCAATATTATTGCATTTAAATAATACCTTAATAATGCCGACCAAAAACAAAAAAGGAACGAAGACCATGAGAGTCAGCATAATGGCTACTGCTGGTGGTGAATACAGGACTCTGTGGTTCTGGTTATGCTGTTGACTTACGGCAGGAACATAGATGTTCATTTTACAATTCAATGTGTACATTTATGGTTTGTGCATTTTAAAAATTAAAAAGATGACACAGGTAGGAAGGAGAACTGTCTCTCCATTCAAGAGATATCCAAAATCCTCCAAGTAATCTCAGAGCAAAATTCTTTTTAAATGTATCTTTTTATAGAGACATATCACAATACAATTTTAAAAGTGTAAGAGATCCAGGGATATCATAGTTTTAATTTCTCCCAAAAGTGACTCAGTAGGCTTTACAAAGTGCTATCTAGTATTATCAAAAAAGCATGAAAAGGCCCAGTGTGGTGGCTCATGCCTGTAATCCCAACACTTTGGGGGTCGAGGCAGGTGGATCACCTGAGGTTAGGGGTTCAAGACCAGCCTGGCCAATGTGGCAAAAATCCATCTCTACTAAAAATACAAAAAAAAAAAAAATTAGCCATGCATGGTGGCACATGCCTATAATCCCAGCTACTTGGGAGCCTGAGGCAGGAGAATTGCTTGAACCCAGGAGGCGAAGTTTGCAGTGAGCCGAGATTGCACCACTGCACTCCAGCTTGGGCAGCAGAGGGAAACTTGTTCAAAAAAAAATAAAAATTAAAAAAATTAAAAAATTTAAAAAAGAAGCTTGAAAAATAGTTATCCTTCCCTCACAATTATGACTAGATCCCTAAAAATCAAAGACTTTCTAAGTTGCGGTCAAGTAGTAAGTGTTTCTTTCAAATGCTTGAAATGGATGGAAGAGTTGATATTATAAAAAGCTCCATTGATTGATTTTCAGGACATAGTGACTAAACTCTAGAATTATCCATGAGATCTGTTTCCTAGGAAACCTATCTCACCCAAAGTTGAAGTGGAAAGTCCTTTGGGAAGAAAAAGTTGCTTATTTTTAATATTTTCTTAAGAGAATAAAGTATGTAACTGCCAATATAAGTCCTTCCATGTGGCAGTTTTAGTTACATGTCACTTGTTAGGCAAACGAGGAAATCTTTTTGACAACATCATAAAGTGTTCAGAAAAACTAGATCCAACCATATGGAAACAGAAGACAATCATCTAGGACTGCACCTAATCTCAACTTTTCCTAAACCTTTCTCTTTTTATCTTGATAAAGCCTCGAAGTTAACATTTAATGCTTTATTCCATTTTCTTTTGTTAAACATAGATCTCTTTACTACAATATAGAAGTAGCTCTAAATATCAGGCCTAGTGTTATTCTTGATGTCTCCATTTCTCCTACACAAAACTGAGTTCAGGTCAACTTTAGTCTCTGCCTTGCTTCATTTTCTTCTCCAATGCAAGCAGTGACCAGAAGCATATTCTGTTTCCTCACCATGGTCCCTTTACTTTGAAATTCAGCATCAGGTTTTCTGGGTTGCTGGTTCCAACAGGCCTTTTGCCCAGTACTTACAGATGGGTTTCTACCCCAAGGATCTTTTCTTTTTTTCTTTTTTTTTAATTATACTTTAAGTTTTAGGGTACATGTGCACATTGTGCAGGTTAGTTACATATGTATACATGTGCCATGCTGGTGCGCTGCACCCACTAACTCGTCATCTAGCATTAGGTATATCTCCCAATGCTATCCCTCCCCCCTCCCCCCACCCCACCACAGTCCCCAGAGTGTGATATTCCCCTTCCTGTGTCCATGTGATCTCACTGTTCAATTCCCACCTATGAGTGAGAATATGCGGTGTCTGGTTTTTTGTTCTTGCAATAGTTTACTGAGAATGATGATTTCCAATTTCATCCATGTCCCTACAAAGGACATGAACTCATCATTTTTTATGGCTGCATAGTATTCCATGGTGTATATGTGCCACATTTTCTTAATCCAGTCTATCATTGTTGGACATTTGGGTTGGTTCCAAGTCTTTGCTATTGTGAATAATGCTGCAGTAAACATACGTGTGCATGTGTCTTTATAGCAGCATGATTTATAGTCCTTTGGGTATATACCCAGTAATGGGATGGCTGGGTCAAATGGTATTTCTAGTTCTAGATCCCTGAGGAATCGCCACACTGACTTCCACAATGGTTGAACTAGTTTACAGTCCCACCAACAGTGTAAAAGTGTTCCTGTTTCTCCACATCCTCTCCAGCACCTGTTTCCTGACTTTTTAATGATTGCCATTCTAACTGGTGTGAGATGGTATCTCATTGTGGTTTTGATTTGCATTTCTCTGATGGCCAGTGATGATGAGCATTTTTTCATGTGTTTTTTGGCTGCATAAATGTCTTCTTTTGAGAAGTGTCTGTTCATGTACTTCGCCCACTTTTTGATGGGGTTGTTTTTTTCTTGTAAATTTGTTTGAGTTCATTGCAGATTCTGGATATTAGCCCTTTGTCAGATGAGTAGGTTGCGAAAATTTTCTCCAGTTTTGTAGGTTGCCTGTTCACTCTGATGGTAGTTTCTTTTGCTGTGCAGAAGCTCTTTAGTTTAATTAGATCCCATTTGTCAATTTTGTCTTTTGTTGCCATTGCTTTTGGTGTTTTGGACATGAAGTCCTTGCCCATGCCTATGTCCTGAATGGTAATGCCTAGGTTTTCCTCTAGGGTTTTTATGGTTTTAGGTCTAACGTTTAAGTCTTTAATCCATCTTGAATTGATTTTTGTATAAATCAATTTACAAGGGATTGTAAGGAAGGGATCCAGTTTCAGCTTTCTACATATGGCTAGCCAGTTTTCCCAGCACCATTTATTAAATAAGGAATCCTTTCCCCATTGCTTGTTTTTCTCAGGTTTGTCAAAGATCAGATAGTTGTAGATATGCGGTGTTATTTCTGAGGGCTCTGTTCTGTTCCATTGATCTATATCTCCGTTTTGGTACCAGTCCAAGCTGTTTTGGTTACTGTAGCCTTGTAGTATAGTTTGAAGTCAGGTAGTGTGATGCCTCCAGCTTTGTTCTTTTGGCTTAGGATTGCCTTGGCGATGCGGGCTCTTTTTTGGTTCCATATGACCCCAAGGATCTTTTCTAACAATCCATCAGCTTCCCCAGATTCTTTGCTAAAATTATAGCTGGAATCCTGACATTAGATGAAGGAGCACTCTGTGACTATATTTTAGTGTAATTTCTGTGCAGTGTATTTCTGTGTGGTATAGCCACTAGATATGGGCATCCACGGTTCCTGTTCTAGCTTTGTTCCTAGACTGTAAGTGTGGTTCACCAACAACATCAGCAGCACCTGGGCACTTGTCATATATTCTGAATCAGAATGTCTAGAGTTAAGACCAGGAATCTTTTCTTTTTTTTAGACAAAACTCCAGGTGATGTGTATGCGTATGCAAATTTGGGAAGCATCACTTTAGGAGGCTCTGGCCCTACTGTGGCCATGCCTCTCCCCACAAAATGACAGGTCCACACAGGTAAGGGGAAGCACCCACCTAGTTCCCGTGTCCCCCTTCTAAGTCAAGCTCTCAGAAACTACTCCCATTCCTGAGACAAAGGAAATCTGTGACCAAAGGAGACTACTTCTAGGGCCAGCACAGACCTCTTCCTTAGCTCATCCTTCTGAGGCCAAGAAGACTACCAGACAAATGACTAGTGGGTAACTTTTTGAGAAAAGTCAGAGTAGAGGGAGGACTTGGGAGCTGCACAGCCCATGGCATAAGCAGGAGTCCATGTGTAGTGCAGGATGGGGCAAGAAGTTACAAAAAAAAAAAAGAAAAGGAGAGGGGTCTTCATTTGCACCCTTTCCCCAGAGCTTTAAATAAAGGTCTGCCTGGTTTCTATGGTTTACCCATAGGAGAAGGGTAACTGTGGATCCCTCTCTTTCCTCACACATTTTATCTGATTCCCCAACAAGTGCCAAGTTTGTAGACACTTTTATGGGATGACTGGAGCATTCACCGTATGTCCAAAGGTCAAGATCCTAAGGTTTTGGTCTTTTGCTTCTCTCTTGCTTTCCTGGGCCAAGAATATTTAAAAGGCGGGCTGATTCTGCCCTAGGCATGGAAAGCTTGCTCACCAGCCAGCCTCCCACAGCCAGCATTCTGTCCTTTTCCTCAGCTCCTTTGTGGGTAATTCTATTACTACTCTCCTGACACACACACACACACACACACACACACACACACACACTACAAGCAAGAGAAGATGTGACCCGCAGCCCATCTCTATTCTTACCCCACTCCTGCTCTGTACACCTCGTGACCAAGTGGTAGAGGCTAGGCCAGGCACAGTGGCTTACTTGAGGCCAGCAGTCTGAGAGTACCCTGGGCAACATAGAAAGACCCCATATCTACAAAAATAAAAATAAAAATTTAAAAATTAGCTGGACATCATCCCATCTGTGGTCCCAGCTACTCAGGAGGCTGAGACAGGAGGATTGCATGAGCCCAGAAGGTTGAGGTTACAGGAAACCATGATAATACCACTGCACTTCAGCCTCGGTGACAGAGCAAGATCCTGTTTTTTAAAAATGGTGGGAGAACATCCCTTGCAAAATTCTAAGTGGTGCCACCTGCACACACTCCACATTCTTGATTTCTGTCCTCCACACAGCCAGGTAAAATATACCAGGAAACATATGAGAGCTGAACTCTTACCTACCTAAGCCCAGTGGCCAGCAAGCTCTCTTTTGTTTCATTACTGATAACAGGTAAGAGCATGAAATCTGGAGCCAGACTACCTTGATTCAAAGCCAGCTCCACGATGAACAAGCTGTGTGAGTACGGGTGGCACTCCTAAACTTTCTGTGCCTAAACTTTCCTCATCTGTAGAATGGGCATAATGTATAACTTAAATCATATGATTGCTGTGAATATGTGAATGTGTAATATGAAATAAAATATGTAAATCACTTAAACCTGAGCCAATATGTATCAAATGCTATTTAAGTGTTAGCTATCAACACTGTTATGAGATGTGAAATTCAGGCTTGGTCTTTTAAGATGAAAGCAGAGCAGGCCTTCTGGTCTAATAAGATGTAAAGAGGCTTAGGGCTTTCCTAGCATTGGGGAAAAAAAAAAAAAAAAAAAAAAAAAACAAGGAATCCTCCAGGTCATCCAGATGAACTCACTGGATCCTAAGGCTTGAGGCCAAAACACATCTCGTTTATTCATCAATACACATTTTGTTGCAAGACATATTGTTGGTGAGGGGGATACAGTGGTGAACAAAGCAGAAGTGCTGCCCTCATGGAGCTTACATTGTGATTATGGTACATGTCTACTTGTTTTGCCTTGGTTCACTGTCTGGGAAGAGGTCAAAAGCAAGGTTCAGTTACTCCAGAGTTTCTGAGCCAAATGATATCTTTAATACTACCTTCTAATAATGTCCTAAAAATCTCATTATGATTTTCATTCTCTGTCTCTTAAGATCCCTTCTGCTTTATTCTTGGCCTCTTGTGCTGACTTCTTAGCTACAGGAGAGCCTCTTCTTACCGTATCTTTAGTTATTTGCCTTTGAACCACACTGAAAAATTTCAGGATTTAGACTTTGAATTTTGACTCTGCCATTTGTTGGATGGCTGTATTAGTTTCCTATGGCCTCTATAAATTTTAGGCCCTGTACCTAAAAATTACCATACATTTAGAGGCTTAAGACAACACATGTTTACTATCTTTCAGTTCTGGAGGTCAGAAGTCCAAAGTGGATCTCACTGGGCTAAAATGAAGTTATTGGCAGGCTTAGCTCCTTCTGGACGTTCTAGGGATGAATCGATTTCCTTGCCTTTTCCAGATCCTAGAGGCTGCCTGCATTCTCTGGTGCAGAGGCCATGGCTCCTTCCTCTATCTTTAAAGCCATACAGCATCCTTAAATCTCCCTCTGACTCTGACCTCTTCTGCCTCCCTCTTCCGCATTAAGAGACACTTGCGACTATATTGGACCCAACCAGATAACCCAGGATAATCTCCTTTTAAGGTCAGCTGATTAGTGACCTCCATTCCATCTGCAACCTTAATTCCCCTTTGCCATGGAATGTAACATATTCATAGTTTCTAGGGATTAAGACATGGACGTCTTTAAGAATTCATTATTCAATCTAGCACAGTGGCCTTGAACAAGTTTTTGAATCTCACTGACACTTGATTTCTTCATCTGTAAAATGGACATTAAACCATAGCAAACACATGGACTCATCCTCCCGTCAGTGGTAGACTGGATGAAGAAATGTAGTACATATACACCGTGGAATAGGCTGCAGCCATAAACAAACAAGATCATGTCCTTTGAAGGAAAATGGATGGAGCTGGAGGCCAATATCCTTAGCAAACTCACACTGGAACCAGAAAGCCAAATACTGCAAGTTCTCACCTGTAAGTGAGAGCTAAATAATGAGAACCAATGGGCACAAAGAGGGGAACAACAGACCCTGGGGACTACTTGAGAGAGGAGGGTGTGAGGAAGCAGAGGATCAGGAAAAATAACTGTCGGGTATGAGGCTTAGTACCTGGGTGATAAAATGGTCTATACACCAAACTCCCGTGTCATGAGTTTGCCTGTATTAACACACCTGCAGAAGTACCCCTGTACCCAAAAGTCTTTTAAGATGTAGATTAAATTACTGTGAAATACAGTTGAAATAAGGATTTTTTTTAAATCACAGGTGTTTTCTGACTGACATACTAAGCTCACTTCCTTAAGCATCTACATATGTTACCTCTCCTTTCCTACTCAACACAATCTACTTCCCACAGCCGTAACTGGCAAGATCCAAGAATGGGTCCTCATAACATCAGGTGGTCCTTTAAGGACAGAATCAGAGATAAAAGACGGAGAGGTACTCATTAGGCTTTAACAGTCATTTATATAAATGACTGCCTAGTATAAATTAGGTTTTATGAAATCGTTTCCTGAGAATAATTATCATAGCAATGGAGGAAATGGAAAATGATGGCCCTAAAACTGTCCCTGCTCCACAATTTTGCCAAAGGATAGTGTTGGTGATAATATTTTATCAGGGATCCCAAATCCCATAAGCACAAAAAATAATTTTCCTTGTCAAGTTTTAAGGGATATAATTGCTTAATCATTCAAAATGTCCCCTTAATGAATACAATCTTTGAGGTCATGATGCAAAGAATACATCTTAGTTCACTTTGGATTCCAGTTTTATAAGTAAAAGGTAGGTGCTTATTTTGACTTACCTAACATTTTTTAAGTAGACAAAATAGAAAATTATTTTCTTCTCAAAACATACTTCTGACATTCCAATGACTGCATTGCAAGGGGATAAAATGTGATGGTACAATGAAGGTCCCCTGCTTCATTGAAAGTGGCTGCTGGCGTGATATGGAATGGGAGGTACCCTCAAAACAGACTGAGGTGTGTATGTGTCATTCTTTCTGAACATTTTTCTGGGCGTTCAGAACATTCTGTCATTTTTATAGCATCTTGGTTCCTTCCCAGGTTTGGAAAATGTTGTACCTAATGAGTCTTGATAGAAGACAAAGCCCACCTCCCCTTTCAGAAGCTGAAGTGACAAGATGTCACTTTTCCAGACTCCTTTGAAGTTAGGACATGAGCAGATGACCTAGGCTCCCCCAGGCAGAGACTTGCTCCAGGTCATTAATTAGAAACAAGTGACCATGCAGAATCTTTTCTGAAAATAGGAAGAGGCAATGGTGGCAACCACATCCAGGTACCAGGGCCTGCAGTGGCTACAGCCAGTACCTCAGAGCTTGCCATCAGCAGTGCAAGCTGCAGGAACCAGTGCTCAGCAGTGACATTAGGGGGGTCTTCACAAGACCAGCAATGTGGGGCCACTGTCTCAGGCATATAGCCCTGAGTCTGATTCTGTAGCTAACCCAACAATTATTTCAGCTCCCCAGTTTTACTTTAATGAACCCCTTGCTGCTTAAAAAAAATCCATAGTCGATTTTTGTAACTTGTGACTAGAACCTTGAGAAAGTGTTCCTGAGAGCTCTGTGCTTTAAAAGCACCTGAAAGTATATCTTGTATCATGCAGAGAAGGAAAATATCCATCTACACTTCAACAGGGGGGTTTTTCTTTGGAAGGTAAAACAAAAGATATGAGAATATTAAGTGATGAAAAAAGAAGCTGATTTCAATCAGCTAATGCAATCGTATGCATTGCATTAAATATACTTTATTGCTACTCAATCAGATTCACTCTTCATGTTTTGGGGTAACCTCATTCCCAGCTATCAGGGCTTAGTCAGGCATGACTGTGGACAATCAATACTGTTGAGGAAATGAATTCTAGCATAGAATGACACAATGACATCCAGGATGACACACCTGGCAGCTGATCAACAAAGAGATGCCAGTGGGATCTCCAAAAATCAAAAGTTCTCCGGAGAAATTGATCTGGTAACAGTCCCATTTAGTACCTGTATTACTCAGGGTCTCCAGAGAAACCGAACCAATAGAATAGATATATCTACACATACATGGAGATTTATTATTAAGATTATAAAGGCTGAGAAGTCCTATGACCTGTCTTCTGCAAGCCAGAAACCCAGGAAAGCTGATGGTTTAATTCAGTCTGATTCTGAATGCCTGAGAACCAAGGAGCCAATATTATAAATCCCACTCCAAGGGCAGGAGGAGACCAATGTTGCAGCTCAAACAGGCGGGCAGGAAGAAAAGAGGGTAAACTCTTCCTCTGCTGTCTGTTCTATTTAGGCCCTCAATAGATTGGATGATGCCCACCTACACTGAGGAGAGTGATTTACTTTACTGAGTCCACAGACTCAAATGCTAATCTCAAAGAAACATCTTCACAGGTACACTCAGAAACCTAGAGATAATGTTTAACCAGATATCTGGGCATCCTCTAATCCAGTCAAGTTGACACATAAAAGGAATTATCATAGTACCTAAATAATTGTGAATTCTGTTTCACCTAACTCCAAGTTTCATAAACTTAAAATGTCAAAGCTGGAAAAGAAATTCAACATTACCTAATTTCCTTATTTTACAACTGGAAAACTGAAGTCTAGAGAGGATAAGTTAAAAGTAAAACCACACAGCAAGTTTTAGAAGTCTAACAGCACTGATAAGATGCTTCCAGGATGGAAACCACCTTGACTTAATTTAGCTCTCAATTCCTTTGATAGACTAAATTCTTAAAGTTTTGTTTGGCATACTATATGCAAAATTCAATCACCAGACATATTGGGCCACCGGCAAACAAGCCCTATCTACCAGGCAGTTAAATTAAATAGTTACAAGACTGTACATTTTCAAACATAAGAAATCCATAATGAGAAGGAAATTTCATTTGTTTGCTTTTTTATTCACAGCAACCTTTGGAAGGGAATTATAGTTTAACAGGAAAAATTAAAGCCTATATAATCCTTCTTTGTAAGTAGATTAAGCTACAATAGAAGGATGAATCCCCTTATCTAAAGAAAAATGTAGTGGAGATAGTTCTGGATTGGTCACCCTTACTTCTCCTGACCTCAGAGAAACTTTTAGTTTTTTGTCTCAAAAAAAACAAGAGTCTTTCTTCTCTCTCTGGTTTGATGACCTAGCAAGACAGAACTGAAGGCACAAAGCACTCATTAGATAAAAGGTGTCACTCCTACTGATTACTTTTGTTATTAATATGTTCCTATTAATATGAGGTGCATCTTAGTATGTCTGCAGTAAGTATACAAATTTGAGATGCCAAGAGTGAAGTTATCCTGACTGGGAAGGTGATAAAGTAGAATGGATTTAAACCCACTCTCTCTAACCCTAAAGTTCAGGCTTTCTTCCACTACACCTCCCTAACAGTCATTCCTCTCTTCCTAAGACTACAACATATTAGGCAGCAGCCTCTGACAATGGCATGGTCGACAAGATACCTCTGGGTAAAACGCAGTACAGACATGATGTCTCTCTCTGTGTCTAGACAGGAAAGACAGAAGATCAAGGCTAAACATCCAAAGTGTTTCTTCTTACAGCAGGCCATATTAGCAATTTGGAATACTAGATAGGTCAGGCTGGAAAACTAGAAGAGGTAGAAAATAGCATACTGAGCTAGGAAGCCAAAGTGGCATGACTGATCTCACAAGTTTCAAGGCCCCTTTGAGCAGCCATTTGCAAAATAACTTGTAGCAAAGGACAGTTGGTGATTCTGGACTGAAGCATATCCAGCTTGCTGAGCAGGAGCTAACCACAGCTGTAGAGTTTTCCAGTCCCTTGGCACTGCTGCCAACCTATGCATTAAATCTCTCATTATAACCAACCAGCCAGATTCCAGTACTGTTGTCATCATTGTATCTCGAACCCCACATAAACTTCTCTCTCCGTCAGGGTTTACCACGCTGTGGTCAGGTACCTTATTCGATGACCTCCACGCAAGTTTAAGAATTTTAGGATTTTTCAAATCCTTTTTTAGATGTATTCACTGAGCCTCCTCGATCAGATCATGTTCAGACATAGATGTATTAATAGCTTGATTTCTGAGCAGACCAGTTGACTAAAACAAGACGTTCAAAATCATTCATACCAGAAAATTATCCAGATGCCTGGCTGATTACCCTGATGACTGGCTATAGCAGATGTTGTTGCCTGTTCATTCTCCCTCTGCCTTCACTGCTCTGTGTATACCTAAAGTAGGCTTCCACGGGCACGTGGGCTTTTTGCAAGGCAGACCAGATGTTTATGGGAATAAGTAGCCCTGAATGTAGCCCTCAACGAATGATTGATGGGCATGGGGGGGTAAAGTCATCTCCCTTGCCCCTTAGTTGGGATGATGATGTATTCTACACTGGCTCTCAAAGGCTGTTTTTGGGATATAGGCCCAGTTTTCCACAGCAACGCTGGTTGATAATGTACTGATTGTCTACCTTCCTTCCTTCTGTGTCTCTTCTTCCTTCTCTACTCCTTTTCTAATGCTTCTTGGTGTCATTTTACAAGTAATCTACTAGCACTGACAATCTTGTCTGTAGAATCTACTTTGCAAAACCCAACCTCAAATAAGGGTGATTTCCCAGTCTTTGAAGTCTTTCTGATGAGTCTACTTCATCCAACATTGTCATTCTTAGAGTTTCACTCTAGCCATATATGGTGACTCATTCCTTCAGGCTTTTTCTGTTTTTTCCAGAAAGAAGAATTTGGTTAGCCAAAGAAAAAACGGCTAAACACGAAACTGAAGATGTTGGCAAAATTCAGATTATTCTGGGACTCATATCTATGCTAAAGGATTTAGTTAAAGTGGAGTGGGACATCCCTGAGCGAGGCAAGAGAGAACATAGTTAAATTCATTTTTTAATAGTCACTCTGACTACTATATGGACAATAGAAAGGAGAGTGATGAAATAGAATCAGAAGCCAAATCAGGAGAGGACTCCAGAGTAGGGACTTGGGTGAAGGTGATAATAGAGATGAAGAGAAGTGGATGAATTCTAGCAATATATATTTGGAGTTATATGTTTGTTTCTATGTTAGAACATCCAAATGCATAAGAAATTATAGGATATGAGGGCAGGGGATTTAAGGAGAGGGAAAAAATCAAGACTGATTTCTAGCTCAAGAAATAGAAAATATAATCTCTTTTAAGAGGTGAAAACTTAGTGATGAATGTTTTTGGCATAAAAATTCAGAGTTCAGGGCATACCTAGTACAAGATACCTGTGAAAAGGCTAAATGGAGATGTCAAAAAGTCTGCTGGATATACAAGCCTGGGTCTCAAAGGTAATGGTTGGACTTGAGATGTAACTGGAGTTTAATCATCTAGAAAATGTGTGACCATGGGATTCAATGAACTCTTCCAAAGAAAGGAAGAGAAGAAAGAAAAGAGAATGTAGGATAAAGACCTGAGGTACACCAGCATTTAGATCAGATGGAGGAGGAGAAGTAGGCACAGCAGATAACCAAGAGTGGCCAGAGATAGGAGGAAACCAAGAAGAGCATCTTGTCACAGAATTAAGTGTAGAAAGTCACGCCAATAAAATAAATGTCCATCACATTTCATGCTGATGCATGATAAAGTTAAATGAGGGCTGAAAATTGTCTATGGGCTCTAGAACCATGGAACTCATTGGTAGCGTACCATACTTAACCTGGTTATGCTTGGAGTAGTGCAGATAATATCTGCCTTCCATGTAGGATCATTAGTAGTGATTATTTTCATTCTCAACAGTTCATTGACAATAAACTACATGATCCCCTTGGTCACTGGTGACTTTGAAAAGAGTAGTTTCAACAGAGTGGTTGTGGTGGAAGTCAGAGTGGGATGTAAACAGGAAGCAAGAAAGCTGCATCAGCTCATGCAGACAAGTCTTAACTATGAAAGGAAGCAGAAGAGAGAAAGCTAGAAGAGGCTCCAATGTCAAGGAAGGACTTTTTCAGTATGTTCAAAGTATATCATGATAAAAATGATCTTTCTGTGAGCACAAGATAATGAAGGAAAGAAAAAACTGAAAGACCAAAGTTCCTGGGGGAAAAACAGATTAAATCTAGAGAGAATTGCTATTAGAACTCTCACTTTATATTATAGAGAGGGAAAGACCATGATTTTTTAGTGGTAAACAATGGATAACAATTTTTTGCTTTTAAATTTTTCTGGTATTTCTCAACACTAGTTTATTATACAATGTTCGGGACTATAATTTTAGTTAGCATACTGTAATCACTCTTAAATTATGATAACCCCTCTAATAACTTAGATAAGCATTTTAAAACTGTGACTCCAAAAAATGCTAGTGTTTCTTGAACTGTTGAAAGTACTCAGAGGCAAGAGGGTTCCATGATCAAATAAATTTGAGAAACACTATATACTTTATCTTTTTCTCACATATTCACAATGGTCCACAATGTATACCCCAGTTTAATTTTGTTCAACCAAGGATTTCCTCAAAATCAAATATGGAAATTCATTCCAAAATATATTCCCATGTAAGTATGCACACATATTCTGCCAATTTTCTGAGCATTCATGTAGCCTCAAAATACCCAAACCAACTTGGAATTTGGAAGAGCAAGGTATTATCTTCAAAGCTTATCCACTGACTTTAGAGATTACCTCTAATTTATCCTAGAATTCCTATGAATTATTTTTTCTCTCAGAAAAATATCCCTCTGTTACTTTTTCTATGCTTTAAACTGGTTGCCACCCTTGATAAAATGATACAGGCAATGCTACAGTGACTTTTAATACTTTTTATGCAAATATTGTCAAAGGTTTTAGAAAGTCTATTTTATTCTTATGTTCCCTTTTATCTACATGCATATTTATTCCCTTGTACAACTCTAGAAGATCAAAAAGCTCTCCCAATTTGAGAGGAAAAATTACAGTGCTACAGAAAGAGCCAGAGGCTGTTCCTCCACAGAGCTTGAACTAAAATGGAATAAAATTAAATAGAAAACTTTTTCTCATGGGGTATTTCCAACAACTTTGGATAGTCTTTTGGAATTTGGGCCAGAAATGCGTTTAAACATGTTAAATATGAAAAAAGTTTGGTGGGGAAAAAAGTAGGAGTAGAATATTTTGTAAATATGAAGTTTTGTGCTTCATCTTTAAAAATGTTTTCAAAGAAACTTAAATTTTTAGACCAACAAAATTCAGAGTATGTACAATTTCTATTTGCAGTGCAAATAAAATTTGATTTGTAATACCGAAATTAGTCCAAATTTCAGATAAGAGAAAATTAGTTATAAAATATTTCATGAAGCTAAATCTAAACCATAAATGTTAATAAAAATCACTTCTAGGTAGCTAATGTTGTTACAGAACATTACATGACTTCCAACTCATTGGCCCTTTGTGGAGCCAAAATAGTACATAGCAAACATACTGAACAATAAAATAATACAGGATCAATACTCTTGCCTAAAATTCACCTTTGGCCAAAAAGCATCAGAGCAAATTAAAATCTCAGAGCCTCTTTATCTAGTTATTTAAATGTAGTCTAGAAGATTTTTAGTTCATTTCCATTAATATATATGGAAAGTCAAAAAGTCTTTTAATTAAGAGCCAAGTCTAATCACCTCTAATGCTTTTGCAATATCTTTGACAGAGGATATCCAAGGACATGAAATTGAACAATTCACATGCCATGTTTATTAAATCACTTCAGAATAAGATTGTCTATTCCCACAAGACAATCAGAGAGGTCAAAAGACTCCATCACAGATTTTCATAATCCACCTAAATCCTCATGTTTGCATATGATCTATGTTAATTCTAACAATCCTTCATTGTTTTAAGGAAAGACAAAACAGAAGTCAGTTGTATTGATTAACACCAATTAATAAGTATGAACCGATTATCTACTAACATGATAAAGGATATAAAAAATAAGCAGTATGTCCTTAAAATACAGCTAATGATCTCTAATGTCAGGTAGCACAGGCCTTACACGTAGTAGGTACTCAAAATATACTGATTTGCATGTGACAAATAATTCAAGATTATACCAAATTTCATGCTAAACTATTTGGTAGACACTGGCAATTATCACAGGGTAATCAGACCAACAGCATCAGCATCGCCTGATGAAATCCCTCCCTCTACCTCGGACCAAATTGAATCCGAAACTCTAGGGTGGAACCAAACATCACTGTTTTAATAAATCCTTCAGGTGAATCTGATGTGCACTACAGTTTGGTAACCACTGGCATAGACTATAGAAGCTAGTTGTTCTGGAACAGCAAAGGAAATTACTGAGGCCAGAATGACCAGAAAATGCTTCATTATGGAGGTACTTAATGAAGCTGCTTGTTCAGAGTCAGGCTACTTGCTCCCACAATGCAATTAAGATGATGAAAGGACCTAAAGCACAGATTGTTATAATCAGAAAGATTAAACAAACTTGGTCTGTACTCATGCTGACATCATTTACATAAGAAAAACGAGGGTGCAATTGCTCTAGGTAAAATAACATCGGTGAAAGAACTTTTTGGGCAGCAGAAAATGCTAAAGTATGGTCAGGTTTTGAGGTGGAGAGCAAAATAGAACATAAAAAGATTCTCTGGCAAAATCCAGCTGACGCTAGCTAGATGCATGCTCATAACACAGGAGACCACACTTCTGAGCCTCCCCTGAGGTTAGAGGAGAGCTGATGACTGGGTTCTAGCCAATATAATGTCACTTGCCTGTGATATTTGTCCCACCTAGGCCTAAAAAGCACATCTCCATGTGATTTTGTGACCCTCTCTTCCCGTCCTTCATGACAGTGGAAACTCCAGGTTTGAGAGTGGGATTATCACACCATAGAAGGAGCCTAGATCCTTGTACCACTGCCTGAAGGAACACAACCCAGCAGAGCCACCCACGCAGGAGTAGACCAGGAACAGGTGTAAAAAACAAACCTTGTGTTAAGTTTCTGAGATTTTGGAGTTGTTACCACAACATAGCCTAACCTACTCTTACTAAAACACAGAAATAACCAAGTGATGTCACAGCATGTTTGTGACATTCAAGGGAAAAATTCATCAAAGCCAAGGAGAAGCCACAACATCCTATCCTACTGTTCTAAGCAGTTGAATCAATCAAATTCTCAGAGCCAGAGAATTGTCTTTTTAATTTGCAAGTTTGGCCAATGGACTCTTTTTGCCCCTTCACTTACAATTGAAATTCAATAGACATGTACAGTGGGTTCTTCCAGTTCAGACAAGTAACACTCAGAGTATTCCCTCCTAAAAAGACTTAGTCTTCTAAGTGCATGATGGAACAGGTCATTTGTCCTCAAGCCCTCTGAGTGAATTGGATTTGATAAATATTTTCACTCTGGCAGCAAAAGTAACAGCAGTGGCTTCACAATCAAGAGTTGAATGAAGGATGATAATTTTGGCCATTCCTGCATGATCTTCCATAGTCTTTTTGTAAGTAACTGAATCTCCATACCATAATACTAGATAATATGATTCAGTCAGGGTATTCAGAAAAGCCACTCTAGGTATCCTGATTAGGAGATTGCAACAGGAAATTGGAGGCTTACACAAACCATGGGAGGGCTGCAGGAGCCATGGTCAGGAGGGCTGCTGGATTTCAGGAAATCGGGAGTCAGAGGGTAGTCTCACTAATAATTTCAGCTCCCTGCTGCCCCAGTTGTGGATCCTCAGATGCATAGAAGCTGCCATGATGATATCAGTTGCCCACAGTACAGGAAGACCCAAGAAATCACTCACAAAACTCTACATCTGCAATCTATCAATGCCCACATACCTTTCCTCAGCTGGTGCTGGAGAAGAATGGCTTGTCCCTCCCATACACCTTCCAGACTTTACCAAAGTGACTCTCATTTGCATAAAGTAACTGAAACCTGGCTGATTAGGAATTTGAAAGGTTTAATTTCCGTGTTTCTAGCCCCCAACGTACAATGGAAAAAAAGAAGAGTAGGAACAGTGTTTATTAACAGACAAAAATCTGACTCAGAATCAGTTGTATAAATGAAAAAGACAACAGTGGACATGGAGCTAGTTAAACCTTCTTTGTAAAACTACTCTTGGGGCTGTGTTGGCATCTTGGACACATGCCCAAGTGAAGCCTGGCTATGGCAGTTGAGGTGGTTGCCTTCAAATATATTGATTGCTTTCCCAAAGTATTGGTGGAAACTGACAAAAATCAACTCTGGTTAACCAGAGGGAATGTCTAGAGAAAGTTCTCTTTACTATTGGACATTTGGTTTTTCTTGTGTTAATCAGTTAATAACAGAAAACCAACTCAGATTACTTTAAACAAAAAGGCAATTTCTTGACTCCTATATGTAAGAAATTCAGGTGTAGAGCAGGCTTTAGACATGACTAGAGATCCAGGAATTCAGGAGATGGTATCAGGGTGTTGGGGCTGTGTTTCCTTTTTGCATCTCATAGCTCTGTTTTTCATTCTTGGTTTTACATTCCAGAGCAATTCATTATGTGGCAGACAAGATGGCAACTGCAGGCTCTCACCTATCTGAATTTGGCAACCTCAAAAGAAAAAGAAAAAAATCTTCTCTCTTTAAAATCACTCCCAGAGAGGAATTTGATTGCTCTGGGAATGGGACTTTTATGCCAAGTGTCAGAATCCAGCTCAAGCTGAGGACCAAGGGGAGTGAACATGAGCTCATGTGGATGATCACCTAATGTGCCTCATGTGGCATGGTTACATAATGTACCCCATATGGCATGGTTACATAATATGCAGAGTTGTGTGCCCTCACTCCAAACCTGCTGAGTCATGCTGTGCCAGAAAGCCACACTGGCCTACTCCTAAGTGAAGCCATCTCCCTTACACTCCACCCCCTAGGCTGAGGGCATCCTCCAGGCAGGGACACATGCCCACAGGGCAGAGCCCTGAATTAATAACCCACAACAATACAGAGAGCAAAAGCTCCAGGTTATGGCAGGCAACCACCCCATGGTGATGTTATCCAAATGTTGCTTTATACATTAAGCCAGGTTTTCCACTCCCCTGCCTTCAGGGGTATTGGGGCAAGTAACAACAGGTTACCATTCATCCCCACACCTGGTCAGAGGAGGTCATCCTTCCTCCCATAGGTTTTGACACATGGCTTGGCCCCACATGGGCCAGTGACCAAATGGTCACTTCTGTAACTTCTAGGTAGTTAACCACAAGGTTAAGCCTTGATAGACTTCCCAGCTATTGGTACACATTATCATAGGTATCACCTCCTTGGTGATCACCATCCATACTGCCCTGAGGTCAGCCCATTGGCTACTTTGTCCACACCCAGTTTCAAAACATATGGTGTCAGTACTATATTGGACTGCAACAGTGGTCAAGCAACAGTAGCACCTTGGCTAGACCCGTCTGTGTACCATGCCCTTTCAGGAATGGGGGTATGCCCTTCCTTAAATGGTGAAGGTTCAGGGTCTAGGAATGACTCAGGCCCCATGGCCTTATCCTGCATTAGGGTCCCAAGACCTCCTGCAACTCTGCTGCTAAGAGACTTGTACTCAGCATTCTCCACTGCTCCAAATAGGTTCCCCACTTTGCCAAAGTGGACGTCTGAGCTGTCCCAGTGTGGGGGCCCATTACCCATGAACACACCCATCCCACTATAAGGTACGTTATCCATATGACGACTGTAGCCCATTCTGCCACACTTTCATAAGCCTAAAGGGCAGCATACGCAGTTACTAATTGCTTCCCTATCAATGAATACTGGAGCTCAGCTCCATAGTTGGGACCAGAAGCCTACTGGCATTCTCAAGTAGTCCATGTGCTGGTCCAAAACTATCTGTGGTCACATGCACATCAAGTCTAAATGGTGCCCCTGGTTAATTACCCATAGGGCTTGTGCCTTCTGAACAGCCCACTTGGCTGCTAGAAAGTCTGTCTCAGCCTCATCATCTTAATTCTAGGCAAGGGGAGCATTGCCACTTCCAAATCTGCAAGAGAATCAGAGGTTAACATAATATCATTAACAATACCATGACATATGGTAAGGCTATACACATAGCCCTTCAGAAACCCTGTGAAAGTCCATTGTAGCCCTCCCAGGAAGGCAAACTGTTCCTGACTCTCTGGAAAAGAATGCATTAGCCAAGTTCACCATGTAGTGGTACTGTCCAATTCTGTCATCAAGCAGTCCATCAAATCTGTGATAGATGGGATAGCTGCCAAGTGGTATAAAACGTCTACCCCAGAATGTATTCAGGTATGGGAGAGACATACACAGTGCATGAGTGGGGAGCCAAGCAGCTGACGCTGAGGTACAGAGATACAGGTTTCACTTTCACTGACTGGTCTTCATAACCATCTATGCAGCCTTGCCTGGAAACTTATCTGGGTGCAGGGACCAGTGGATTGCCAAGTCCACATGTGGCCTCCGGTCATCCTGTGTCCTCCCAAGTTGGGAACCTTGGCCAGTTCCCTCATAAAACAAGAAAGGCTTTACACCCCTGCCTGGCTGCAGCACCTAGTCTTTGAACTGAAATGCCCAGGGGGGACCAGGTCACTCAGCAATGTCCTTCTCCCCATTGGGCATTTTCTGGAATTGCTTCTCTGGAGACAACTGTCTCCACAAAGTTAAGAATACTTCATTGGGCTGCTTATCAATTGTCTCCTGGTCAACCCTGGCCAAAATCAAATCTATGCACCTCTGTGAGTGTGTCACTCATTGGGGCCCCCTTTTCTCCCATGGGGGGGGCTCCTGTGGGTGGGGTATCATCTTCTCCTTCTTTACTTTGTGGACACCCGGGTCCTGCCAATGGCCTCCTTGGTATCAGACCAAGTGGGGGTCTCCAGCCGAGACAATGGAATCAGGCCTGCATTCACAGCAGCCTCTAATTCTTTTTCCAAGTTCTGGATGCCCCACCTGCACCTGGAGGTCCCCATTCATGGAAGTCTCTAATTCTTTTGCTGAGCTGTGTAGCCAGGCCTCCAGGCACCCTACCTGCATCTGGAGGGCTCTTACCTGTGCTGCATCCCTCAGGGACTGGGTGTGTACTTCTCATAGCACAGTCAAAAATGCCCATTTAACTCTGCCAGCAAAAGCTCACTCCTCAGTGCTCTGCACTCCCAGCTGCTTCAACACCTTCTCCATGCTCATGGAGGACCCATCTACCACCACCCAGGTCTCCACCGGAGCCCATCCGAGTAGCACAGCTTGGGATCCTGTTCGTGATGCCAATTGTTATGCCAAGTGTCAGGTTCCAGCCCAAGCTGAGGACCAAGGGTAGTGGGTGGACCAGTGGCGGGTAGCTAGAAAAATACTTGAGGAATCCTAGACAGTTTTGACATGGCTTTTACTTTCTCTCTGGGCATGAGCCATGGGAACAAGCCATGGGCCTGAGCCTAGGTGCAAGCTGAACCGGGCACAAGCCCCATGTACAGCATCAGCAGGGTAGTTATACATTTTATGAACAGTAGTGGCTCCAAGCCAAGCACAAACTCACATGGGTGATCACCTAATGCACCTCACGGGGCGTGGTTACATAATGTGCCTCATGTGGCATGGTTACATAACATGTGGAGTTGTGCACCTGCGCTCCAAACCCGCTGAGTCACACTGCAGTGGAAAACCACCTTGGCCTACTCCTGACTAAAGCACAGCCATCTCCATCTCCCTTACACTCTACTTGAACCAAATGGTCACACATCCATCCCTAAAGCCAATCACTCTGGCCAGAAGAATGGATTGCTCTGATTGGATAGGTAAGTTTCAATAATTGATAGCTCCCCAACACTAGCAGCCCCCAACCCTCCACAAAATAATCAGACAAAGAAGACTAGGAATGCCCACTGAGATGACAATCTACATCAATTGGACTGACTGGTGATAACGGGTAGAAGTGGAGAACTGGAGAAGCGAAGGGAGACCAGATTTGTGTACAGTCATATTTTGCTTAAGGAAGGGGATACTTTAAGAAATGCATCATTGAAATGATTTTATCTCTATGTGAACATCAGAGTGTCTTACACAAGCTTTGATGGAATAGCTTACTGCACACTTAGGCTATGTAGTATAGACTGCTGCTCCTAGGCTACTAACCTGTATACCATGTTACTGTACTGAATACTGTAGGCAATTGTAACAATGGTATTTGTATATCCAAATATAGAAAATCAATAATAAAAATACCATATAAAAGATTTTTTAAATGCTCACTTGTCTGGGGATCTTACCATGAATGGAGCTTGCAGGATTGGAAGTTGTTCTGACTGTTTCAGTGAGTGAATAGCAAGTGAATATGAAGTCTACTACTGTAGACTTTACAAACACTGTACACTTAGGTTACACTAAAATTTAAAAGTATATTTTTCTTTCTTCAATAATAAATTAAACTTAGCTTATTGAAACGTTTTTACTTTATAAATTTTTAGACTTTTTGACTCTTGTAATAACAGCTTAAAACACATTGTATAGCTGTACAAAAATACTTTTTAATATTCTTATTCTGTAAGTTTTTTTCCATTCATTTTTTATATTTTTTACTTTATATTTTGCTAAAACCTAAGACACAAACACACACATTATCCTAGGCCTAAACAGGGTCAGGATCATTAATATCACTCACTGTCTTCTTCCACCTCTACTTTTTCTCCCACTGAAAAGTCTTCAGGGGCAGTAACAGATATGGAGCTGTCATCTCCTATGGTAATAATGCCTTCTTCTGGAATCCCTCCTGAAGGACCTGCCTGAGGCTGCTTACAGTTAACTTGTTATATAAGTAGAAGGATTATACACTAAAATAATAATTTAAAAGTATGGTAAATACATAAATAAGTAACATAGTAAGTTATCAAGTACTATATACTGTATATAATTGTGCTATACTTTTATACAACTGTCAACACAGTAAGTTTGTTTATACTAGTATCACCACAATCATGTAACTATTGTGTTGTGCTATGGTGTTATTACAGCTATGACATCACTAGGCAATTAGGAATTTATCAGTTCCAACATAATCTTATGGGGCCACCGTCATACATGTGGTCCACCGTTGACCAAAATGGCATTATGCAGTTCATGACTGTATACAATGAAAGATGATGAAGTCATCTAGAAGGGAAGAGGTGGGAGGGGAAAGGAGACTGCATAAAAAGGGCAAGAAGGATGAGAAAAAAGAGGGAAAAAATAGAACAGAAGCTCAAATGTCTTTCCCCTTTGCCTTTTCTCTTTCCACTGCTCCCTTTTCTCTTGTCTTCTTCTCCATTCCCCATCATCCATCTCCTCAACTCAGCTTTCCACTATGCAACCTCAGGAGCAGGATTTCCTCACTTTTCCCAAGAACTGTAAGAATTACTCATCTGTTAATAATCATTCTCTCTTAGTTTATGAACTCTGGTTTCTAAGAGAAAGAATCCTATTTCCTCAGCTTTGGTTAGATGTGCAGTTCAGAGCAATCAATCAGCCACATCCTGGTGACAAGGTGTTATGTTTCAAGAAATGTAGTCCTGAGATGCTCATACACTCTAGTATGTTACAGCTTAACCAGACACATGTGTCTATGTTGTCATTGCTCTCTAGAGATTTCCATATCAGAACACTGAATATGAGGCATAGGAAAAGTGAGTCTAAGCCTTTCTCCTGTATCTATAAAAATTTTGACTTTTAAAATGTAGCTCAGATATAAGTGGGAAGAAAATAGGACAAATAATGAACTCTGGATCTGTTGTGGACAGGAGGATGATTTAAAAGTGTTACATAAAAAGAAAACACGGCATCCATATTTCTGTCTAAAAAGAGATTCATTTTTATCTCAGACCTCAGTCTGACAACAGTAAGAAGTTTTTAAGAACTACCTCCATGACCAAAGAACAAGTAATAACTGTCATTGAAACAGAAAGGTAAACAAAGAGAACACAAAGCCTGTGCAAACAGAACAGAAAATTATTCCCGGGGATGAAGGCTGGCAGTGGAGATCTTCATGGTATACTGTGTTCCTTGACTTTCCACAGGTACTGGTCCCCAGGGAACAGGACCCACCTCACCCACGTCTTTTATCAGCTTGCCAAAGCATTCCAAAATTTCTAAACAAAACTCATCAGGCTGGAATGTATACATAGGTCAGCGCCGCACTACTTTGTCTACTTTGCCAGTAGACAGAGCTATTCATTAGCCAGGTCCCAGTCCCAAGTCAGAGAGCTGATCAGTATCCCACTCCTCCTCCCTGTGATTCCATAACCCTGTATGTCTCTCTCACAGTGTGACCCTCTTTGTTTCCCAGAATCAGCATGGGGACTACATAGCTATAAGTCCTCTTTTCTTACTGTGTATTAACCAGTCTTTCTACATGAGCAGTTCGCCATGTTCCTCTTCCCAAGGTTGTCCTCCTTTTCCCACCAATAAAGCCACATGTATTCCTTTCCCTCAGAGCTTACCTATTTTCTCTTTTAGCCATTAGAGTGGCTGGAAGATTTGTATTGTAGCTACAATCTCTAACAAGCTGATGGGTTAAAAACAGAGGGAAATTGAGCTTCCTCCTCTTATGTCAGGGAGCATGAACAGAATCCTTATAAGGCCATGTGTTGCATAACAAATTGTAAGTAGTACCATAAACGAGGATGAGATGCTTACAACTAATTTTCCAAAAAAGGAATAATAGGCTGGGTGCAGTGGCTCATGCCTATAATCCCAGCACTTTTGGAGGCTGAGGTGGATCACTTGAGGTCAGGAGTTCAAGACCAGCCTGGCTAATGTGGCAAAACCCCGTCTCTACCAAAAATACAAAAATTAGCTGGGTGTGGTGGTAGGCACCTGTAATCCCAGCTACTTGGGAGGCTGAGGCAGGAGAATTGCTTGAACCTGGGAGGCAGAGGTTGCAGTGAGCCGAGATCATACCATAGCACTCCAGCATGGGTGACAACAGTGAAACTCCATATTGAAAAAAAAAAGTAATAATAAATCTAATCCATAGAAAAGATACTCCAGTTCAGACCCAGAATGATATAAACAGGAAAAAAAATCAGAGCCTGAATACTGTAGAAGAGAAAAGAATATAGCTTTTCTTTAATTATACTTCCTATTGCTTTTCACCAGTTTGATGTTGAGGATGAACTGGACATTATTTCTACAACCATCAGTTACTAATTTATTGTTTGTAAGCTTGTAACTAAATTTATCACAATCTCCACACAAAGTTCTTCCAATACTGAGGATTCAGTATTTTTCCATTAAGTATTTGTTAGTTTCTTCATAAAATTAAAGTAAAAAATATTATCTTCAAGGGCTATTAAAGACTTGTATCTAAGCAGGTAGTAACTAAACCACTGATAATTGCAGTCATGAATCTGGATTTTAGAGTAGACAGACTTAGTAAGTGTTCTTCCCAACTAGTCATTGCCTTTCTGTCTGGGTAGACTTCATATTACATGTGGAACTTCAGGTCTTAGTTACAGCTGAGATCAGTTTCTTTCTATGTGTTCATCAAAGACAAAACCAAATTTGTTTTCTGGTGGGAAAAGCTCTTGGTAAAATCATGAGCTTATTATATATGCTTAGATTTCTTGGTCTACTAATTTGTTAAAAGTCCTCTGTTATATGAAACATGTAGCGAGGGAAAATTGATGCGACATGGATTATACTTGAATCTTAAAGATATTATGCCAATCACAAAATACTACATATTAACCTAATTTGATTTATATAAATTGTCGTCCACAATAAGCAACTCTATAGTCAGAAAGCAAGTCTGTGGTTGCCTAGGGTTGGAAGAGTGGGGAAATGGGGAGTGAATGCTAATGGATGAGGCTTCTTTGGGGGATGATGAAATGTTCTAAAATTAGATTCTGTGATCATTGCTGAGCTCTGTAAATACAATAAATTCTATTGAAGTATATACTTTGGTGAATTTTATAGTCTAAATTACAGCTTTTTAAAATAAAAACAGATGGCAAGGAAATTAAGGAAGCATTTAGGTACATTGAGACTGGGACTACTGGAGACTGATGTGGTGGATAAATGCCTTCCAGGAGTGTTAGCACCATGGGAGAGTGCATGAGTCTGCCTGGACCTCAGAAGGCAACTGACAAAATGCTATGGTCAATCATGAGAGCAAAACCCATAGGAAAATAGCCTGCTTCCAATAGGTACCAATGGTCATTTGGAAGGATAGATAGTCTCTAGTGCCAGCAGGAGATGCTTTTATGCACCCTCCACACCTGTTACCACTGACGATTCCTGCCCAACCCTCTCCTTGAGCTTCTACAAGCTTAAATGCCCTCAGTTATTTTACTGAAGTCATTTGGCAGAAAGATGTGTTTCTTAACAAACCACACTTTCTAGGTGAGCAAACATGAGGGGCTAATATATTCTATATGAGTAAGAAGATGAACTTTCAGGTATGCATGAAGCAGAAAAGTCATGTTCAAGGCAAGATCATGAGGGCAGTATACCTGTGGGACTGAGTAGCCAACAATACATCTAATTGCTGTAACAGAAAATTCCAGAATGACCAGATGGTTAAACTGATGTGTCTTGGTGTAGAAGGAGCATGAAGTATAAATCTAGAGTTTCTAGCAAAAAGAGAGAAAGTGACTAGGGAAGTACTGTGGGCTTCAGTGGTTCCTAAACACTTTGACCCAATATACTGGCATCAGCTGGGGAGCTTCCCAGAATTCATCACAAGATATAGTCAATTCTGCTATAATGTGACATACACATTCCTAAATTCACCATGCTGTGCTAAATTATGCATCAGAAACTATGAGGCTTATGGGGAAACAAGGTGAAGGGCAGATAACTAAAGTAACACACACACAAAAAAAATAAGACCTTAATAAAAGCCAGTAGTGCAGCTTTTTACTTGTTATATGGTCAAGAAACACATAAATACTATAATAAATATAGCAATTGACCTTGAAGAAGACCTGGACTTTGCTTTCATCAAAGGGTTGCAGCTTATGAATTACAGTGAAGTGGTAGAAGGAGGGTTATCTGGCATTGCACAAAATGTTACAAGACCAAGCAGGAATGAGTGCAGCTCATAACACATTCAGTGAATGGAGGTAGCTGGTACCTGATTGAGGGCTGTGTGTGTGTGTGTGTGTGTGTGTGTGTGTGTGTGCATTGTCGTCTACCTACAAGGATTAGTTGGCTAGGTATAGATTCCTACATTTTCCTTGTACTTCCCATGTACAAAAATAGTCCATGCAAACATGAAATTTACATTATGCTCCAATTATGTTCCAATTTCATTGGAACAAATTCACATTTTCAAAACAGAGGTCAAAGCAGAATTATATCTATTCTGATCAGGAGGTCAAAGAGACTGTATTTTTAAAGTCCCTTAGACACCAATATCCAAGCAGCTCCCTCTAGTGAACCAGGTTGCTCAGTTCTTACCTGTAATAGGCATCAGAGCAGGCCTGAGACTATACACTGAAAGGGACTAATTTGCTTTTAGAACTTTAGACATGAAACACAAAGATCAGCTCTCACACCCTAACCTACAACAGTGGAGAGCTGATAAATTCATTGTTTAGGTTCCTCATCTAAAATCAGGGAAATTAAGACTTTGAGAAGTTGAAGTTTGGTAAAGAATTTAATATGGGATGCCAGGAATAAAGTCAAATCACCAAAGATGGAGTTTGCACCTCACTCTTTACCTTAAATTCACACAATCCCAAAGCATGCAAAGAGAAGGGCCTCTCATAGGATTTACCACAATTCGACTGTGTTTTAGAATTATTTATGCATGTGTCTTATTCCTTCACTAAACATGTGATAAACAGAAACTTTATCTTATTTGTCTTTGTGTTCTTAATAGTACCTAGCACAAAGTTTTGTTCAGATACTCAAACAGTATGCTGAATAGAATAGTAGATGATACAACAAAGCAAAATAGATTAACTGAATAAATGTGCTAATCTATTGGCTCAGGTAGGAAATTCCACTGCAAATGGCTGAGCAGCAACACATAGCAACAGAGAAAAATGAAAATTGGACTACCATTTATTTGTGTATTAAGAGTCTCCAGAGTTAACTGAAACCACTGAAGCTGCTGGAGCTTCCCATCTGAAAATGGGACAACTCCTGCTGGCCTCATCACAGGTGTCAAGTTAGCCTTGCCATGTCCCATATACATGTGCCACTCTATGTTCTTTTCCTGCTCTTGTCTGTGGGTAGGGAGTAAACTGCTCCCTGTAAATCTATTCACACTCTTTCACACATTCCTCGAATATGTATGGCTGTCTTGGAAAGCCATTCCCTGAAAGGGTTAAGATGCCTCCTTTAAACAGTCATAGAGCAGCAGATGGCACATTTGCTAACCAAAATGATGTTGCTCTCACTTGGATCTAAATTTCCTCCCTCCACCTGGCATCCCAGACAGCTGTGTGAGCTCCAGCTGCCCACCTTGAATTCATCAGGTGAATGCTCCATTTCCTTAATTGAGGTTAAGCTAACCCAAGTAATCAAAGACAAGTATGGAATGTTCCCTGTCATCACCATGCCACTGATATATATAACACCCATTCCTGCAGTAGTAAGCCCCACTTTAATACACAGAAAGCATAGCACAGTGAATGAAAAGACAGATCATGATAGCAGACAGGACACTTTTCAAGGGTTCATGGCTGACCGCAGGTGTCATTCTTCCTCCTTAAAGTAAGTGCCTTAGGAAAGCTTCCATTCACCCACAAGAACACTGACAGGTAACAGATACCTCCCAAATCCATGCCACCATCACCTATGCATATTTTATATGAGGGTCTCTCAGGGAACAGCCAGTGCTGGGCCTGCAGATCCTCCCACTAGCCCTATATTCATTTATCAAGGGCTCTAATTGCCAAGCATTGATCTGGGCATAGGGAATACAATGGAGTACAAGATAGGTGAAATTCCCTGTCTCATTATGCTTACATTTCAGTGGGAGACAATTAATAGGTACACAGATAGACATATTTGACACTTCATTATAAGAATCTTGAAGACTACAGATTAATAGTTACTGAGGACAGAATGGAGGACAGCAAGTTGTGGAGGGAAACAAAATCCTGTAGGTAGCGGGGTAATGACTAGGTAAGAAAGGATACTACCATAGTCTGAGGAATGTGGCTCCCTAAGTAAATGCCACTTGGAATGAGACTTTGCTTCTTTGGTCACTGAACTCTTCCTTTATAATTACTGAAGCCATAGATGGAAGGCCATACATACATAGTTGGTGATAATAAATAAAAAGTAGTCCATAGATTAGTCCAAAATGAAAAAAACATATATAGCAACATTCTCCAACCAAACTGGGGGCAGGGGAGAACAAGAAAGAAAAAAAAGTAACAACAGAAGACTACTGTTATGCCTACATCAAAAAGTCTGAAAGAGCACAGACAACGTAAAGTCACATCTCAAGGAACTAGAGAAACAAGAATGGACTAACCCAAACCCAGCAGAAGAAAAGAAATAACAAAAAGCAGAGCAGAACTAGATGAAACTGAAAGAAAGAAAAAAATACAAGAAATAAATGAAATAAAAAGTTGGTTCTTTGAAAAGAAACTCAATCGATAGACCATTAGTGAGATTAACCAAGAAAAGAGAGAGGCTTCAAATGAACTCAATTAGAAGTGAAACTGGAGATATTACAACCAATACCACAGAAACACAAAAGATTATTCAAGGCTACTATAAACACCTTTATGCACACAAGCTAAAAATCTAGAGGAAATGGATAAATTCCTAGAAATATCAAACCTTCCTAGATTAAATCAGGAAGAAATAGAAATCCTTAACAGACCAATAACGAGCACTGAGATTGAATCAGTAATTAAAAAAAAAAAAAAATAGCCAACAAAAAAAAAAAGTCCAGGACCAGGTGGAGTCACGGCTGAATTCTACCAGATATTCAAAGAAGAATTAGTACCAATCCTACTGAAACTATCCCAAAAGATAAAGAAAGAATCCTCCCTATATCATTCTATGAAGCCAGTATCACCCTAATACCAAAACCAGGAAATGACATAACAAAAAAAGAAAATTACAGACCAATATCCCTGATGAACATAGGTGCAAAAATCCTCAACAAAATGCTAGCTAACTAAATCCAATAGCATACCAAAAAGATCATGTACACCATGATCAAGTAGGTTTCATCCCAGGGGTACAGGGATGGTTTAACATACACAAGTCAATAAATGTGATACACTACATAAACAGAATTAAAAACAGAAAACCACATGAACATCTCAATGGATGCAGAAAAAGCATTTGATAAAATCCAGCATCCCTTTATGATAAAAACTCTCAACAAAATAGGCATAGAAGGGACTTACCTCAAAGTAATAAAAGCCATCTGTGACAAACCCACAGCTGACATCATACTGAATGGCAAAAAGTTGAAAGCATTCGCCCCTGAGAACTGGAACAAGACAAAGATGCCTACTTTCATCACTTCAGCATAGTACTGGACGTCCTATCCCTAGCAATCAGATGAGAAAGAAATAAAGAACATCCAAATTGGAAAAGAGGAAGTCAAACTGTTTGCCAATGATATCATATACCTAGAAAACCCTAAACACCCCTCCAAAAAGCTCCTAGATCTGATAAATTCAGTAAAATCTCAGGATACAAAATCAAAGTACACAAATCAGAAGCACTGCTATACACCAACAGCAACCACACTGAGAATCAAATCAAGAGTTCAATCCTTTTTATAACAATTGCAAAAAAAAAAAAAAAAAATAGGAATATACTTAACCAAGGAGGTGAAAGATCCTTATAAGGAAAACTGTAACACACTGCTGACAGAAATCATAAATGACACAAACAAATGGAAACACTGCCCATGCTCATGGATGGGTAGAATCAATATTGTGAAAATGAGCATACTGCCCAAAGTAACCTACAGATTCAATGCAATTCCCATCAAAATACCATCATCATTCACAGAACTAGAAAAAAAATCCTAAAATTCACATAGAGCCAAAAAGAGCCCACATAGCCAAAGCAATACTAAGTAAAAAGAACAAACAGAGGAATCACATTACCTGGCTTCAAGTTATACTACAAGGTTAGCATTATTAAAACAGCATGATACTTGTGTAAAAACAGTCATGTAAGCCAATGGAACAGAATAGAGAACGCAGGAATAAAGCCAAATACTTACAGCCAACTGATCTTCAACAAAACATTTAAAAAAATAACAAATTGTGGAAAGGGCACCCTATTCAATAAATGGTGCTGAGAAGACTGGCAAGCCATATGTAGAAGAATGAAACTGGATCTCCATCTCTTGCCTTATATAAAGGTCAACTCAAGATGGATTAAAGACTTAAATCTAAGACCTGAAACTATAAAAATTCTAGAAGATAGCTTTGGAAAAACTCTTCTGGACGTTAGCTTAAGGAAAGAATTCATAACTAAGACACTAAAAGCAAATGTAACAAAAATAAATAAAGGGGACTTAACTAAAAAGCTTACGGACAGCAAAAGAATTAATCGGCGGAGTAAACAGACAACCCACAGAGTGGGAGAAAATATTCTTGAACTATGCATCCAACGAAGGATTCATATCCAGAAAGGAATTTGCTTGAGTTCTACAAGGAACTCAAATCAGCTAGAAAAAAGACAAGAAAAGGCAAGGCGCAGTGGCTCAAGCCTGTAATCCCAGCACTTTGGGAGGCCGAGATGGGCGGATCACAACGTCAGGAGATAGAGACCATCCTGGCTAACACGGTGAAACCCCATCTCTACTAAAAATACAAAAACAATAAAAATAAAAATTAGCCAGGCGTGGTTGTGGGCGCCTGTAGTCCCAGCTACTCGGAAGGCTGAGGCAGGAGAATGGTGTGAACCCAGGGTACAGAGCTTGCAGTGAGCCGAGACCGTGCCACTGCACTCCAGCCTGGGCGACAGAGCGAGACTCTGTCTCGGGAAAAAAAAAAAAAAAAAAAAAAAAGCAAGAAAAAAAAATTCCATGAAGAAGTGGGCAAAGGACAGGAATAGACATTTCTCAAAAAAAAAAAAAAATACAGATAGCCAACAAACATGAAAAAATGTTCAACGTCACCAATCAGGGAAATGCAAATTAAAACCACAATGAGATACCACCTCACTCCTACAAAAATGGCCATAAGTAAGAAGTCAAAAAACAATAGATGTTGGTATGGATTCGGTGAAAGGAGAACACTTAACACTGCTGGTGGGAATGTAAATTAGTACAATCACTATGGAAAAGAGTATGGAGGTTCCTTAAAGAACTAGAAGTAGAACTACAATTCAATCCGACAGTCCCGCTACTAGGTATCTATCCCGAGGAAAAGAAGTCATTATATGAAAAAATCACATGCACATGCATGTTTATAGCAGCAAAATTTGTAATTGTAAAGATACAGAACCAACCGAAGGGCCCATTAGCCAACAAGTGGATAAAGAAAATGGGGTATATAGAGAGCATGTGATATTACTCAGCCATAAAAAGGAATAAAATAAGGTCTTTTGCAGCCAGTTAGATGGAGCTGGAGATCATTATTCTAAGTAACTCAGGAATGGAAAATTAAATCTCATATGTTCTCACTTATAAGTGGGAGCTAACCTATGGGGATGCAGTCATAAGAAAGATAATGGACTTGAGGGGCAAGGTTGCTAGGGGGGTAAGGGATAAAGGACTACATACTGGGTACAGTGTATACTGCGCTCAGGTGACAGGTACACTAAAATCTCAGAAGCCACCATTAAAGAATTTAGGCATGTAACTAAAAACCACCTGTACCCTAAAAACTATTGAAGTATTTTTTAAAAATGAAGACTTTTTTTTAAAAAAACCTATTGTCCTATAAATGTAAACATTCTCTTGTAAATAACTTCTGGATTAAAAAGGAAATAAACTGTGAACTGTAATTCACTCTACAAATATTTACTGAACTCCCATTAAGTGCTAGTCTCCCTTCTAGATGCTGGGAATTCTCCATGAACAATGGTCAAAAAATGTCTGCCTTCCTGGAGCTTAATTTTAATGAAGTTTCACTTTGCTTAAAATGAACAGTAAAATCACTGCTTTTCACAACCAATGGGATGTGGCCAATACAATACTCAAAGGTAAATTTATAGACTTAAATTCATATGCTAGAAAAAATTTTAATGTTTATCAAAATGTTAAAAGTGCGTATTTCTGACAACAATTCTATTAGGAATCTGACAGAAACACTTGACACCTGTGCAATTATATATGTACAAATATGCACATGGCAGCATTGTTTATATTAGCAAAAAATGTAAAAATTTAAAGTAGAATGTTTAATTATGGCTAATCTTTAGGAATCATCAGTTTCCGTCCCAGATAATGTGATAGTCATGAGGTCTTTGTGTAAAAGAAGAGGAAATGTCATCTATAATGGAGATCAACAGTGAAGAAGGGAGGGGTTCTTCTCTGGTGCCTTTTAGTCTTTTACAACATTTTACAAAACAATATAGGTAAGGAAGAGGCTAATCTATAATCAGAGAAACAAAGGTTACAGCTGCCTGTCATGTGACTGGGATCCCATAATCACCTTTAAGTCCCAAAATAATTTAAAGTTGCAACAGGTTTGATTTTGAATTACTTATTCTTACAGCTCCAACCGGCCAAAGATGGGACAATTTAAGTGACAATACGAGTAGTAATTCTGATGGATTGAAACACATCAGTTATGTTTAAATCTATGAATTCATGCTACTACTAAATACTTCATTAATTGTATTTAGTGAATGTTCAGGAACCAGTCCAAAATATTGATAACAGGTAATAAAAGCAGAGTGGGGAAAATTAAGCAGGTACCCCATTTTGTTATACAAAATGTACCTCAAGGTAACCATAATTGATGAGGAAAATTTTCTCATTATAGAATCATTCTAATTAAAAAGCAAAAGATGACCAAATTAGATTTTACATTACTTAATAAACTAGTGATCATCAATGGTTGCTAATATTACAAAAGGAGATAAAACTAAACATTATGTTCCTCCTGCTAGAAGGTACCATTTATGAAGCAGTCTTGCCAAAAGAAATCAAACTTGAATCTGATTAGCCCACTAGGTTGAACTACCAATTTTCAGGAAGTACAGAGGACAAAGGAACCTGTTACACTACACAACATAGACACAATAGACACGTTGTTGGAAAACTCTACAAAACAAAGGACTTAGCTTCTTCAACAAAATATCAATAAAAAGAAAAAAGAGAAAAAAAAACAGACTTTTAAAAAAGACTTAAAAGACCTTATTTGGATCCTGATTCAAAAAACCTCAAAGAGTAAGTATTGACTAGTTATTCAATGCTATTAAGAAATTGTGGGGTTTTTTGGAATTGTGTAATGCTGACATTGTGGTTACATTTAAGAAGAGTCCTTATCTTTTAGAGATACATCCTAAAATATTTGCATGTAAAAATAATGATATCCGGAATTTGCTTCAAAAATCAGGGGAAGGGGCATAGAGTAATGGGAAAGTTATGATACGCTCAAAAGTTGATAACTGTTGAATCCCAGAGATATGTACACACAGGGGTTTATTATACTGTTCTACTTTTGTGTATGTTTAAAATTCTTCATAATTAAGAGTTAAAACCTGGTCAGACTGCATGAAAGTGACACCGAGCCCCAAAGAATTAGATAAACATCCTCCAGTTTCCATTGTCTATTATTCTACTAGGGAAAAAACATAATCTTATGTTTTTAACTTGTCTCGTTCTTAAGTCTCTGAATTTGGGAAAGTTTTGTTTTCTTTATTTCAGTGAACCAATTTGTTTTCTCATGAAGGAAAATCAATAGCAACTTGACAGGATCTTTCCAGTCCTTTTCCCAACTCATCCACGGCTTCGGCAGCAGGATGCCCATGAAGTATCCTATTTGGGGTTTTCCCTCCTGAACTGGTTCTCTTACTTCAAGACACACACTCATCATTGGCTTATGCATGGCCCACATTCCTTAGTTATTTTTATAACTCAGCACCTGCAAAGTCATAACCCAAAACAATAGCCAAGACCTTGCAAATAATCTACAAATAGTCACGCATCTCTCCTTATATCAAATTCCTGCCTCCTCCTCTACCTGCTCAAAGTAACCATCCTCCTAAATTCCATATCCATTATTTCCTTGCTTTCCTTTTTAGACTGTTCACTTGCATTCATTTTGCTTGTTTTCAACTTAATACAAAAGATATGCCATAATATGTTGGGCCTTATTTTTTTCACATAGCAGCATATCACCAAGATTCATCCATATTTTTGGGTCACCGTGTAGTTCATTTGTTCTGCCTACTGAATATGTCATTGTATGATTTTTTTCCACTTATTCATCCAGTCTCTGAATGGGCATTTGCATTGTTTCTAGAGTTGTACTGATCAGAACTGTTATAAACCATCTTGTATATGTCTCCAGTTGTGCAAGCATGAGTTTCTCTTGTATGTGTTGCAGGATGAAACCGCTGGGTGACAGGAGATACAAGACAGTGATGCCTCCCATTCACTTTCCATCTGAAAAACCTTTCCTGCAGAAACACAAGCCTTATGTCTGTCCCACAAAGGTGACCGTCCTATGCTTTGTCTATCATGGTTTGTTGCTGCTCTTTCTACCAGTGCTAATTTTTCCAGCCCTGGGGTAATCTAAGACATTTGTTTTCACATTTAGTGCTTCCGAATAATTGAAGAAAAAGTACTAGTGGAATCACTCTGAGCTTGGAGAACTCCAGACATCTTTAATTGGCACAACTTTTGCAGGCAAAGTGATAGAAATTAAACTGACTGCTAACTATCTGCTTTTCTATGCTGCAATCAAGAAAAAAGATGCGACCTTCTTCTCAATCCACACAGAAATGAAATCTATTCCAATTTTCATTTTAAGCACAATATTGACAAATTTATTCTGATATATTAATGTTGTACTTATGGTTTCCCCCTGCTTTTCTAAGGGGACAGATTTTAAAATGAGTAACTCTTGGGACACTACCAACATTTGTCAATCTCTTCAAATGAACCCTTCTCATATTTTATAATACAAGCAAAACCACTACTTGAGGAAATAAATTGCTCCCTGACTTGAAAGAGAAATTAAGGAATGTAGAGTTTTCCACCATCTACAGAATGTCTATACCATTTGCTCACCTCAAGTTAACTCTCACCTCTAGGATCAGGCACCAGCAGGGTGATGTGGAGAAATTTTTTTCTTCGTACTTTAATCAGAGAAAGAGAACATAAGTACTTGAAGATTCATAATATTAACAGTCTCATTAGAGTTTCTTAAATGCTGTTTTAAATTAGGATAATTTTAAATTATGTGATGTAACAACTATATAAACATAAAATGCTTTAATTAGAGACTTGTTTGTGTGAGAAAGAAAAAAAAATCCACTTGAAGCATCAATCTGGCACTCTGCATTAACTTCCAACAGCCACAAATTCCCACTGGACCACTGAACCTAAGCAATAAGGCTATATCCATCATCCTGTCTCTAAAATTTAATCTTCACTTGTTTGTAGGCAGGTCTCTGCTCTTTAAAGAAAAAAATCAAGGCAAATAAATTGAGTTGAATTCTCATTCAAATTCATAGCAACTTCTGGTGTTTCTGAATTTGCTTAATGTATCACACTAATCACAGTCCTTCTGGGCCTCCATAAATATCATGCTATGTTACTGACAAAATAAAGGTTTCGGAGTAGCTCAATCTTGAAGGATGATAAAACAAACAAAAAAAACCTCAAATTCTCCCCCAAGTACTTACTAACATTTAGAATCACTTTCTCATTTTAGAATCTGATGAAAGCTATACACTCCTCCCTTCAAAATACATAATTACAAAAAAGGTTACATACACATTCAGAAGACTTGTATACCTACTGATGACCACAACAACCTGCCCTCCTTGAATCCCCACACTCAACATTATGTCTTTTTATTATTATATGGAATCTGATCTTATGGGTCAGATTCTAACTCTTAAGGTATAAATACTCATTAATTGGTAAGTATGTATGAAGTGGCTACTATGTGCCAAAGATTGCGCTAGACCCTGGGAGTACAATAGAGAACGGTTAGACCTGGTCTCTGTCCTCATGGGCCTCATTATCTCGTGGAAGAAACAGATATTAAATTAATCATACCAACAAATGGAGAATATGAATCGTTTAAGAAGTACAAAAAGGAGGACAGAGTGCTAAGAGAGCCAACAAATGCGCATCTGGCCTGATCAGGAAGGTTTTTGAAGACTTCTCTGAGGTTGTGACAACAGAGCTGAGGTGAGTTAGCAGGTAGAGAGATGGAAAGAACACTTGAGGGAATAAGGACATCAAGTTCAAAGTCTTTGAGGGAGAGGGAACATGGTATATACGAAAGAGTGCCCAAGCACAGACAGTGAGAATGAGGAAGCAAGCTGAGGCTGGAGGGATAGGCAAAGAAAACTCAGGCAGGTCTTACAGCTATGTTGTAAAATATTTTTTTCTTTTACTTTGGAGCAATGGGAAGTCAGCAAACAATTTTAATCTGGGAGGTGTGCAACATAATCAGATTTGAATTCTGACAAGTTCATCATGCATGCAACATGAAAAATAGATTTGCAGAGGACCATAATGGATGACGGAGACCAGCTTAGAGGTCATTGCCATAGTTTAGTAAGATAAATAACTAGAAGAGGGTGGTGGTGACAAAAGAGATGAACATGGTTGGATTCAAGTAATATTCAGTTGGGATAATCAACAGGATGCTGTAAAAGATTGGGTTTTTCACCATCTGCCGATACATAGAACAATGCCTGCTACACAGTCGGTGCTCAACAAACATTTGTTGAGTGAATAATGAACCATGTGACAAATAACGGCTAAACATAAATTGTCAAAGAATTTTATATAAGTAAAATTGCTGAAAGAATGTGACGTACAAAAGCTGCAGAGGTAGAAACAGGTTAATAAAAACAGTAATGTGTGAGAGGAGAATTTGAGTTGGTTTGACCCTGAACTGGGGGAAAGGGTGCTTAAGGGTCTGGTTTGACTTCCACAATTTCTATAAAGTGAAAACAAGGTAGTGAATTACAAGGAACAGAAAGCCTGATAGAACAAGGAAAGCACTTTTCACTTTTGTTTAAAGTTAACATTCTGTGATTGTGTAATTTCCATGGAACATGACAAAACAATGATTTTGGAGGAAGATGTGGTGGAATACAAACATAACTTTCATAACCAGGCTTGTGCACCTCTCAGCAGTCCCATAATCATACAGCTTAGAAAGTGCCTTTGTTTTAAAGTCCATAAAAGCAGGTTGCTGTGTGGAAATTTTAGAAAACTAACCACTGGTGTGGGAACAGGACTCTGCAGTTTCTTGTCTCTGTCACAGCCATGACCGCTGGAGTCCAACCTCAGATTTTTAATAAATCTCTGTGGAAATTGGCCCCTTGTACACTCAAATAATTCACCTTGATATCACTGCATGCACAACAGCATATGTATGATGGAAACAGGACAAGCTGTATGTTTTCCAACCTAATCATGTACTAAAATGTTCATAAGATTCTGTTCCATTAATAAGAATGCAAATTAATGCATACATAAGGGAGATTCAGTCTTACTTCTAGATTTTTTATGCATTGAAAAAATCTTGATCTTTATTACCTTTGATTTGCTCTTAAATGGAAAGTTAATTCAATGACCACATTTGCTGTATATTTTGAAACCATATTTTTAAGAAAGTGTATGCATTACATGGAGGCTTCATTCTCCCAATAGTGCTTTCCATTCAAAGCTGCCATTAATAGGATTATTGGTTTAAAGACAGGCTCATCAATAAGGCTAAGGGTACTCAAAAGTCTCTGAATTTTTCAGAAGTGAAAACAAAAATAGTGGAATCAAGGAAACAGCATTCAATGAACCTTTTAACTTGTTGCAGGGAGTCAGGGACCCCGGAGGGACCGGCTGAAGCCATGGCAGAAAAACATAAATTGTGAAGATTTCATGGACATTTATTAGTTCCCCAAATTAATACTTTTATAATTTCTTACACCTGTCTTTACTGCAATCTCTGAACATAAATTGTGAAGATTTCATGGACACTTATCACTTCCCCAATCAATACCCTTGTGATTTCCTATGCCTGTCTTTACTTTAATCTCTTAATCCCATCATCTTCGTAAGCTGAGGAGGATGTATGTCACCTCAGGACCCTGTGATGATTGTGTTAACTGCACAAATTATTTGTAGAGCATGTGTGTTTGACAATATGAAATCTGGGCACCTTGAAAAAAGAACAGGATAACAGCAATGTTCAGGGAACAAGAGAGATAACCTTAAACTTTGACTGCTGGTGAGCCGGGTGGAAAAGAGCCATATTTCTCTTCTTTCAAAAGGAAATGGGAGAAATATCACTGAATTCTTTTTCTCAGCAAGGAACATCCCTGAGAAAGAGAATGCGGCCTTGAGGGTAGGCCTCTGAAATGGCCGCTTTGGGGGCAGCCGTCTTTTATGGTTGTAGCTGTAGGGATGAAAGAAGCCCCAGCCTCCTGCAGTGCTCCTGTGCTTATTAGGAAGAGGAAATTCCCACCTAATAAATTTTGGTCAGACTGGTTGTCCGCTCTCAATCCCTGTCTCCTGATAAGAAGTTATCAATGACAATGCGTGCCCAAAGCTTCATTAGCAATTTTAATTTCACCCCAGCCCTGTGGTCCTGTGATCTTGCCCTGCCTTCATTTACCTTGTGATATCTTATTACCTTGTGAAACATGTGATCCCTGTGACCCACATCCTATTTGTACACTCCCTCCCCTTTTGAAAATCACTAATAAAAACTTGCTGGTTTTGCAGCTTAGGGGGCATCACGGAACCTGCCAACATGTGATGTCTCCCCTGGACACCTAGCTTTAAAATTTCTCCTTTTGTACCCTGTCCCTTTATTTCTCAGACCGGCCAACACTTAGGGAAAATAGAAAAGAACCTACATGAAATATCGGGGGTGAATTTCACCCAATATCAACTGAGAGGTGATCTCTCTTATAGTAGCATTTCCCCCATCATCATCTAGGCTGGAGTTCCCTAACATTTATGTTAATAGGAGCTATTTTTAATTTTCCCTATGGTCTTAAGATTTGAAAGGTAGAGGACTTCTTGATTTATGTCTGGAGAAAAAACACAGAAAATGAAATCTGAGTAAAGATAAATGTAAGGCTTTAGTATTTGAACACATCAGGGCAAGGAAAGATACCATCAATTTTTCTGTCATCCTCTCTGGTCACTGATGGATTGACTAGTGCAATTGGCTTGAAATTATGCCAAATAAAATTTTAATGCCCACTGACCTGCTATTTGGAGATTCCATAAGCTAAGTTTCTTTGTTAACTGTTTGTGTAGTAGCTTGACCCTTAGGCAGGTTGGGAACACCCAGCCCAGAAAACCTGTGTAATGAGAATTAGGAGCAATGGAGATAGAGTGTAAATTCTTAGCAACCAGATAGTACTCATTGCAAGCCACTTCTCCCATCTTCACAAATGATTTTGATCCTCAAAGGTGGTCCAATCCCACCTACTTTACTACATTCCTTACCGTATTCACCACAGAGATGTCTGGCTCCAAATATGTGAATGCTGCCTCAAAGATGGGTTCTAATAAATGGCTCTATTTAGACAAGGTGAAGATTAAGATTACTTTGGCATGCTTATATACTCAACTCTTAATTATCCACATTAATAAAAGAATCAAGGGGATAAGAGTTCAAAATTAAGGATAATACAAAAGTAATTTATATTTGGCTTTAGTATTCATTATGTGATTTTGAGGGTAAGCAAATTAACTTTCTAATTATAATTTGGCTTTTCAGAATGAGTTTCTATTCTTCTCAATTAGCTCGTGTTGAAAGCCAGCTAGTGGTGTGCTAGAAGTCAAATTAAATTTGACCTGGAATTTATAAGTTTCTGCAAATGGCTCACCCATAAATTATCAAAGTCAATTTTTTCTGCTTCACAGAGGAGGTCCAGACCACACCAATAGCCTATGGAGAGCCAAGGTTTAAGGTAATCTAATTACATAGATTCAGAATCAGATACAGTATCTGATATCACAGACTTCAAGACAAGAGTATTACTTGAGAAAGTCATTTCAACAGGGAAGCATAACAATTCAAAACTTACATCTAATAGCATAGCCCCCAAAATATGTAAAGTAAAAAAGGTCTCAGAACTAAAAGAATAAATGGACCATCTCGTTCACAAGGGTTTCTGTTAATTCTCTATCCATGGCAGGTTGGCACTTTCCTCTAGGGTGGGATGCCCTCACCTCACATCTTCTGCTCAATGTTCTCCATCCCCTGGTCTCCTAAGGCACTGTCTCCCTCTCCAGTTGGGCTATTTTCTTTTCCTGGATATTTTGGACCTGAAGCTTTAGATATCAGGACTCTAATTAGCAGAAAGCCTTATGAGCAAGATGACAGTTTTCATCAAAGAGAAAGAGTTCTCCAAAAGGTAAATTAAGAAAGAGGGTAAAGTATGTATTTAGTGGCTTCCTCTTAGAAGGAAAAAAAAGAACTGGAAAGATTTGTTAAAATTCAAGTCAGAGTCATCCTTCCACAGATTCCAACGCTACCTAAAAATGGAGCCATCTTCACTCACAGTCGAGACATTAAAACACAAGAAAGCATGACACTTGCTGGTCTAATCTTAGAGAAGTAACTGAGGCATGGGTACGCACTGCATGCATGGAAGGGAAGTCAGGTCAAGGAGAAGCTCTAGACCCAGTAGAGCTCAGAAATGAACATTTCTAGCACTATAGGACTTCCTCCTACCTTGAGTGAAGAGCAGTGATGAGTTCACATCCTGCAGCCAACAGCCACCTCCGAGGAACAGGTGTCTGATCATGGACAGGAGAGTCAGAAAAAGAGACAGACTACCCAAGAAAATCATGAAATTCAAGGATGGCCAGCTTTGTCTGAGGCATCGCCATTCCATTCCCTCAGGGTTCCTGTCATCCCAGCCAAGTGCTGCCAATTACGCTGGTGCTTATGGCCTCCCTCACCCTGTGTTCCTGTATGAACTGAAACACAAAATAAAAATAAGCACCATCCAGACATTAGTTATCAATGCAATAAAGAATCAAGAATATCTAAACAGCAGTAGCTTAGGGACCACAACTAGTTGAAATAGTGCACTAGAGCATTTATTTTAATGCTGATGTTTGCATAGTACCACACTGTGTAACTTAGAATGTAAATGTCTCGGGAATGGTAGGGCAACGGGCACTATTGATGGAAATATCTTAGTATGAGATGGTGTGCTAAACCATAGTTATCTTACAAATGATGTTTTCTCTACCTCCATTTGCATTCATGGAAAAAAAAATTGAGTAATTGACATCATTTTTACCAGCTACCATCATTCATTGAATTGAGCACAAAATGTCAAATAGTCTGTCATAGGTTCTCACCTTTTAGAATCTATAGAAGACAATATTCTTAGGGTCTAAACCCTGTTAGCTTGGACAATGAATATGAAAAAAAAACACTGAGATTTTTCTTTATTTTAATCTTCAATAAGCAAATAATTGCTATCTAAAAGTGTGTCTATTCCTAACCAATTTTGTACAAGGAACTGTTGTGAGGATAGAATGAGGAGATAATGTGAAACAGCTGAGGACTCTAACACTCAACTCGAAGGATAAAGGATGTTATTACTTATTCAGCTGTGCTATTGGGATTTTATTAGCCCTTCTACTCAACACACACAGGAACACATACATATGTACACACATGGATGCACACAAACAGTGTGTAGAAGAAGAACACAAAGTAGGAAATACACAGAAATGACTGAGTGGAATCAAAAATTAGGAGATGACATCAAGAACCCTATAAATGGACATTGTAGAAAAGTTATTGTTCAACTCACTCAAGTTGATCTGAAACACAAAAATCGTTTGACTACATGGAGCAGCCAAACTTGATGCAGGCAAAGATATAGTCTAAGAGACATTTTAAAAAATAATTGGAAGGGTAACAGTTGGCAAAGCAGAAAGAGGCTAAAATGATGGTTCAGGGTTGACTTACAGTGTCTGGGCACCTAAGAGGCCCAGAACAGTGATGAAATCATAACAGGTTCTCAACAAATGTTGTGTATTTGTATTGCAATCAAAATTTTGTCAGATTCGATTTGCTCTCCCCAAGCAGTCAGTGTTCTAGCAGAGCTAGAGTTTTATCACTCTTAGTAATGCAAAGTTATGTTGTTGCCTAAGACGTAATGTTAAAATACATTTCACTTTATTTGTAAAATATATAGGTTTTAGGAAGGCTGTAAGATATATTTGATATATATTTGGGACTCTAAAGATTTTCCTAAGCTTCTATAATCTTTAGTCCAAATATATCTGATCTCAGTCTTCACCCAGTAAATTACATTTGTAGTAATAGTTTAAAAAGAAAAGAAATTGTAGGATACTATTTATAGCTTCAAAGATAATTATACCACTTAACATTTTTATGATGCTTTATAATTTACAAAGGGCTTTCACTAACCTATTATAATTCCTCACCTTTTCTTATGTTTCTGTTTCCTGGTTTTGAAATGCCTACAACACAATACACCAAGACAGGCCTAATTATACCCAAACTGCATATAAAAAACTGCAGCTGAATAATTAAATGAGGCAATTATTATCAAAATTTTATGACAAAAATCACTAAAGTCAGAGGTAGATGAATCCTCAGAGTCTGAGAATATAATCCAAAGCAATCTATCAAGATAAAAAATTACTCTTTAAGTATCCTGCTTTATTTTTCCAACTTCTGGATCTGGGTAGGATGTCGTAGGTAGAAATAAGCTCACACAACAATTATGGAATAAAATAAATCAAAGTAAGTAATCAACACCACCATAAAAGTCATATTGTTAATGGCATTGAATATCTATTGAAGCAAAGATGACTAAGTTAATTTAATACAACAGAGGATAAAGTCTTAGGTGAGCTGATATGAATGCTTCTTTTCTACCTTGGAGGCATCTGCTGAGTATTGATTTAAAATTGAACTTGCTATAGGAGAAAATGTCTTTTGGGAAAAGAGAAACTAATGGAGTTTTTGATAACTCCATAGGGGCTAGAATGTGAATTGGAATCTAGACGATCACCAAGGTCATATCCCAGTTTTCTGAATGAGACATTTACTGAGTCCAGGAGTAGGATGAGAGGCTAGACCCTAAGAAGAAAAGGCAACATAAAGTCACCCACAATTTCTGATGCTTAAGAAACAAAGTCTGGCTTTGGGGAGGATCCTACAACAAACATTCAACAAGTTTCATCTTCGAGACATTTGGAACCAAAAGAAAATGAAGTATAAGCTCAAGACAGCCTTAACAGACCTAATTAAACTTATTTACCCATTATTCTCTGGAGAAAAATAAAATCAACTTCAACATTTATTATTTTATACACTAATCCTGTGCATAGTAAATACATATATATTAGACATGTGAAAAGGTAAGAAATGTGACAAATAGTCAAGAGAAAAAACACACTATAAGCAGATCCACAGGTGATACACAGAGTTAAGACTTTAATATGAATGTTAAAACAAGAGATAAAAATGAAGGAAAAGACAATTTCAACAAATAATTGGAATCAATAAAAAATACAAATAACATTCCAGAACTGAGAAATACAATAAATAAAATTAAAAATTTATTAGACACATTAGCAGGTTTGGCAAAGCAGAAAACAAACTCAAAGATAGGTCAATAAAAATATATATAATTGAAACACAGACCAAAAATATACAATAGAACAGAGAATAAGAGACAGGTAAGACATAGTCAAATGGTCAGACATTCATGTAATTGAAGTTCCAGGAAAGAAAAAAGAAAATGAAGCTGAAATAATATTTGTAGAGATGATGGCTAAAAATTTCCCAAAACTGATAAAAATAAATGTCAAATTAACAGATTTCAGATGTATTGGTAACCCCAAGTAGTATAAATAATAAAGGAATCACATCTAGGCACATCCTCATGTAATTGCAGACAATAAGAAAACTAGATGCAACACGCTCAAATATAAAAACAATTTTGTAATTTTTTTAAACAAAATCAAGGAAACAAGACAATAAAATGATACCTTTAAGGTTCTAGGGGCAAAAAATCTACCACATTACAATTCTAACTCCAGTGAAAATATTCCTCAAATGTAAATCTATTTTCAGACAGAGCCCACCACCCCCCCCAAAAAAAAGTAAAGAAGTCATATTCAGCAGACTAACACTATAATATACCAGCAAATTCCCCAGAGGTAAAATGAACCCAGATAAAAGCATTATTAAGAACACTAGAAAAGAAATATTAGGGTAAATATAAAATATTCCTCTTTAAATCAGCAATATTTAGAGTGTCTTGTGGAGTTTTAACATAGGTAGAAGTAAAATACATGACAATAATATGCAAAGGATAGAAAGGGGTAACCATATTTAAACTGCTCAAGGTTCTTGCATTTTGGAGAGGAAATGGTAAAAATACAAATAAGGTAGACTCTAATTAATCAAACTTACTTTAATCTCTAAAGCAGTTGTCTGCAAATCATAGCCTGTGAACAAATCTGGCTAGCAACTTAGTTTTATAAAGTTTTATTGGCACACAACCACAGCTATTTGTTTACTTGTTATCTATGTTAGCTTTCACATTACAACTGCAGGGTTGAGTAGTTTCCCAGAGATCACACAGCTCCCAACAACAAAATATTTTCAGAAAAAGTTTGCAGACTCCTATTCTAAAGGAAAAAACAAAGTCCATGACTCAAAAAGTTAACAGAGAAGGTAAAATGCAATTAGAAGCCATGATTAGGACAAGAAAAGGCAGGAAAGAAACAATACATAAACATAGAATTAAAGCAAAAACAACTGGTAAAATGGTAGACATATGCCTAACCAACAATAGTAGGCTAAATACTTCAATGAAAAGAAACCAGTCTGGCGGCACAGGCCTGTAGTCCCAGCTACCCGGGAGGCTGAGGTGGGAGGATCAACTGAGCCCAGGAAGTCCAGGCTGCAGTGAGCTGTGATCACACCACTGCACTCCAGCCTGGGCAACAAAGGTAGACTCTGTTAAAAAAAAAAAAAAAAAAAAAAAAAAGGCAATGAATTTCAGGCTAGATTGAAAAATATGTAACTGAGCAAAAGACACACATTTTAATTTTAAGAAAGGACTGAGAAAGATTTACCAGGCAGACAAAAAACAACAGATAGCTAGTATAGTGACATTAGTATCAGACACAATAGACTTCAAGGCTAAAATATTACTATGTAGATAAAGAGTAATTTCATCAGGAAAACATAAACATCCTAAACGTATAATAAAATAGCCACAAAATATATAAAGCAAAAATGTATCTAAAGGTCTTAAAGAAACTCTAAAGAACTTGAAGAAATAGACAAAGGACTGATCATAGTTGGAGAATTTAACACACCTTGCTCAGTAACTGAAAGAACACACAGAGCAAAAAAAAAGCAAAGATACTGAAGATTTAAACAATCTATGTAAACCAAATTGACCGAGTCAACAACTATGAAAGACTGTATCAAACGGCTTAGAGTTCTTACAGAACATTTATCAAAATAATCCATATGCTAATCCATAGAGCAAGTCTTAACAAATTTCAAAGGACTGAAATAATACTAAGGTCTGTTCTCTATCGTGGACTGCAACTAGGAAAAACATACAGAAAGCTAACTAGAAATAAAACACGCTTCCAAAAAATCCATGCTTCGAATAAGAAATCATAATAGAAGTTTAAAAATATGTTGAATGGAACCTAATAAAGATATGATATGTCAAAGTGGGATGTAATTAAGGATCTGGTTATGGGGAAATTTATAGCTTTAAATGCACATAAAAGATTGAAAATCAAAATCTGAGTTTTCATTTTAAAAAGCTAGAAAATAGCAAATTAAACCCAAAGAAGAAAGATGAAACAAAAATAGGAGAAAATACAGAAAACAGATATTATCTTTAACAAATGTGGAAACTCAGGCAGAGAAAAGTAAATTGCCCAGATTGCATTATTAGCAACGGGCAGCACTATGACTTGAATCCCGGTAGTCTGATACCAGAATTTATACTTTTAGTGGTTATCTGAACAGACTCACAGAAAGACCCAACCAGGTTTTGAGCATCACAGCTAAGCAATATTCCACTGTGCACTATTGAAGCCACCACCAATGCTCTCTCCAGCTTAGTATGAGATTCTGCCTCTACTGCTCTGGCCCTGACTATTGATGACTTACCAGGTGCCAACATGGTCTATAACTGCTCTTGATATGAGCCCACTATACAACTGCCACTTAGACCCATATTTTAAGCAGCCTCACTGTAACTCCTGGCTCTAATCAAAGTTTTAGTTGCAGCCCTGCCCCTAAACGTGTCCTGCCCTGGAAACTCACTCTGGCCACACTCATACCTCAGAAGCTCAGCCAGTGCTATTCTCCATCTCCCATTGCCTGGACCCACTAGAATCACAAAAATGTCAACTAGGGAAATAGACCTATCTGTCTCCCACTTTGGCCACAGAATCTACAGAGTGAAACAACATAGAGAATACTATACAGAGCTTTTGGGTGGGGGGAGGGGGGAGGGATAGCATTGGGAGATATACCTAATGCTAGATGACGAGTTAGTGGGTGCAGCGCACCAGCAGGGCACACGTATACATATGTAACTAACCTGCACAATATGCACATGTACCCTAAAACTTAAAGTATAAAAAAAAAGAGCTATACAGAGCTTTTCACTGAGCTGCTACAAAGAAATTCCAAATAAATTTGAGCAGAAATTTCCTTACAAGTTGTTCCATGGCATTTTTCCGTAAAATATACATAAAGAAGGCAACTTGTTGCCAATTACCCAAAAAATTAACTAAAGAGTTGGCTTCGGGGTTTTTAGTTTTTGTTTTGCACTGCACAGTTGTTTGGGAGACAGTAGATATTAACCAAAAATATTTTGGTATCAGAGTATGTAGTAAAGAACGACCCTGACCAAAGAAGAGATAGGGCCTTTGTCCTGGACTTCTGGGAGGTAATTTCTGAGCCCTTGGAATGTTATGCCTCATATGAGTGTCTTTGTTTGCCTGGGAACACTGAGTCATCCTAGATACTCCAACTGTATGACTTAGGGTGAGGGCTGGCTACACCCATGAGGTCTTAGAGCGGGGCCTGGTCACACCAGAAAGACCAACAATGTAACAGGGTGGTTGCTTTCTATATACTGTATCAGGTGACCTGGAGGCTGAAGTCAACTACATGGACAATCAATCATGCCTATGCAATGGAGTCCCAATAAAAAGTCTGAACACTGAGGTTCAGTGAGCTTCCCTAGTTGGCAATACCCCATATGTATTATCCCACATAGATGCTGGGAGGTGATGTACCATCGGTAGAAGGTAACAGGAACTCATTTGGTACTCTCACAGACTCTGCTCTATGTATCTCTTCACTGTGCTGATTTTAATCTGTATCCTTTTTTCTGTGGTAAACCATAACCGTGACTATAACAGCTTTCTGTGAGTTTTTCTAGTCAATTATCAAATTGGAGAATGATTGCTGAAAACCCCTCCAACTTGCATTTGGTGTCTAAAGTAAGGGCAGTCCAGGGGGCTGCATCCTGTAAGCTTTGTAGTTGGCCCAAACTTCTCATACAGGGCACAGTCTGAGTTTGCTAGTGTTCTACCAGCCATTTTTAATAAAAAGTCAGGCAAGGTTAGAGATTGTTTATATCACTGTTTTATTAATATGTATCTGCCCTTCCATCCTTTGTCACAGACATGCTTTACAACATCATTAAAATTATATATTCCATGTCAACTGGGCCCCTGTCATTTATACAAACACAAAAGCAAAGAAAAAAGTTTGAAAACTGAGTCCTTCTACAGCTCCCAAGGTCCCTATTGTCTGATCATGCCATCTTTACCCAACTCCTTTGCCTCCTTGACCTTGATTTTAAGCAGACTCCTTCCTGCCTGACCACATTCTTTGTTCAGGCCTCTATGACTTAATGCACGCAACTCCCTTCCCCATCAACTCCTTCCATCCCCTCCTTCCTGTTTAATGTCACCATGTTTCAGAGAAAGAAATCAAGTCATTGCTTCTCCATTATGTAGCCATCATTTATGGCAATAACCTCACAAGGTTGATAAGGCTTTCAGTGAAGTAATATTTATAAAGGAGAACATTACTTGACACATAGTAGGTACAATGTTAGCCTTAGCTACTGTTAATATTACTATTACTCCTATTGCTATTGCATGACAGTCATTTTTGAACCCATTTTATAGTGTCTATGACAATTAAGCTTTCAATTGCATCTATAATTGTTATTCTCTATTCTATACCCATTACCTTCTGGATTATTGTGCCGTAAGGGCAAAATCCATGTCTGTTATTTTCCTTTGCTGATAGAGATTTCAGGTACAAAGTGCGTGCTGAATCTTTTTGGCCTACTGATAGATTCTGAGAATATTGGAATGATAGCACATAATCTACCCATGTTAATGAGGGACACAATATTTGAACCCCTACAATATGTCAGTGTGTATCATTTATTCTCCAGGGTCCTGGGTTTTAGAGTTTTATAAAGATTTCAGATTTACAGCCATGACAATTTGTTACTAGAAAATATGAAAGAAACTATAGACATTGAGCTCTCTGCTTCATGTTCAATTTGCTCATAAAAGATATACTAGTATTCATCAATACCAACTTCTCCTATACTTGTAATCACAGGAAAGACAGTACTTCCCAGTATTTGAAAACTGTTTTGTGACCCCTTGCTTTCTTCTGTTTCTCTTGAGGATTGGTGACATTGCAAATAGTGGAGTCTCTTTCAGTCTAGGTCCTAGAGCAAAGCCCAAGTCAACTTGCATTGGACATGAGAGAGAAACAACTGTGGTATGGAGTGACTAATATTTATGGATTAATTTGTCATGGCACAGTACATAATCTCTTCTGGTTGGTACTCTAAGCAAATAGGAAGAAAAAAGCAGTTCAAAATACTTGTATCATTTTATTAAGACTGCCTTCTTCTACCACAATTTTTTAAAAAAACCACTTCAGTTATGATTGACAAAAAGCTGTACATGTTTAATGTATACAACATTAGTTTGCAAAGGCAATCACAAAATCATCACCATAATCAATGCCATAAACATATATATCAACTCCAAAAGTTTCATCTTACCCTCCTGACTTTGTGATAAGAGCATTTAACATAAAAATTTGCTAAGAGGGTAGATACTAAGCGTACAAGTATTGTCAACTATAGTCACTATGCAGTATAGAAATTTCTTTTTGGTTTTCTTTTTTCATTTTACAATGGATTTAATTATTTCTAATCAAATAATGGATTTGATTATTTGCAATGGATGTGATTTTTTTATATTTTATTATACTTTAAGTTCTAGGGTACATGTGCGTAACATGCAGGTTTGTTACATAGGTATACATGTGCCATGTTGGTGTGCTGCACCCAGCAACTCGTCATTTACATTAAGTATATCTCCTAATGCTATCCCTCCCCCCTCCCCCCACCGCACAACAGGCCCCACTGTGTGATGTTCCGCTTCCTGTGTCCAAGTATTCTCATTGTTCAATTCCCACCTATAAGTGAGAACATGCGGTGTTTGGTTTTTTGTCCTTGCGATAGTTTGCTGAGAATGATGGTTCCCAACTTCATCCATGTCCCTACAAAGGACATGAACTCATCCTTTTTGATGGCTGCATAGTATTCCATGGTGTATATGTGCCACATTTTCTTAATCCAGTCTATCATTGTTGGATATTTGGGTTGGTTCCAAGTCTTTGCTATTGTGAGTAGCGCCGCAATAAACATACGTGTGCATGTGTCTTTATGGCAGCATGATTTATAATCCTTTGGGTATATACCTAGTAATAGGATGGCTGGGTCAAATGGTATTTCTAGTTCTAGATCCCTGAGGAATCACCACACTGTCATCCACAATGGTTGAACTAGTTTACAGTCCCACCAACAGTGTAAAACTGTTCCTATATCTCCACATCCTCTCCAGCACCTGTTGTTTCCTGACATTTTAATGATCGCCATTCTAACTGGTGTGAGATGATATCTCATTCTGGTTCTTATTTGCATTTCTCTGATGGCCAGTAATGGTGAGAGTTTTTTCATGTGTCTGTTGGCTGCATAAATGTCATCTTTTAAGAAGTGTCTGTTCATATCCTTTGCCCACTTGTTGATGGGGTTGTTTTTTCCTGGTAAATTTGTTTGAGTTCTTTGTAGATTCTGGATATTAGCCCTTTGTCAGATGAGTAGATTGCAAAAATTTTCTCCCATTCTGTAGGTTGCCTGTTCACTCTGATGGTAGTTTCTATTGCTATGCAGAAGCTCTTTAGTTTAATTAGATCCCATTTGTTAATTTTGGCTTTTGTTGCCATTGCTTTTGGTGTTTTAGACATGAAGTCCTTGCCCATGCCTATGTCCTAAATGGTATTGCCTAGGTTTTCTTCTAGGTTTTTTATGGTTTTAGGTCTAACATTTAAGTCTTTAATGCATCTTGAATTAATTTTTGTATAAAGTGTAAGGAAGGGATCCAGTTTCAGCTTTCTACATATGGCTAGCCAGTTTTCCCAGCACCATTTGTTAAATAGGAAATCCTTTCACCATTTCTTGTTTTTGTCAGGTTTGTCAAAGATCAGATAGTTGTAGATGTGTGGTATTATTTCTGAGGGCTCTGTTCTGTTCCACTGGCCTACGTCTCTGTTTTGGTACCAGAACCATGCTGTTTTGGTTACTGTAGCCTTGTAGTATAGTTTGAAGTCAGGTAGCATGATGCCTCCAGCTTTGTTCTTTTGGCTTAGGATTGACTTGGCAATGCGGGCTCTTTTTTGGTTCCATATGAACTTTAAATAGTTTTTCCCAATTCTGTGAAGAAAGTCTTTGGTAGCTTGATGGAGATGGCATTGAATCTATGAATTACATTGGGCAGTATGGCCATTTTCACGATATTCATTATTCCTATCCATGAGCATGGAATGTTCTTCCATTTGTTTGTGTCCTCTTTTATTTCATTGAGCAGTGGTTTGTAGTTCTCCTTGAAGAGGTCCTTCACATCCCTTGTAAGTTGGATTCCTAGGTATTTTATTCTCTTTGAAGCAATTGTGAATGGGAGTTCACTCATGATTTGGCTCTCTGTTTGTCTTTACTGGTATATAAGAATGCTTGTGATTTTTGCACATTGATTTTGTATCCTGAGACTTTGCTGAAGTTGCTTATCAGCTTAAGGAGATTTTGGACTGAGACGATGGGGTTTTCTAGATATACAATCATGTCATCTGCAAACAGGGACAATTTGACTTCCTCTTTTCCTAATTGAATATCCTTTATTTCTTTCTCCTGCCTAATTGCCCTGGCCAGAACTTCCGACACTGTGTTGAATAGGAGTGGTGAGAGAGGGCATCCCTGCCTTGTGCCAGTTTTCAAAGGGAATGTTTCCAGTTTTTGCCCATTCAGTATGATATTGGCTGTGGGTTTGTCATAAATAGCTCTTATTTTGAGATACGTCCCATCAATACCTAATTTATTGAGAGTTTTTAGCATGAAGGGCTGTTGAATTTTGTCAAAGGCCTTTCTGCATCTATTGAGATAATCATGTGGTTTTTGTCTTTGGTTCTGTTTATATGCTGGATTACATTTATTGATTTGCATATGTTGAACCAGGCTTGCATCCCAGGGATGAAGCCCATTTGATCATGGTGGATAAGCTTTTTGATGTGCTGCTAGATTCAGTTTGCCAGTATTTTATTGAGGATTTTTGCATCAATGTTCATCAGGGATATTGGTCTAAAATTCTTTTTTTTGTTGTTGTGTCTCTGCCAGGCTTCGGTATCAGGATGATACTGGCCTCTTAAAATGAGTTAGGGAGGATTCCCTCTTTTTCTATTGAAAAGGAATTTCAATAGAAATTCCAGAAGGAATGGTACCAGCTCCTCCTTGTACCTCTTGTAGAATTCGGCTGTGAATCCATCTGGTCCTGGACTTTTGGTTGGTAAGCTATTAATTATTACCTCAATTTCAGAGCCTGTTATTGGTCTATTCAGAGATTCAACGTCTTCCTGGTTTAGTCTTAGGAGGGTGTATGTGCAGAGGAATTTATCCATTTCTTCTAGATTTTCTAGTTTATTTGCATAGAGGTATTTGTAGTATTCTCTGATGGTAGTTTGTATTTCTGTGGGATCGGTGGTGATATCACCTTTATCATTTTTTATTACGTCTATTTGATTCTTCTCTTTTCTTCATTAGTCTTGCTAGCAGTCTAGCTAGCAAGAAAAGATCAACAAAATTGATCCTTTCAAAAAAACCAGCTCCTGGATTCATTGATTTTTTGAAGGGTTTTTTGTGTCTACCTCCTTCAGTTCTGCTCTGATCTTAGTTATTTCTTGCCTTCTGCTAGCTTTTGAATGTGTTTGCTCTTGCTTTTCTAGTTCTTTTAATTGTGATGTTAGGGTGTCAATTTTAGATCTTTCCTGCTTTCTGTTGTGGGCATTTAGTGCTATAAATTTCCCTCTACACACTGCTTTAAATGTGTCCCAGAGATTCTGGTATGTTGTGTCTTTGTTCTCGTTGGTTTCAAAGAACATCTTCATTTCTGCCTTCATTTCATTATGTACCCGGTAGTCATTCAGGAGCAGGTTGTTCAGTTTACATGTAGTTGAATGGTTTTGAGTGAGTTTCTTAATCCTGAGTTCTAGTTCGATTGCACTGTGGTCTGAGAGACAGTTTGTTATAATTTCTGTTCTTTTACATTTGCTGAGGAGTGCTTTATTTCCAACTATGTGGTCAATTTTAGAATAGGTGCATTGTGGTGCTGAGACGAGTGTATATTCTGTTGATTTGGGGTGGAGAGTTCTGTAGATGTCTATTAGGTCCACTTGGTGCAGAGCTGAGTTCAAGTCCTGGATATCCTTGTTAACTTTCTGTCTCATTGATCTGTCTAATGTTGACAGTGGGGTGGTTAAAGTCTCCCATTATTATTGTGTGGGAGTCTATGTCTCTTTATAGGTCTCTAAGGACTTGCTTTGTGAATCTGGGTACTCCTGTATTGGGTGCATATATATTTAGGATAGTTAGCTCTTCTTGTTGAATTGATCCCTTTACCATTATGTAATGGCCTTCTTTGTCTCTTTTGATCTTTGTTGGTTTAAAGTCTGTTTTATCAGAGACTAGGGTTGCAACCCCTGCCTTTTTTTGTTTTCCATTTCCTTGGTAGATCTTCCTCCATCCCTTTATTTTGAGCCTATGTTTGTCTCTGCATGTGAGATGGGTTTCCTGAATACAACACACTGATGGGTCTTGACCCTTTATCCAATTTGCCAGTCTGTGTCTTTTAATTGGAGCATTTAGCCCATTTACATTTAAGGTTAATATTGTTATATGTCAATTTGATCCTGTCATTATGATGTTAGCTGGTTATTTTGCCCATTAGTTGATGCAGTTTCTTCCTAGCATCAATGGTCTTTATAATTTGGCATGTTTTTGCAGTGGCTGGTACCAGTTGTTCCTTTCCATCTGTAGTGCTTTCTTCAGGAGCTCTTTTAGGGCAGGCCTGGTGGTGACAAAATCTCTCAGCATTTGCTTGTCTGTAAAGTATTTTATTTCTCCTTCACTTATGAAGATTAGTTTGGCTGGATATGAAATCCTGGGTTGAAAATTCTTTTCTTTAGGAATGTTGAATATTGGTCTTCACTCCCTTCTGGCTTGTAGAGTTTCTGCCATTCTCTCTGGTTGCCCTTAACATTTTTTCTTTCATTTCAACTTTGGTGAATCTGACAATTATGTGTCTTGGAGTTGCTCTTCTCAAGGAGTATCTTTGTGGTGTTCTCTGTATTTCCTGAATTTGAATGTTGGCCTGCCTAGCTAGGTTGGGGAAGTTCTCCTGGATAATATCCTGCAGATTGTTTTCCAACTTGGTTCCATTCTCTCTGTCACTTTCAGGTACACCAATCAGACATAGATTTGGTCTTTTCACATAGTCCCGTACTTCTTGGAGGCTTTGTTCATTTCTTTTTATTCTTTTTTCTCTGAACTTCGCTTCATTTCATTCATTTGATCTTCAATCACTGATACCCTTTCTTCCAGTTGATCGAATTGGCTACTGAAGCTTGTGCATTCATCACGTAGTTCTCATGCCATGGTTTTCAGCTCCATCAGGTCCTTTAAGGACTTCCCTGCATTGGTTATTCTAGTTAACCATTCGTCTAATCTTTTTTCAAGGTTTTTAGCTTCTTTGCTATGGGTTCGAACTTCCTCCTTTAGCTCGGAGAAGTTTGATAGTCTGAAGCCTTCTCTCAACTCCTCAAAATCATTCTCCATCGAGCTTTGTTCCATTGCTGGTAAGGAGCTGCATTCCTTTGGAGGAGGAGAGGTGCTCTGACTTTTAGAATTCAGTTTTTCTGTTCTGTTTTTTCCCCATCTTTGTGGTTTTATCTACCTTTGGTCTTTGATGATGGTGATGTACAGATGGGGTTTTGGTGTGGATGTCCTGTTTGTTAGTTTTCCTTCTAACAGTCAGGACCCTCAGCTGCAGGTCTGTTGGAGTTTGCTGGAGGTCCACTCCAGACCCTGCTTTCCTGGGTATCAGCAGCGGAGGCTGCAGAACAGCAAATGTTGCTGCCTGATCGTTCCTCTGGAGGTTTCATCTCAGAGGGTTACCCGGCTGTGTGAGGTGTCAGTCTGCCCCTACTGAGGGGTGCCTCCCAGTTAGGCTACTCGGAGGTCAGGAGCCCACTTGAGAAGGCAGTCTGTCCGTTCTCAGATCTCAGACTCCATGCTGGGAGAACAACTACTCTCTTCAAAGCTGTCAGACAGGGACATTTAAGTCTGCAGAGGTTTCTGCTACCTTTTGTTCAGCTCTGCCCTGCCCCCAGAAGTGGAGTCTACAGAGGCAGGCAGGCAGGCCTCCTTGAACTGCAGTGGGTTCCACCTAGTTTGAGCTTCCTGGCCACTTTGTTTACCTACTCAAGCCTCAGCAATGGCAGGCACCCCTCCCCCAGCCTCGCTGCCGCCTTGCAGTTCGATCTCAGACTACTGTGCTAGCAATGAGTGAGGCTTTGTGGGCGTGAGACCATCCAAGCCATGCATGGGATATAATCTCCTGGTGTGCCGTTTGCTAAGACCATTGGAAAAGTGCAGTATTGGGGTAGGAGTGACCCGATTTTCCAGGTGCCATCTGTCACAGCTTTGCTTGGCTATGAAAGGTAATTCCCTGACCTCTTGCGCTTCCCAGGTGAGGCAATGCCTCTCCCTGCTTCGGCTCACACTCAGTATGCTGCACCCACTGTCCTGTACCCACTGTCCAGCAAGCCCCAGTGAGATGAACCCAGTACCCTAGTTGGAAATGCAGAAATCACCCATCTTCTGCATCGCTCACACTGGGAGCTGTAGACTGGAGCTGTTCCTATTTGGCCATCTTGGAACCGCCCACAGTATAGAAATTTCTAAAACTTATTCATCTTGCATAACTACAACTGTCTATCCTTTGACTAATATACCTGTTTCCTTCTCCCTTCTAACCCAAATCTTTGGCAATCACCATTCTTTTCTCTGCTTCTATGAGTTTGGCTTCTCTCTGCTTCTGTGAGTTTATATTCCTTATATAAGTGGGACCATGTAGTATTTGTCCTGTGTCAGGCTAATTGATACAATTCTTAAAACAGCAAAGAACCTAGTTTGTTTTTCTCCCTACAGTTCTATTTTCAGTTTACTTTATACTTTTATTTCAGTTTACTTTTATTTTATTATAGTTCTTTCAGTTTATTATAAAGAATTCAAACAAGTGTAGAAAATTGTACAGTTAACAGATACTCACCACCTAAATTCCACATTTAACATTTTAGAATATTTGCTTTATCGCTTATCTATCCATGTATCAACCCTCTTCTCCCCTCCATCCACTTACACCTTCTACATTTTGATGCATTTTAAAGTTAGTGATATCAGATTACTTTCCCAATTCTCACACTTCACACATAATGATGGCCCAAGATCAATATCCAGGAAGTAATGAGTAAAGGTTTACAATAGATACCTATTAAGTCCCTATGTGCTACATACCTCAGATACAAATAAGTGAGTTTCAAGGCCAAAACAGCAAGATGTCCAACACTTCCAAACACTTGCCAACACAAACATCCTCTCACCCTCCTTCAAACAGTGAAGATGCTGAGCTGTCCATTTGTAGCATCATTTGTTCTTTCACAGCTGCTTATAGAAAGTGCAGTTCTCAGCTTCAGACACTGAAGTCCAATGAATCAAACATAATGAGTCTGACATGTCACTGACTAAAACCCAGGCAAAATGCTGTGGGTTCCACACCATTGCCTCAATTAAAGTCATGTCTTAGATTTTCATTATTTTGTTGCTATAGACACTTTAACAAATTGTTGGACGTTAGGTTTCCATTAAAAGTTTTCTTTGTGCTTTTCCTGTTTTCTCAGGATTCACTGGTAAATATCTTCAATGATATCATCTCCCAAAAGTAAAGTAGGTTTGAAGATAATAAAAATAACTTAAATATTTTAACATGTAATATTAATACACAAAGTCTTATATAATGTAAACCGCAGTATTGTATACATTCCATTGTTATCCTCCCCTTCACCTTTTTAGGTATATAAAAAATTGTAGTTGTCATCATCACCATTTTACAAATGAGAAGACGGAATCTCAGACAAATTAAGCCTCAGAGGTGATAAGCTATGGATCTGGAGTTCAAAGGCAGGCTTCTAGCTCCAAATCCCATAATTTTCCCTCTGCATTTGATGTAAGAATAAAATAAAAGTGTTTGGAGCAATGAATAGTTCAACCCTATGTGAAATGTATAGCTTTGACACACTAACTCAAAGTGTTAAATATGTATTGTATTTCATGTGCATGTATGCAGATATGTTGTGTGTGCATGTTACACATGGATTTAAGTATATATACACCCATATGTAACAGAAAAATCATTTGGACAGTTTCTTCCATGTGACAAGTTTTGTGCTAAGGGCTTTACAAATATTTTAATTTCATGCTCAGAGAACCCTTGTGTGTTGAGTATTATTACCCCTAAGGTACAAAGAAAACTGAGGCTCAGTGTAATTAGGCAATGTGCTCACTGTTGCACTGATAATATGTAGCCAGGACTGTCTGGCTACAAAATGCATGCTCTTGAGCATAATACAATAGTCAGTGGAATCATTTTGAAACACTAGCTAGAAGAAAATTGAATAAGTGTTCACATATTACATTTGTGTATCTATTGCCAAAAAATTGTTAAATTGAATTTTAAAAAGAGGCATGGTCATTGTCTTTGTTTACTCATTTATTTATTATTTATGCCAGGAACATGTTTCAAGCTGGTGATGATGTGATAAACATGACTAGGATGGTCTGACTTCAAGAAGCTTGAACTCTCATGGAGAATGCTAGCAAATAATAATTTTTAAAAAAGCTAAATTTTTCTCTAGACCTGCTTCACATACCCTATTTTTCAGTTGTTGGCGACTCTGTCTTTCCAGAGGTTCATCTTTGGAGGCATCTTTGATTCATTTTTCTTTGCCCTATAGTTTGTCAACTAATACTGTTAGCTCTACCTACAAGATATATTTATAATCCAAACTTTTTTTTTTCATAATTCAAACATTTATTTCTGATTCTGCTGCTACTACCCTAGTCCAAGTCACAATAATCTCAAGCAGATTACTACAATATTCTCTTAAATGGCTTCACATTTACCTCCCCCCAGTCTATTCTCAATACCACAATTAGAAGGATCCTGTTAAAACTGTAAATAAGATCCATTCATCTGCTCACAATGTTGGTAGCTACCAATTTCCCTCAGGAGAGAAGCAGAAGTCCTCAATCCAATTAAAATATGGGTGAACGATCTCAATAGTTGTATCTCCAAATAAGTTATAAAATGGCTGACAAGTACATGGAAAGATGTTCATCATCATCAGCTGTCAGGAAAATGCTTATCAAAACCACAATGATACCACTTTATACACACTAGGATGGCTCGAATCAAAAAAGACAAATAAAAAGTACTGTCAAGAATGTGGCAATGCCAGGCGTGGTGGCTCACGCCTGTAATCCCAGCACTTTGGGAGGCTGAGGCAGGCAGATCACAAGGTCAGGAGTTTGAGACCAGCCTGACCAACACGGTGAGACCCCACTGCCCCTAAAAATACAAAAATTAGCTGGGCATGATGGTGCATGTCTGTAATCCCAGTTACTCAGGAGGCTGAGGCAGGAGAATCACTTGAACCTGGGAGATGGAGGTTGCAGTGAGCCGAGATTGTGCCATTGTACTGCAGCCTAGGCAACAGAGTAAGACTGTGTCTCCAAAAAAATAAAAATAAGTAAATAAATAAAAATAAAAAGTGGCAAAATTGGAGAACTTGTACACTGCTGGTGGTAGCCTAAAAATGGTGAAGCTTCTTTGGAAAACTGTCTATCAGTTCCTCAAAAGGTTAAAAACAGTCATAATATGACCCAGTAATTCTACTCTTAGGTATATACTCAAAAGAAATGGAAATATATGTCTACACAAAATCTTGCACATGAATATTCATAGCAAAATTATTCATAATGGTCAAAATGTGCAAACACAAAGGTACATCAACTGATAAATGGATAAATAAAATGGAATACAAAATACAAAGACTACCATGAAGAGAAATGAAGTTCTGATATGATGTACTATAATAAACCTTAAAGACTGTATGCTAAGTTTTAAAAGCCCATGACAAAAGCCCACATACTATGATTCCATTTATACCATTTATAGAAAATGTCCAGAATAGACAAATCTATAAAGTTGGGGCTGGGAAGGCTGGTGGGGAATGGGCAGTGATTTCTAATGGACATAGGTTTCTTTTTGGGATGAGGACAATGTCCCAAGATTGATTGTGGTAATGGTTGCACAACTATGAATATACTAAAAACCACTGTATTATATATACCTAAAATGTGTTCATTTTATGAACATGTGAACTATGCCTCAATAAAGTAATGAGTTGTGTGTCTGTGTGTGGGGGTGCCTGGACGAACAAAGTCCTTAAAATAGCTTCTGAGGCCCTACATCATCTGGTCGCTGCCTCCCCCAGTAGTTCTCTAGTATATCCAGATTCTCTTTCCCAGTCACTCAGCAGGAGCCAAAGAGTCTTTTTGCCCTTTCTCAGACATATTACTCATCCTTCAGCCTCAAGACCTTTGCACTGGCTGTTACTCTCCAGAGTGCCCTTCTCTGACATATTGACATGGCTCACTCCTCCACTTCCTTCAAATCTTTGCTAAAATGTCATCTTGTATGTGAAACAGATTGTAATACCCTTCCCCACCATGCATAACAAATTCCCCTTATCTTGCTCTATTTTTTCCCCAGAACATTATCTTTTTGTAGTAAAGGCTTTGGATGATCACCCATATCTGATTCTCTTCTCCTTTCAAGCATACAGAAGAATTAATCTTCCCTGCACCCCGAACCCACCACCATAGAAATGCAGACATGTGATTAGTTCTGCCCAATGGGTCATCAGCAGCACTGACATGTGCCATTTCTACACCAAGATATTTAACTGTCAGTACAAGGCCTTCTAGTGATTTCTTCCACAACTGTAGTAATCACAAAGCCGACTTCATTTGCAGATTGAGATGCTGAAGATTAAAGCATTCCAGATTGTAAAAGCACTACAGATATGAAAGTTTCCCTGGAGAGTCATCCGGACCTACAGCACATTTTTCATGGGTGATCAATTTTATGTGAGATTATGGGCTGCTTGATACTGCAGCATAGTTTAGCCTATGTTGATGGGTGTATCTAATAGTATTTATTTTTATTGTTCATTTTTTCTTTAGTATCCTTCTCATCCCACAAGAATGCATGGCATAAGGCCAAGGAGTTGCATCTCTTTTGTTACTAGTCTCTCTCTAAACCCCTGAAACACTACCTGGCACATCTTAGATATTTATTAGATGAACAGAATGAAGTAATATATAATTTTAAAAAGCAGGCTAGGTGTTGCAGCTCAAATCCCAGCAGTTTAGGAGGCTGAGGGAGGAGGGTCAGTTGAGGCCAAGAGTTTGAGACCAATATGGGCAACATAGTAAGACCCCAGTGCTACAAAAAATTTTAAAAGATTAGCCAGGCATGGTGGTACATGCCTATAATCCCAGCTACTTGGGAGGCTGAGGTGGGAAGATTGCTTAAGCTCAGGAGTTTGAGGCTGCAGCGACCCAAGGTCTTACCACTGTATTCCAGCCTGGGGAGCAGAGTGAGACTATATCTATATATTATATATTATATGTAAGTTTATATACATATTTAATACATATTAAATAAAATTTCACAAGTGTTGTGAAAGAGAAATACTCCACAGTATTAGCAGGGTGACCTCACCTATTCAGTGGATTAGCATAGTCTTCTCTAATGAAATGACTTTTAAGCCAAATTCTGAAAAAAATCAATAGTAGTGAGTTAGGTGATGAGAATTACAGAACCAGGAGGCACTGTCTTGCAAGGCTCTGAGCAATTACAACTCGGACCAGTGCTAGGAAGGAGTTACAGTGTCATGAGAGCCTATGATGGGAGGATTTGGCCCCTTCAGGGCAAACGACAGTGTAACAGAAGTCATTGGTAGGAAGGAAGCAAAAATAAAATTAGGGGAAAAAAGTGAGATCATATACAATCAAGTAAATTTGAGGTACAATAATATGTTAACAATTATGCCAAGAATATAACAGCATATATTAAAGAATTTACAGAAGGCATTATGGAAGAGTGAGAAATGAGCTGGAATTTTAGCTGCAGATGAGGATGAGAGAGCAAAAGAAAGCAGGATACCCCACTGCTCACTGGGGTCTGATGCTATGCAGAGCAAAGATCTCACATAAACACGGACACAGGAATGCCATTAGCAAAGATGTAAAACCGTGGTGAAACCAACGTAACTAGAATTGAAGGGAGCATTTTGAGGGCAAACTCCTATTGCAAAAGCAAATGGGATAGATAAGATGGGATCAGTTCCTTGGGAGCTGCTAATGCCTGGACTGAGAATATGATCAGAGCAGTGTGATGAAAAAAGTATTTAGGAAGATGACTCAGGCACCAGTGGCCGAACAGCCCAAAAGTTTTTAATGAGAGGGAAGTTGAATGGCCCAAACCACTGCTCCATCTAGCAAATATTTATCAAGCAACTACTATATACAATGTAAATAAGGCATTATTTTTAATGTCTAGAATATATTCCTTAACTTTCTGGTTCTGATATTTCTAATAAATGTGAATGTTTACACGTACAAATAATTACTCAGATGCCCTGTGAATGTCAGACTAAAACTGTAAATTGGGATCAGATTGACTTATATCAAAACCACTGGACAATTTAATTTCTACAGTCCCTTTACCTGGAGAGATGCTTACTTAGAATTCTTGTTTTGAATTAAGAAGGACACACAGTTTAGTTGCCTCTAGGGATTTGGGCCTTTTAGAGGTTATTTTTAGAAAGATTTGTTTTGGGAGAGGTCAGTTGGTCTACAGTTCCAGCTGTAAAGTTTTATGGCTAGAGCTAGTTTCCTTAGTATTATTTTTGGCCCTTCTCTAATCTCTGTTAATAACAGGAAAATACACAGAAAATTGCTCCAAATCCACAAAGAAATAGGAGAGTCATGGTGCCTTAGTAGAAAGAAGCTACAAGAAGAAATAAGTCAGTTAAAAGGAACATATTAAAAACAAGTAAAATAATGTATGATCAATAGTATGTAGTCTGAATATTGAAAACATTTTAGATGGATATTTCAGAAGATCATAAAATATCTTGACCCCTCCCACTTAGAAGTATCACAAAATTGCCCTACGATCATAAGTAATTCTCTTTCAAGTCTTCCAGAATGCCAAGATGATATATAGTTGCCATCAGTCAAATTGTCTGAGTGATGCTTTAAGTATATATATAAAGTAACACGTATAAATAACGAGACAATTTCAGAAAGAACTACATACTTATCTTTTTTTTGCTATAAGATGACCTATCAATTCACCCTTAAATACTAATCCTGATGGAAGTCATATTTTAAAGAATTTTTTGCAGATACTTATCTTGAATACAGTATACACTGAATAGCAATAGAAATTATATGCTCTAGGACAGTATGAAAACTATTGTGTCAAAGTTAACATTTCATAAGGTGTATTGAAAAAAATTGTATAGAGTTCTCTTAAGAAGATTCGGAGAATTCTGGTTCTGCCAATATGGAGTAGCCCACTCCTCCCAGGTCCTCCCTCTTGCAATTGAAAAACCCTGGATGTAACACAAGCATAGGAAGACTCTGAAAGGTGAAAACAGAGGCAGACAATCTAACAGCCTTAGGAGTTGTGGAACTCATGGAAGCAAGTTCTCTGGGTTTCTGTATTGCTTCCTGTATGTTCCAGATAGGAGCTTACAGTTGCCGCAGGGTCAAGCAGAAGTGGATCTAGCATGCATCCTTCCCACCCACACCTTCTCCCAAAAGAAATAGACAGGGGTGATCAAATTCCCCCATTGGATGGTCTCTACATGGCCAGGCAGAGAGCTAATCTTGCATGTCCCAAACAGGAAGCAGGTAGTGTTTTTATTCCCCTGCCAGCATTGTGACCATGGAGCTGAGTAGGGAGCTGACCATAACCCTTCCCTGTTCAGCAGAAGTAGGTGGTGGCCTGAGTTCCCCACCAGGAAGTGCCCATGTAGTCCAACGGAAAGCTGAGCGTCCATTTCCACCTGCTACTACAACTGTGATGAATCTTTAGGAACTGATGTGGAATGGGAAAAAAAAAAAAAAGCCACGCCTAAAAGGTTGCAACTCTGGGATTCCATTTATACAATAGTCTTAAAGTGACAAAATTACAGAAATGCAGGCTGGGCGCAGTGGTTCACGCCTATAATCCTTGCATTTTGGGAGGCCAAGTGATCTGTAGATCACTTGAGGTCAGGAGTTCGAGACCAGCCTGGCCAACGAGGTGAAACCCCATCTTTACTAAAAATACAAAAAAGTTAGCCGGGCATGATGGCAGGTGCCTGTAATCCCAGCTACTCAGGAGGCTGAGGCAGGAGAATCACCTGAACCCAGGAGGTGGAGGCTGTAGTGAGCTGAGATCACCCCACTGCACTCCAGCCTGGGCAACAGAGTAAGATTTTATCTCAAATGAATAAATTATATATATATGATTGTGTGTGTACACACACACATATACACACATGTATATACACATATATACATACACACACACACACACACACACACACACACACATATTACAGAAATGTAGAAAAGATCAGCCAGGGCCCAGAGGTTGGGAAGCAGGGAAGGGGAAGGAGGAAGAAGCTATACAGCAAATGAGAGATCCTTGTGAGGATGGAAATGTCCTATATGAATGTCAGTATCTTGGCGGTGATACTGTATTATGTTTTTTGAAGAAGTTACCATTGGAGGAAACTTGAGAAAAGGGTACATGGAACCTCTATATTATTTCTTACAACTCTACATGAATCTGCAGTTACCTCAAAATTAAAAGCTTAAAAGGGATTTAATCAACAGGTATGAGATTATTCATTAAGGAATCTTCCAATTGTCAGATTAAACATTGAATAATTTTATATTAAAATACAAAATAATAATTTCAATATAAAATTATTGTTTCTAAACCAAAATAGGAGAGGTAGTTATCTCCATTTTCTGGAGATTGGACTAAAAAATTTTTCTTCATCTAATAGACAGGATACCAAAATTCTATCACATTAGTATTCATTCAATCATTAAACATTTGTTAAGAACCAACTACGTACCCTGCTCTAAGTTACAGGAATAAAGTAATGAATGAAACAAACTGAATACTTGCTCTCTGGTGCTTACCTTATGAGAGAAGTATTCTGTATTTCATTCATGTTGGTCAACTAGTTCTTTTTCACTACGCAGTCAGATTAACTTTCTCTCAGGCCTTTGCCATGATATAAACCAATCACGCTGAAAGGTTGTGTTTCCTACCTACTACTTTGTTAGGTTGAAATACTTCTTTCTTCCTTTGCATTAATAATCCTTAGTGAAACTAAAAGGATATCTGAAGATATAGTAAGGTAGGAAGCTGAAAGAATGTGAGTCACTTAGGATTTTACTGGAAAAGCTCTCTAAGCTGAAAATGTTTCGAGTAGGATCAGTTCTCACTGTTTGTGTGTTAATATCTATATCTATACATGGGATATAATGTGATGGAGGGAAACTAGAAGTAAATCTGAGACTCTTCTTACTGGCATTGATGATTTCAGTCTTTTCAGTGACCCATCTATGGCATCATTTTGAGTGTCACAAGGATAAAGTTTACATTAAAACACAAAGGGCTTTCAGAGGAAAAACTTAATTTCTAAAATAATGAAATTAGTTTTTTTAATAAACACTTGGTTGCATTTTTTCCATAAATACACAAACACCTACCACAAGCACTATGAAGAATGCAAAGATATTGTATCATAGATACACCAATAAGCTCTTAGTCTTAAAGAACTTAGCCAAATCTGAAGTAGGGTATATATGGATACAGAACATGAAAAGATGGTTCATAAGGAACCAAATGGACTTGTCCTCCCATATGTGGTGTCCAGTATAGTTCCATGATCCATGACATAAACCCCACGAGACTATAAAGATAAAAAAATATGAAAGTCAGAAACACAAATATGGAGGCACAGTGAGCTTTGCAAATAGCCCTAAAACAGCAGCTTTTTTATGACATGTATTTACATGTGGTTTGCCATTTTATGCATGTCCTTGATAAGAACAATATGATTGCATGCTTCATTACCATTCAAGTACCAACTGGAGGCTTCACAGATTCTACCACTTTGTATACAGACAGCATAAACAGAAGAAATACTTAAACTTTTCTATTTCACATTGCAGCCATAAAAACAGATTGTTTATCCAGCTGAACTCTTTCATGTGAGACACAAAAGCACTATAACCAAATACCAAAATTCAATGGCAGGGCCCAACTCTTCCTAGAAATACAGTAATGAACCAAGAAGCAAGTGGTCTTAAACTCAGTTTGGCTTTTCCACTAGATAAAGTAGCCATCATACTAAGTACGTAATCTTTATCTTGACTCTCCTGCAGTGAGGTTTTTTGTTGTTGTTGTTTCGTCTTTTTAAGACCAAGTTTCGCTCTTGTCACCCAGGCTGGAGTGCAATGGTGTGATCTCAACTCACTGCAACTTCTGCCTCCCGGGTTCAAGTGATTCTCTTCTCATGTCTCAGCTTCCCGGAGTAGCTGGGATTACAGGTGCATGCCACCACACCCAGCTAATTTTTTATATTTTTAGTAGAAATGAGGTATCACCACGTTGGCCAGGCTGGTCTCAAACTCCTGACCTCAGGTGATCCACCCGCCTCGGCCTCCCAAAGTGCTGGGATTACAGGCATGAACCACTGTGCCTGGCCTGCAGTGAGGATCTTTAACAGTTATCCAGATCCACCCCAGGTGTCCATTTTAGCAGTAATACTTTACCCCCTTTACAGTTAATCATGCACATAACAAAAGTTGCAGATAGATCAATGGAATTCATAAATGCCCTAACTCCAGGAATTAAGAGAAAATTTAACTTGGTATTTTGAATTCCCACTCAATTCAGTTAATTCAGAAATGCCTGGGCTGGGCACAGTGGCTCACGCCTGTAATCCTAGCACTTTGGAAGACTGAGGAGGGCAGGTCACGAGGTCAGGAGATCGAGACCATCCTGGCTAACATGGTGAAACCTCGTCTCTACTAAAAAATACAAAAAACTAGCTGGTCGTGGTGGCGGGTGACTATGCTCCCAGCTACTCAAGGGCTGAGGCAGGAGAATGGCGTGAACCTGGGAGGCGCAGCTTACAGTGAACCGAGATCACGCCACTGCACTCCAGCCTGGGCTATAGAGCAAGACTCCGTCTCAAAAAAAAAAAAGAAAAGAAAAGAAAGAATACCTGGAAGTAAGAACAATGAAACCAAGTACAAGTTGTACTGGAAAAAAACACCATAAACATAATACTATTCCATGTGCAAAATATCCATGTGCAAAATATATTATAGTCATACCCATTTTGACAAAACATTCATCCATGCATTTTAACACATCTCTCAAACTACGTCATCCAGCTCAGTGTCCCTGATTTAAGAATAGTATATCAAGTAAAGCCACTCAAACATATTTAGCACTACTTTGATAACAGTCCATTAAAACTATTCGTAACTCTGTGTCTCTGCGGTAAATCAGATCTTGGATCACCTTAATGCCAGAACTGCTGTGGTCAGCACCATTAGAATGAACACATAGAGGCAGCCTGTGCTTCATCTGAAAACTCTGCTCCTTTGTCTTATTTGAAATTACATCCTTCATCCCAAGACCTGAAAGGGCTTGAGTTATTGGGTAAAGCAAACATCTCTGTCCTCTCTCAGACTGCTACTGCCAGGCATCAGCAGGAAGGACTTTTGCAGCCTAAAAAGGAGAATTTGGCCCATCAGTTTAAATGACCTCTGAGCTATGTTATTTGATGGCAACCAAGAGAGTACAGTGAAATGTAACATGTAGGATTTTACAAGAAAGGAGGGCCAGGGTGGGTTTTGTTCCTCTTCTCAGATAAATTTGGTCCGTCGGTTATTCTGTGGAAAAGGTACTCACTCTCCTCCAAGGTCACTTGGATAGGAACCACAGATTTCTAGGAAAGCTATGTTATTAAATTGGCTACTTACACATAAAAGGAAGATCACATGGCAGAATTTAGCCCAGGATGTTCTGGGCTGGGAATAAAACAATCCTTTGGTAGGGAATCCCAGTGCTAACTAGATATTCCCAAGATCTGAGAACATGAAAAGCAGGGTACTATACGGAGTTAGGGGAAATTGCAGGGCTAACAAATTCATGGAATGACTCATAGCAAAGTATTTGCGCAAACTGGTTGCAATGAAACCACCTAGGGAACATCAGGGCTATTTCACTAGATAGAGGCCACTGGTTTTGACTCACTGTGAAAAAATCCAAGATCTATTTGTGACAACTTGGATGAACCTAGAGAACATCCCATTTAGTGAGATAAGTCAGGCACAGAAAGACAAATACCACCTGATCTCATATGTCAAATCTAAAAAGGCCAAATTCAAAGCAGAGAGTAAAATGATGGTTACCAGGAGGTGCTGGTCAAAGTGTACAAAAACTTCAATTAGAGAGGAGAAATTTGTTCAAGAGATGTACTGTACAATGTGGTGGCTACTAATAAGTATGTGTTTTTTTTGTTTGTTTGTTTTTGAGATGGAGACTTGCTCTGTCGCCCAGGCTGGAGTGCAGTGCTGTGATCTTGGCTCACTGCAGCCTCCACCTCCCGGGTTCCAGCAATTTTCCTGCCTCAGCCTCCCCATTAGCTGGAATTCTAAGCACATGCCACCATGCCCAGCTAATTTTTATATTTCTAGTAGAGACGAGGTTTTTCCCTGTTGGCCAGACTGGTCTCGAACTCCTGACCTCAGGTGATCCACCCATCTTGGCCTCCCAAAGTGCTGGGATTACAGGCATGAGTCACCATCCCTGACCATAACTATGCATTCTTGAAAATCACTGAGTATAAACTAAGTTTTCTTATCACACAAAAAGAGAAATATGTGAAGTAGTACCAATATAATTAGCTCAATTTAGCCATTCCAGTGTATACATATTCTAAAACATGTTGTACATAACATAAAACTGTCAATTCTAAAATAATTAAGAAAAGAAAAAAAATCTAAGATCTGAGCTGCCTGAATCCCAGGATACAATGATGAGGAGAGGATACATTGGCTTAGAAACCACTTAGTTTGCCAGCAGCAGTGGAAGAGGATTTCCTTGATCCAGAAAAGTGGGTCAGGTTATATAGAGACACAGACTCATTAGAGGTACGATACTTCTTCAAAGTATCGTTAAAAAGTCCCTCCTAATGATCCAGCTTTAACTTCTTTACCTCAGACCTATACTGAGGTAATGAAGTTAAAGCTAGATCATTAGGAGGGACTAAATTTAATACAGCCCGACTAGTGTCCTTACAAAAATGGGAATTTGGACACAGATATAGACATGCATAGAGGGAAGATGTAAAGAGACACAGTATAGGGAGGAGACAGTCATCTACAAGATAGGGGATGAAGGGAGAGGCTTGGAACAGATGCCTCCCTCATAGCCCCGGAAGGAACTAACCCTGCCAACACTTTGATTTCAGACTTCTAGCCTTCAGATCTGTGAGAAAAAATTTCTATTGTTTTAAGTCGTCCAATTTGCAGTACTTTGTTATGGCCACACCAACAAACTAATACACCTGCAAACCATGCAGATGTTTATATAGAAAAAGTCAACACTCTCTCTCACCTTGACCATTTCCTGCCTTTTGGGTAACTGATATTAGCATTGTGGAGTATATCTATTCACACTTTTTCCATACACATGATTTTTACTGGTTCATTTTTAATTAAATTATGATAGCACTTTGCAACGTACGTTTTTATCCATCTTCCAGATGGACTTATTATAACTCTCACTCATTAATTGCTATGTAATATTCAATATTATGTATCACTCTTCTGCTGGTTAACAATCAGGTTATTTCAGGTTATATGGCATCACAAAACAAATGCTGTGATAAACATCCCTGGACATATGTTTTCAATTTTAAAGCATAGATTTCTTAAATTAGAATTTCTCATTCAAGAATTATGTGCATTTCCTATTCTTCAATGCCCACCCCCACCAATGTATCAAAATATTTCTCTGCTAACAGTGCACATAAATTTCATAAACGTATTTGATTATGTTTCAAAAGCCTGTTTAAAGAGAATGATAATCACAAAGAATCTGATTAGACCCTTAGATGGAGGTCTTTGTTGCGTTCTGGTAGATGAGGAAAAATATAAGTCATGAACACTATTTTCATCCACGCAGAAATAGAGTCCCTTCACAAATCCCTTTTTCCTGGATTTTGTTTTTGTCTGTTTCTTGAGATGGAGTCTCGCACTGTTTCCTGGGCTGGAGTGCTGTGGCGCCATCTCGGCTCACTGCAACCTCCGCCTCCCGGGTTCAAGTGATTCTCCTGCCTCAGGCTCCTGAGTAGCTGGGATTACAGGTGCATGCCACCACACCCAGCTAATTTTTTGTATTTTTAGTAGAGACGGGGTTTCACCATGTTGGCCAGGCTGGACTCAAACTCCTGACCTCTGGATTCACCCGCCTCAGCCTCCCAAAATGCTGGGATTACAGGCTTGAGCCACCGCGCCCCACCCCTTTTTCCTGTTTTTAATGGAATGTGTCCCATACAGACCATTGGTTTCCATGGAATGTCCATTTTTATTACTTCTTTATGCATTTAAGGCAACCTAGAAATGCCAGTGCCAAAGCCCAAACTGAAGCTGACAGATGCTAGCCAGTGATTCTTTCAACTACAGAGTAATTTCCTGGTTCTAGCAAAAAGCATGGCAAGAACTCCATTCCCCTCAATCCACTCTCAATTAACAGATGAAGCTTTAGAACCTTGTGAAGAAGTGGGAATGCCAGACATTTCACCTACAATGGACTCTACTGGTGATTTCAGGGGAGAGCTGGCAGGAAGTAGAACACAGCCTGTGGAGATTTTGGGCACGTACTATGATTCCGAAGCCATTATTGAGGCAACTTTGCTGAAGTCAGGGCTCTTGGGAGAAAGGGACATGCATAGAGCATTTCTATTGCTGAGCAAATTGGCCATGACTTACTATGCAGATCTGCAGGAAAATGAATGAATAATGTTGAGCTTGAAAAATGCACTGGGCTTGCAAACGCTTTTGTCATGTCAACACAACTGAGATTGGCACCTCAAGAAGAGTGGCTCATCCCTGACAGATCACTCATGTGTTCCTTTAAAAAATGAGAATTTAGGAGGAGACTCAATCATAAATTATTCATTTGGGTTTTTTTTTTTTTTCATTTTATTTCAGAACATTCTCCTGGTCATGTCTTAAGTGAATTTCTCCCTGGTCCCATCATTTACAAATGCAGACAATTCTCAGTAAAGGAGCCAGATCTTAAGAAAGAAGCCACAGGACTTCCCCTCCCTTAAGAGAAGTCACTCTAGCCCTCAGTTGCTGCCCTCAATTGCTACCCACTTTCTAGGCCAGTAATAGCTGTAGCCCAATTAAGGCTGTAAAGGTGGCCCTTATTAACATTTTAAAAATAAAGCCATCTTCACCTAAACTTGGTAAGAACAAGTATTTTTCTTTTACCACCATCAAACCTCAAACACACGAAGATTTTCCTCTGGGAAATCACTGCATGTTTTATATGCTATATTTATGTCTCATTGTGAAGCATTCATTGGTTTATAGACCTTGGGTCCTCGAGGAAACATCACAAATCCTTATTATACTTCTTGGTATTAAATTTGGTGTTATAATCTGATTTATCTGCCAGCCTAACTCACATGTAAACAGACATCTCTCTCAAAGCTTCTTCAAATTCAATAACCCCCCCACCAAAAATAGTTCATGCTAAAGCTCTAGCCTTGAAGTTCACTGCAGTTACATTGTCAATGTTTAAGGATAATGATAAACAAATTGTACTTAGTTCTTTCCTCATTATGTTCACTTTTCCTTACACACACACCCCCATACACAGACAAGGGACCAGAAAAGTGTAATTTTGAAGGCCTTTTAAAGACAAGTATTGGTAGGCTTTCTAAGTGAATACAGTAATCTTCTTTAAATGAAGGAATGAATCAATCACCACGAGGTGACGGTGAAGTCCAATAAACAGGGCAGTAAATAATGATCATCTAATGAATGCAGATTAAAGACTCAGCCCAAGGACATTCCTCCTTATAAGTTATCACCTTTCCAAGGAATGCAAATATTAAAAAATCTTCATATAAGTTTATGTTGCGATTTGCTTTCTAATTCCCACATAAGATCGTTCTGATGGGAACTTATATAGAAAATTTAATCATTTGAGTATCTTTTAAGAGAATCTAATTATATGTAAAGTTTTTTGCAGATGTCATCCTCCTGGTTGTTCCTTTTAGTGATCGTAAATAGCATAGCATTGCCAACTACACAATTACAGAAGAAACCCTTTTCTCCTTTGACATTTTCAAAATACTGAAATATTTAAGCAGATGTTTAATAAGTATGATTATGTACTACTGAATATATTTCTAATGTGAAATGCACATTATATGTATGAAAAGCCAATCAGAACTTAATTCTGATTCAAGTTAGTAAAATGTTATTGTGTTCCAATGATGTGCAAAGCATAATGCTAATAAGGAAGAGAGTAAAAGATATGGGATGGCCCCTGCCCTCAAGGAACTTCCAAGTCAACTTACCTTTTTCTCTTTTTTTTTTTTAAATTTGAGACGGAGTCTCACTCTATCACCCAGGCTGGAGTGCAGTGGTGCAATCTCAACTCACAACTCACTGCAGCCTCTGCCTCTCAGGTTCAAGCAATTCTCCTGCCTCACCCTCCCAAGTAGCTGGGATTACAAGTGCCCACCACCATGACTGGCTAATTTTTTGTATTTTTAGTAGAGACAAGGTTTCACCATGTTGGCCAGGCTGGTCTCGACTCCTGACCTCAGGTGCTCCACCCACCTTGGCCTCCCTAAGTGCTGGGATTACAGGCGTGAGCCACCATGCCCAGCCACCTTTTTCTGTTACGTGAACTAAATGGTCTTTAGTTTCCAAAGTAGAAAGAAATTTTGAACAATAGTTTCTATATCAAGGGTCGTTATAAATCACATGTGTTGTTCTCATGCTCAAGAATGAGAAAAGCCACTGAAAACAAACCACATATTTTTTAGATAAATACACACCAGTTGTGGGGGTTGTCCAGATCAACCAAAATAATGCTTTTGAAAATCAAGATAGGATAGCATATTTAGAAAGTATATCATATTTAGATTATGATTTAATCTTTATTTTGGTTGGATCTGAACAGTATTTTGAAATTATTCTAGAAATAATGCAAGGAAAGAATCTAGTGTAATTTTATTCATAAAAATCAAGAAAGCTACTGATTTTGCACATAAGTCAAAAACAAAGTACAGGTGAAAAATATGGTTAAATTACAGAATATTAAACATCATTAAATTTCTGTCGTGGGTTTTTTCTGAAATATTTTTTGACAAGTTGTATAACATCTTTGTACAGTAAATTAAGGATTACCTTATAAAAATTTGAAATTATGAAGTCAATTATTAAAATATTATTTCAGAGTATTTTAATAGATGAACTAAAGACATATTAAAATAAGGTGGTTATAAGTTACTTTCTATGTTTGTAGAATTTCCAAAGCCTTTGAATCCTGTAGGTTTGTAGAATTGTATCTTTTGACATCTTGAAAAAAGATAACTGAAAAATAATATGGTTCAGCGGATTTGAAACTGCCTGCACAACAGTTCCCAAACAGTATTGATTACTAGATCAATTTCAAACTAATGGGTGGTTGTTAATTTTATGCTAAAGAAATCTTCCCTTGGTTCTGTTCAAATATTAAGAGTGACTTGGATAAGGACATGGATAATCTGTTTACCAAACCCATAGATGACAAAGGTGATGCAGACAGCAACTCTGCAGGTTAATCAAGTAGATTCAGTTGGTCTCAATAGGATAGAATGATGTATTGGATTACATGAAAATGAATAGGATAAATGTATAAATCTGGCACATGAGTTTATAGAAATGTATCAGTATAGAAGAGCAATGGTACAGCAACTGTAGTACACCCTCATAGATTGCAATTCCAATACAAAAGCAGGTGAGGTGTCGGTAGGAACTAATATTTACTGAATGACTTAAGCTCCTAACCACAGGCATCAGAGAGACCCAAGCATTGATATTATTCCCATTTTATAGAGAAACAGACATAAAATAATTTCCCCTATGTCCTACAGACTATAAAAGGTGAATCTGGAATTTGAACCTAGAGCAATCTTTCTGTAAAGCCCTGCTTTTATCAAGCCATTATCATGTAAACAGTGTAATAAAGATACTGTAATAACTAATGTAATCCTGGGTTACTGTATTAGTTCATTTCCACACTGCTGATAAAGACACACCCGAAACTGGGAACAAAAAGAGGCTTAATTGGACTTAGTTTCACATGGCTGGGGAGGCCTCAGAATCATGGCAGGAGGCAAAAGGCACTTCCTACATGGCGGCATCAAGAGAAAAATGAGGAAGAAGCAAAAGCGGGAACCCCTGTTGAACCCATGAGATCTTGTGAGACTTATTCACTATCACAAGAATAGCACAGGAAAGACAGGTCCCCATTCAATTATCCCCCCAGGGTCTCTCCCACAACATGTGGGAATTCTGGGAGATACAATTCAAGTTGAGATTTGGGTGGGAACACAGCCAAAACCTTATCAGTTACATTAGCAGAAGTAGAAGGCAAAAAAAAAGAAATAGTAGTCTTTCTCTAGTTTACATTAAGTCAGATGTTTATGGAAATCTAATGTAAAGATTAACACATATACACATTCATCAAGATGAAAAGAGAAAAACAAATACGAGGGTATTTATACAATGAAATACTGCTCATCACTAATAAGGAACAAACTACTGATAAAACAACATAGGTGATCTAAAAAAAAAAAAAAAGTTGAACAAAAGAGTGTGCACTGTTTAATTCCACTAGTATGAAGTCCATGAAAAGGCCTAACTCGTCTATTCTGATAGAACAGTAGCTCCCTCTGGGAAGGTTGCCTGGAAAGGAGCATAGGGAATTTTCTGGAATGATGAAATGTTTTATATTTTGATTGAGATGGTAGTTACAGAAGCATATACTATTGTCAAATGTATCAAACTATACACTTAAGATTTGTGCATTCTATTATATGGAAGATATACCTCAAGTCAAAGAAAAAGTAATGTACAGAAACTAGAGACTATGGTACTATGACAGTGAAGTATCAAGAAATCATGACCTATGTGAAACATGCAATCAAAGAAATACTATTTGCAAACATTTACTTTATTAGCAAGAAGTCCAGGAAAGGGGAGATAGAATGATGTATAATATTGATGTTTAAAATTATACCCTAAGAGAAAAAGAATAGTCATAAGTTTTTAGGGAGTGTAATTAGGATGAATAAGCAGACATTTTACCTCAGTCTAAAAATTCTCTATAGTCAAAGCAGTTCAAACATGAAATTGTATGAAGTTGTAAATTCCCCACTGTTCCAAGTGCCAGGCAGAGCCAGACAGCCTCCTATCATGATGTTCACAGAGGATACTTGGAACCTAAAGCAGTTCTCGCCAGTGCTGACACTATGCAGCTATGTCCTGAAACACACCTTGAGCCTCCATGGATGAAGCTCACATACTAAATGGCATCCAAACTCTCAACCCCACTCTCAATCTACTCACAACCCTTGGGGTCCACAAACCCATGTGCCAGTGATTAGCAGAAGCAGCCTCTACCCAACTTCTACTCCAACCCTACCACATGCTCCAATGTCAGATTCTAAAAAACAGTGGTTAAAAAAAAAAATACACTTTCATGTTTGGAGCACTTCTTAATAAAGAATATTTTGGTTCACCAAAGATTAAGTTATTTAACCTTATCTATTAATGAGGGTTACTAAATATCTAGCATGCTCTGAACACTGGAAATATAAGCAAAAAAAGACAACAGTCCCCATTTGATGGAGCTTACATTCTTGGTTGACATCAAGTGGATTAGGACAAGAACATCTCTGTTCTTTGGACCTATCCCTAGTGTAACTCTGCTGTACATGTAAGAGGGTGATGAATAAATACCCATTAACTTAACTTGATGTGAGAAACCAACAGAGCAGGAATATATAAAAGCCTCATGGGGGAGACAGGGCTTATCCAAGATTTAGACATGGTATTTTGCTACTCAGCTCAGTAAAAATCTGTTAGATGTCAGATGTTGACAAAATACTCATTTTCACCATTGTTCCTACACCTCAATAATAAGCCAATACACTGTGACTCAATGGATTTACTCTGAATTTACAATTTGGTTAATGCAACCCCCCAGAGTGACTCCAAGAGCCTTAGTAGAGCTTAACAAAATTGACTTCAATAAAATAAAAGGAGTGATGTTGCTGAGCTATGTCCAATAAATCACAGAGTCTATTAGCTGACATTAATTTATAATTTCAGGCACAGCAATAAAACTATTCACAATGCATTCCTTTAAATTGGATGAGAAGCCCAGGTAGCAAATTCTGAATGCAGCAAATCCTTCTAGAATAAAAACAGAAAACAGTCTCTATGGCAATAGCTTTAGGGAGTTGCCTTTAACCTCACCTAATGAGCCAACAAAATGTTTTAAGTGTACACTTAAGCGTACAATTCAAGAAGTTAAATTGACTAGACCCGCATTTTAAGACCTGCTGAAACACTAGCTGCAAACTTTACAGATTGACTCTCCAAGGAAAATTAGGTATTTGCTATACACGCATCAGAGGCAAAAAGTTCAAAGGAAATTGTGTATAAATTACACATATATAAGGATGAGAATTAACAATTCTGTTAGTTCTGTCTATGTACTTCCTCCATGTGTAATCTTTTCCTCTTCTTGTCGCTTATCTGTAAACCTTTTTTTGGTCTCTAGCTACTGCCCACCACACACAGTCATATTAAATTGTCAATGGAAAAAGATAAAACACATTTCCTCAAAGGTCTAAAGTCATCAGGAAGGAGTGGGCAGGTGTGTCTTCAAATCAGTACATTCATACATTTGGGAAAGCATAGAGGGGAGAAGGAAGAGGAAAATCATGTAAAAAAAAAACTGCTCTAAAGGTGATCCTACTGAGTAAGGAGCTGTGTCAAAAACTAGAAGCACTATAACAAAGGGCATAGTGGCAATTCGCCAGAAGGGAAAATGGTGGGAAGGAGGCACTGCAGCAGAAAACAGCTTGGAAACTATTGAAAACTGCTATCTACTTGATATTTGAGAAATCTCACATTTGGGTAGTTTAGTGCAACGTAGCTAAATGTTTAAACTAAACCTCACAGTGGTCAGAGGAATAAAAACAAGATGATAAAACCTTTTTCTAAGAGTAGGCATAAGAGGTGATAAAACTGTTTCCTAAGAGTAGACATAAGAATAACTTTTATTTGGCCAGCACTTTGGGAGGCAGAGATGGGCAGATCACTTGATGTCAGGACTTTGAGACCAGCCTGGCCAACATGGTGAAACCCCGTCTCTACTAAAAATACAAAAATTAGCCGGGCGTGGTGGCAGGCACATCTAATTCCAGATACTCGGGAGGCTGAGGCAGGAGAATCGCTTGAACCTGGGAGTGAGAGGTGGCAGTGAGCCGAGATCGCGCCACCGCACTCCAGCCTGGGTGACAGTGACACTTCGTCTCAAAAAATAAAAAAATAAAAAATAAAAATAAATTTTAAAAAAAAGGAATAACTTTATTCACCTTTGGCAACTTTTCCTAAGTCACCCCATGTCATCTATGTCAATCTGTATTACACCCAGGGAATCCAAGAAAGTGAAATCACTGTAGGGAACTGGCACCGGCCCCATAGGCTTCCCCTGGGCAGGGGATATTCTGAAAATGGGATTATCAGTGACTGACTAGTTCCAATATTAACATTAGTTTCAAAAGGCGAAAACTTGTAAATAGAAATTCTGGAATAGATAGTAATATATATGTATTTATATAGAAAAGGAAGATGCATGATGAAAAATATAAAGATAACTCAGTACCTATAAATAAATACTTAAAAGGGAAGAAACGGGAATATAACTAAAAAGACAATGAATTAGAACTTTTAACTCAATAAGTCACTTTTCTAGAAGGACAAAAAATAAATCACTGCCACACTTAATGACTTTTCACATTCTGAGGAAGACAGTTTCAATGTAATTTGATACATGTATGAATGTTATGTGTAAGTCACTAGGCTAGGTGCCATAAGGACTTATAGAGATTTTAAATATAAAATGGCCAGGCACGGTGGCCCACGCCTGTAATCCCAGCACTTTGGGAGGCTGAGGCAGGTGGATCATGAGGTCAGGAGATCGAGACCATCCTGGCTAACACAGTGAAACCCTGTCTCTGCTAAAAAATAAAATACAAAAATTTAGCTGGGCAAGGTCGCACGTGCCTTAGTCCCAGCTACTCAGGAGGCTGAAGCAGGAGAATCACTGGAGCCCGGAAGGCAGAAGTTGCAGTGAGCAGAGATCGCGCCACTGCACTCCAGCCTGGGCGACACAGCGAGACTCTGTCTCAAAATAAATCTTGGATTTTGCAAGATGTCAGGGGAAATTAGCCACACAGATAGATCCCACTTTACAAGGGCACACTGATCCTAAAAGGTCAGTTGGGAGCTAGCTCTTTGAAGCATAGAGGAATTACCAAGGAAAAAAAAAAAATCAGAGTTGGGAGAAACAATATACTACTTTACATTTGAATTTCTGAGTGGAAAATTCAGGCTATAAGAAGGAATGAATAAGAGGTAAATTGCAAATTTGTATTTTGAATCAATTAGAAATGTAAATCGTTAGGACTGTCAAACTAATCTTAACCCTATGCTAACTCGAAGATAATTTCTTTAGCATAACCCAAATAGATGGTTTGTCTTTTCTTTCAACTGTGTTCGTACATTTGTTCAGTGCATTCTAAAACCATTGAGTACAACACCAAGAGTGATGGATTAACGGGTTATTAAAAATTGATTTTATTTTAAATAATGGTTTTGCATTTCAGGTTTTATTTCATCAATTTTACTCTATTCCCTATTCACGAGCAAGAAGTATAAAACTCCCCCCTCAATTTTTCAAAATGGAACTAACAGTAAACAGAAGAGGTTATCTTTAAAATTTTTCAGCCAATAGTGATGGAGAGGAGACAGATTGCTAGGCATGTGGTTACCAACAGAGTGTACATGAATAAGTCAGTCTGCACTTCCCAAGCTGTCGCCAGAAGGAAGAACTCAAAGAGGGTCTGCTTTAAGAAAAATAAGAACCCCATTGGTGGGGTTGTTGCCCAATAACAAGATTTTGGAAATTTCTTATTCCAAGTTTATTCACCCTTTCCTGTGGTGAATAAATGCTATAGAGCAACCATTTTATAGCATCTGTGCTGACAAATGCTATAGAACCACCACAGGGAAGAAGTGTTGCTTAGGTTAAAGCTTCCATTGAGTGTGCATCTTCCTGGTATAATTGAGATCTGATGTATATGTGTTTTGAGTATGTGTATTTAAAATTAATACTCCTCTTTTGTAAAAATATTTAGTGTTAGAATTAATACAGTGAGATCAAAGTCATAAATTGAGTTGTGCTGATAATATCAATTGTATATAGCTCTCTAGGGATTTTTAATCTGGTTATTATAAACGTGGATATATTTTTACCAGCTATTACCCACATCCTCAAAATGCAATACTCAAGGTCATCACCACTTGCCCCTATGAGCTCCTTGCTCAAGACATATATCCCTCTATAGAAAGTTATAGTAAAATAGTTTTGTTAGAACATCTGCTAGGAAAGTGTCACTTTTTTAAATCAACGATGGCTAAGATGTCAATGGCTCCTCTTTAATGCTGGTGCCATTGCATATGCATGGCACAAACTGCACAGAGAAATGACATCCATGCACGTGGGAGAAATTAGAACTGAGACATGAGAATAATCCATAGTCAGCAACAGTAGTCCCAGTACCAAGAGTTCAACTGTAAACAGTGTCTAGCATTTTCAGTTTGGGTTATAACCAATTTTTTTATTAGACTCTTAAAGATCCAAGTAATAAATACAGTATAAGGTACAAGAATTCCGCAGTTGTTCAATATAAACTGGCCTGGAGAGGAAGAAAAGGCAAATGGATAAGAGGCTACATCATGAAATTGAGTAAGGGATGATAATGGCTTTGAAGAGGGAGGGAAGCAGTTGGTCTTTAGAAAACAACTTGCCCAGTGGGTTCCCCGCCATACACACTCTACTTCTGCTTTCCGTGGCATTTTCCCTTCTACTCTGAATGTATCTGTTCCCCAAAATCCACAATGGCTTCCATAAGAGATGTGATAGAGGTTGTAACTCTCAGAGCTAAGTAAAGCTAGGCAAGGCCAAGAACATCAACTGTTTGCATGAATCACTAGTTATAATGTGGGTGTTTATGAACTGACTTCATAACTACCTGTGAAAAGATAATTGGAACAAAGATATGAGATGAAAGGAAAGGGTTTGTGTAAAGTAGAAGCAGAGTTAGATAATATCATAGTATCAATAATATAATTTGGATATTTGTCCCCTCCAAACTCTCATGTTGAAATGTAATCCTCAGTGTTGGAGATGGGACTGGTAGGAGGTGTCTGGATCATGGGGGCAGATCCCTCATGAATGGCTTAGTGCCATTCCCTTGGTGATGAGTTCACACGAGATCTGGTTGTTTAAAGGTGTGTGGCACCTCCCTTCTCTCTCTTCCTCCCATTTTTGCCATGTGATATGCCTGCTCACCTTTCACCTCCTGCCATGATTGTAAGCTTTCTGCAGCTTCAGTAGGGGCAGATACTGGTACCATACTTCCTGCACAGCCTGCGGAACTGTGAGCCAATTAAGTCTCTTAAGTTACCCAGCCTCAGGTAATCTTTTATAGTAACGTAAACAGACTAATACAGAATCATAGGCAATGAATTAGGTTTTAGAATTAAGCTTAATTGTATTAAAGTTTGTTGAATGAGTGAGCAAATGAACAAATGAGGCTATAACAACATCCACCAACCACTAAAAAGTTGACTTTGTAATTTCTCAGTTCTAGTAATCAGTAGCCACAGATTGCAATAGAATTGACTTAAGAAATGAGAGCAGGCAGCAATATAAGTGAGTATGCAGCAACGAACCTCAGTCCCAAAGGCTAAAATACAATTGCCTTGACCAAGTCACAAACTTTGTGAGACTTGGGAAAGAAAAATACAACCAATTCTGATGAAAGAAAAGAATTGACATGGGGGAGGCAGAGTAAGATGGCCAAACAAAACCCTCCAGCAAATGCTCCCCCTGCAGAAACACCAAATTGAACAACTTATCCACACAACAACCAAAAATAGGTGAGAGATCACAGTATCTGGTTTTAACATCACATCAAGGAAAGAAGCCCTAAAGAAGGTAGGAAAGACAGCCTTGAACTGCTGATACACCTTCTGCCCCATTCCAAAAGCAGCTATGTGGCATGGAGAGAAAATCTGTATGCTTCTGGAAGGCAGAGCACAGCTATTACGGGACTTTTCTTCAGAACTCAGTGCTGCCTTGTCACAGCAGAAAGCAACACGGGCCATTTAGAAAACTGAACTTGCCCAGTGGGTTTTCCCCACCAATTCTACTTCTATTTTAAGTGTACCCATGGAGGGAGCACTTAAACCAGCCCTAGCCAGAAAGCAAGTGCCCATCCCAGCCATCAGAGCCTGAGCTCTGACAAGGCTCACCACCACAGGATAACGTGCTCTGGGGACCTCAATAAACTTGAAAGTTGGTCTAGGCCACAAGGACTACAATTCCTGGGCAAGTCCTGCTGCTGTGCTGGGCTTGGAGCCAGTGAACTTCGGATGCACATGACCTCGTGAGGTATTAGCCGCCAGGTGGCCAAGGGAGTGCTTGCATCACTCCTCTGCCAACCCAAGGCAGTGCAGCTCACAGCTCATGGAGAGATACTTCCCTTACACTTGAGAAGAGAGAGAGGATAAAGAGGACTTTGTCTTGCAAATTGGCTACCAGTCCAGCCACAGTAGAATAGGGTGTCAGGAAGGGTGCTCTATTTCAGGACCTAGCTCCCAAAAGACTTATCTAGGCACCTTCCGGGCCAGAATGGAACCTGCTACCTTGAAGGGAAGAAACCAGTCCTGGCAGGATTCATCACTTGCTGTCCAAAGAGCCCTTGGGCCTTGAATAAACATCAGTGGTATATGGGCAGTACTCAATGGGCTTTGGGTGAGAACTAGGGCTAGCTGTGCTGGCTTCAAGTGTGACCCAGCACATTCCCAGCTGTGGTGGGAGACTCTTTCTGCTTTAGGAAAGGAGAGGATGAAGTAAAGCGAACATTGTCCTGCAGCTTGGCTACCAGAATGGCTACAGTGAAGTAGAACACCAAGCAGGTTCCTGGGGTCCCCAATTCTAGGCCTTGGCTTCTGTGTGGCATCTGTGGATCTACCCTGGAGGGAGAAACCCAGTACCATTAGTAGCATTCATCACAAGCTGACTAAAGAGCCCTTGGGGCTTGAATGAACATTGGTGGTAGTCAAGCAGTGCCTGCCATGGGCCCGAGGAAGTAGGGGCCACAGGGAGAGAATTCTTATGTGTAAGGAAAGGAGAGGGAAGAATGGGAAAGAGGCTCACGGGTGCCAGCTCAGCCACAGTAGAATAGAGAACCAAGTAGAGTCCTCAGGTTCCCAACTCCAGGCCCTGGCTCTGAGATGGTATTTCTAGACCTGCCTTGAGTTGGGGTAGAGGAAGGTCATCACCCTGAATGGAAGGACATAAGCCTGGCTGGATTCACTATCTGCTAACTAAAGAGTCTTGGGCCTTGGATGAACATTGGCAGTAGTCAGGCAGTGGTCACCACAGGCCTTGGGCAAAACCCAGTGCTGTGCTGGCTTTGGGACCGACTCAGCACAGTCCCAGTGGTGGTGGCCACAAGGGTGCTTGTGTCACCATTTGCCCAGCACAAGGCAGCTCAGCACAGAGAGAGGGAATGTGTTGTTTGGAGGAAAGTAAGAGAAGAGAACACAAGTCTCTGCCTGGTAATCCAGGGAATTCTCCTAGATCTTACCCAAGAACACAAAGTTGGTACCCCCTAAGTCTGTAAGAGTCACAGCATTACTGGGCTCAGGGTGCCTCTTAATGCAGATACAGCTGCAGTGACCAAAGAGTTAGATCAAAATATTCAATTCCCTTTAAATACTTAGAAAGGCTTCCCAAGAAGGATGGGTACAAACAAGCCCAGGCTGTGAAGACTACAACAAACAACTGACTCTTCAGTGCCCAGATAAATGATGCACATCCATAAGCATCATGGACCATCCAGGAAAATGTGACCTTACCAAATGAGCTAAATAAGACACCAAGGACCAATCCTGGAGTGACACAGATATGTGACCTTTCAGACTGAGAATTCAAAATAGCTATATTAAGGGAACTCAAAGGAATTCAAAATAACAGTGAAAGAATTCTAAATCTTATCAGATAAATTTAACAGATTGAAATTTTTTAATCAAGCAGAAATTCTGGAGCTGAAAAATTCAGTTGACATATTGAAGAATGCATCAGTCTCAAAAGCAGAATTGATCAAGCAGAAGAATTAGTGAGCTTGAAGACAGACTATTTGAAAATACAGTTAGAAGAGATAAAAAAGAATTTTAAAAAATGAGGCACACCTACGAGATCTATAAAATAGCCTCAAAAGGGCAAATCTAAGAGTTACTGGCCTTAAGGGAAAGTGGAGAAAGAAAGACAGGTGCAGAAAATTTAGAGGATCATAAAAATAAACAAGTAAATGTCAATAAATTAGAAAACCTAGAAGAAATGTATAAATTCCTAGATACATACAACATAAAAAGATGAGCCATGAAGAAATTCAAAACCTGAATAGTCTAGTAACAAGTAATAAGATCTAAACTTTAATAGTCTCCCAGCAAAGAAAAGGCTAAAACCTAATGGCTTCACTGCTGGATTTTATCAAACATTTAAAGAACTAATACCCATTCCTACTCAAACTATTCCATACAATAGAGGAGGAGAGAACACTCCCAAACTTATTCTACAAGATCATTTTTACCCTAATGCAAAAGCCAAAAAAAGAAAAAAAATACTTCAAAAAAAAGAAAACTACAGGCCAGCTTCCCTATGAACATTGTTGCAAAATTTTTCAAAATACGAGCAAATTGAATTCAACAACACTTTTAAAAGTTCATTCATCATGACCAAGTGGGATTTATCCTTTGGATACAAGGATGGTCAAACCTATGCAAAAAAAAAAATCAATGTGACACATTATATCAATAGAATGAAGAAAAAAACATATGATCATTTCAACTGATGCTGAAAAAGCATTTGATAAAATTCAACTTTCCTTCAAAATAAAAACCCTCAAAAAACTGAAGGTAAGAGGAACATGCCTCAGCACAATAAAAGCCATAAACAATAGACCCACATCTAGTATCATACTGACTGGGGAAAAACTGAAAGTCTTTCCTCTAAAATCTAGAGCAAGACAAGGATACCTACTTTCACCACTGTTATTCAACATAGTACTAGAAGTCCTAGCTAGAGCAATCAGACAAGAGAAAGAAATAAAGGGCATCCAAACGGGAAAGGAAGAAGTAAATTATCCTTGTTTGGAGATAGTATCTTATATTTGGAAAATGTAATGACTCCACCAAAAAACTATTAGAATTGATAAATTCAGTAAAGTTGCAGGATACATAAATCAACATACAACATAAAAAAATTGGTAATATTATTTCTATATGCCAATGGTGAACAATCTGAAAAAGATATTAAGAAAATAATCCCATTTATAACAGCTACAAGTAAAATAAGATATGTAGGCATAAACCTAACCTAAAAAGTGAAAGATTTCTACAATGAAAATGATGAAACACTGATACAAGAAATTGAAAAGGACACAAGAAAGGAACAATATTCCACGTTCAGGGATTGCAAGAAACAATATTTTTAAAAATGTTCATACTACCCAAAGCAATCTGTAGATTCAATGCAATTTCAATCAAGGTACCAAATGACATTCTGTGCTGAAATAGAAAAAATAATCCTAAAATCTAAGTGGAACCACAAAAGACCCAGAGTAGCCAAAGCCATTCTGAGATTTCAAAACTGAAAGAATCACATTACCTGACTTTAAGTTATACTAGAGCTATCTATAGTAACCAAAACAACATAGTACTGGCAATAAAAACCAAACACATAGACCAATAGAACAGAAGAAAGAACGCAGAGATAAATCCATATATCTACAGTGAACTCATTTTTCAAAGATGCCAAGAACATACATCAGGGAAAGGCAGTATCTTCAATAAATTGTACTGGAAAAACTGGATATCCATATGCAGAAGAATGAAAGTAGACTGTAATCTCTCATCATATGCAAAAATCTACCCAAAATGGACTGGACACTTAAATGGATTGGACACTTAAATTGGACTCCTCAAACTATAAGATTGCTGAAAGAAAAAAATTGGGGAAACAATCCAGGATATTGTTCTGGGCAAAAATTTCTTGATTAATACCCTAAGGGCACAGGCAACCAAAGCAAGAATGGACAAATGGGATCACATCAAGTTAAAAAGCTTCTGCAGAGCAAAGGAAACAAAGTGAAGAGACAACTAAAAATAGGGGTAAATATTTGTAAACTATATCAGACAAGGGATTAATAATCACAATATATAGGCAGCTCAAATTCAACAGTAAAAAAATCTAAATCCAATTTTAAATAGGCAAAAGACCCAAATAAACATTTCTCAAAAGAAAACATACAAAGGGCAAACAGGCATATGAAAAGGTGTCCCCACATCATTGATCAGATAAATGCAAATCAAAACTACAGTAAGATATCATCTCACTCTAGTTAAAATGGCTTTTATCCAAATGCCAGGCTATAATGAAAGCTGACAAAAAAGTGGAAAAAAGGGAATCCTCATATACTGTTGGTGGGAATGCAAACTACTATAGCCACTATGAAGCTTCCTCAAAGAACTAAAACTAGAACTACCATGTGATCCCATTGCTTAGTACATACTCGAAAGAAAATTGGTATATCAATGAGATATCTGCACTCCCATGTTTACTGCAACACTATTCACAATAACCAAGATTTGGAAGCAACCTAAGGGTCCATCATTAAATGAATGGATAAAGAAAAAGTGGTACATATACAAAACTGAATACTATTTAGCCATTAAAAAAGAATAAGATTCTGTCAATTTTTTTTTTTTTTTTTTTTTTTTTTTTTTTTTTTTTTGAGATGGAGTCTTGTTCTGTCACCCAGGCTGGAGTGCAGTGGCGCAATCTCGGCTCACTGCAAGCTCCGCCTCCCGGGTTCACGCCATTCTCCTGCCTCAGCCTCCCGAGCAGCTGGGACTACAGGTGCCAGGCACCACGCCCGGCTAATTTTTTATATTTTTTAGTAGAGCCGGGGTTTCACCGTGTTAGCCAGGATGGTCTCGATCTCCTGACCTCGTGATCCACCCGCCTCGGCCTCCCAAAGTGCTGGGATTACAGGCATGAGCCACCACACCCGGCCAAGATTCTGTCATTTGCAACAACATGGATGGAACTGGACAGTATGTTAAGTGAAATAAGGCGGGCATAGAAGGACAAATTTCACATGTTCTCATTCATTTGTGAGAGCTAAAAATTAAAACGATTCAACTCATGGAAATAGAGAGTAGAATGATCATTACCAGAGGCTAGGAAAGGTAGTGGAGGGTGGGAGAGGGAAGGGAAGTGGGGATGGTTAATGAGTACAAAAATGCAAGTAGATAGAATGAATAAGATCTAATATTTGATACGACAATAGGCTATGGTTAACAATAATTTACTGTACATTTTTAAATAATTAAAAGTATAATTGGAATGTTTGTAACTCAAATAAATGGTAAATTCTTGAGGTGATGGATGCCCCATTTACCCTGATGTGATTATCACACATTGTGTGCCTGTATCAAAATATCTCATGTACCCCATATATACACCTATGTACCCACAAGAATAAAAGTTAAAGAAAATAACTACATGAATGTACTTTGAAAAATATAAATTGTTATGTAAATGTTAATACAAAAAAAGTGATTTAAACAAAGAATCTTGTCTCTTCTGCATAAAATGTAGGGAACATAGGGCTTGTATGGTGGCTTGCCATCAGGTACCAGAAGACATCCAGGTTTCTGCTGCTTATCTCTATGGTATAGTTCTTATCTTCATAGTACAAGCTAGTGATTCAGGCTCATCAATGTTGCAAGCAGCAGAATCAAGGAAAAGGGAGGAAGAAGGGTAAGAGACATGTACCAGCTATCATTTAAGAAATTTCTTCAAAGCTGTCACAGAACAATTCTATACATGGCTACACCTAGCTATAAGGGATGCTTCAGTCTTCATTCTGAGTGTCTGTGTGTCTGACCAACAATTGGAGGCTCTGTCAACACAAAGACAATTGTTTGTTGACAGACAACTAGCATTTCTGCCACTGTTACAATTAAAATTGTTTTAGGCCAAGGCACAGTGGCTCACAACTGTAATCCCAGCACTTTGAGAGAGTGTATTAGTCCATTTTCACACTGCTATAAAGAACTACCTCAGACCCAGTAACTTATGAAGAAAGGAGGTTTAATTTACTCATAGTTCCACATGGCTGGGGAGGCCTCAGGAAACTTACAATCATGGTAGAAAGAGAAGGGGAAGCAAGGCACATCTTACATGGTGTCAGGAGAGAGAGAGTGAGGGGGGAAAACCATTAGATCTCATAAGAACACTCTATCAGAAAAACAGTAGAGGGGAAATCTGCCCCCATGAGCCAATCACCTCCCTCCACATGTGAGGATTACAATTCGACATGAGATTTAGATGGGGACACGGAGCCAAACCATATCAGAGGCCAAGGCAGGAATATGGATTGAGGCTACTTTGAGACCAGCCTGGGCAACACAGTGAAACTCCATCTCTATATAAAATAGTTTAGCTAGAAAGCTCGTGATAAGATCCTGAGAGGAGTCTAATGGTCATGCAATGCATACCTTACACAAAAGCTCTGAGCCAAGAAGGGCAGAGGAGACTGAAATCCAGCCAGCACTCTTCCAATCAATGTGTTATCCTGTCCAGGGGTTGTATTCTAGCACAAGGCCTTGTCTGTCATGCTTTCTTGGACAGAGACCCACAAAGACAGCAAGCCATGTGCCCATCAGGCTGTATCCACTTTCAGAAGTTACCTTTTTCTAATTCATCTACCCAGAGAGGTTATCTTTTCCTAATTCAGAAAAAAAAGTATTGCCTTGACAAACTCTACTATCTAAAGAATAACCCGGATCCACAGCAAGTTACCATTCCATTTTATTAGTAAGCATCACCATAAAACCACAGAAAAGTAACATTCTTTTCTTAAAAATGTTGTGTGTAAAACTTGGTAAAAAAAATTGCTTAGCTACAGAAAATACACTGTCTACACACAGTAACAAAACATGAAGAGGGAATTCAAGAGTTTTATATCCTTGGTTTTACTTATTGAGAATTAAATACTGAGGAAGTAAAACACAGTGATTAAAGACCAATGGAGTCTAGGGCTAGAACCCCTGAGTTTGCATTCCAGTTGTAACTTCTAGCTGTATAACTTTGGGCAAGCTAAATTCTAGATGCTTCGGTTTCATCAATGGTAAAAGAAATCCCTCCAATTTTCAGAGATTAAATATATCCACTTATGGAGGTTAGAACAATAAGCAGTCAGTAAGTGTTAAGTGCCACTAAAACACACAATTGAACATTAACAAAACTTGAATAATCAAATTTTTCAAAAAGTTGCCATTTTTAAGAGAAGAAATGGAAGAGTGAACAAAAGATATAAATTTTGCCTTCCAAAGCTGCTTGCATAAAGACAACAAAAATAAAAAGCTTCAGAATGCTCTTTAACTATTTTGGTTAGTTGCAGATATTTAGGGCATTAACTTGAAATGCCATGGCTTTCCAGCATCAAGTTCCCTTGAATTTCATTTTTATACCAACTAAAGAACTAGAAAACCACAAATCCAGAGAAAATATTTCTCAAAAGGCCCAAAAGAAACTTAAAACCACAGCTTAATATCCACCAAAATAAAAAGTATGTAAGTGCTTGCATCTAATATTCCATTTTTAGTGTCCTATTCTATATAAAAGACATGCAAAGAGGCACAAAGATATATATAAATCAGTAATTATAGTATTTTCCTTTGAAATTTTTCAAATATAAAAATGGATAGAATAGGGTAATGAACACTCATGTATTTACCTCTCAGCTATTATCAACTAATGGCCAGTTTCTGGTTTAGTCCCACCTATTTGCTCTCTACATCAAGAAATATTTTAGAGCAAACCGCAGACATATTTTGGTCACAACATTATTTCAATACGTTTAATTAAAGAATTGGCATACAACCTGCAATGTATGTTTAAAGTACACAACTTGGCAACTTTTAACATAGGTCTGTCTATACCCCTGAAATAATCACTACAATGAAGATAATGAATGTATCCATCACCTCCAAAAGAATCCTCCTGTTAACACTCCTTCCTCCCCAACCAACCAATCTACTTTCTATCACTTTAGATTAATTTGCATTTTCAGAGTTTTACATAAATGGCATCCTGTTATATATACTCTATTTTACAACATTCAGCATAATTAGAGATTCATCCATGTTGTCGTGTAGATCAATGCTTCATTCCTTTTTACACAGTAGTATTCCATTATCCACATGTATCACAATTTCTTAAGAGACAGGGAGTTGCTCTGTCACCCAGGCCCAAGAGCAGTGCCACAACTATGGCTCACTGCATCCCAGACCTCCTGGGCTGAAGAGATCCTCCCACTTCAGCCTCCTGAGTAGCTAGTACTGATAACAAAAAACTCAAAGACAGAGCTCAAAAACTCACTAGTCAGGCAACTAATTACACTGGACCCACCTGGCCACTCTCTAACTGGGTATCCTGGCTTCTTCCAGTCGTTGGTCCTCTAATATCTATCTTTCTCCTTCTCTTATTCAGGCCGTGAGTCTTCCAGTTAATCTCTCAATTCCTACAAAACTGCATCCAGGCTATCACTGATCACTCTATAGGACAAATGCTGCTTTTGACAACCCCACAATATCACCCCTTACCCCAAAATCTTACTTTAGTCTAATATCTCCCACTTTAGCTTCCTGTGCCGGCCCTAATCCTGCTCGAAGCAGCCCTGAGAAACGTCACCCATCAACCCTCCATACCACCCCCAAAATTTTCACCCCAAGTTTTCACTACTCTTTCTCGTTTTATTTCTTCATTATTAACATAAAAAGGAATGTAAGATCCTCTGAGCTGGCCACACCATGGTCAAACCATCATATTCCCCCGCCCTTGTGATAATGTAATTTGTGATATTCCCTGTCCTTGTGAATGTACTTTATAACATTCCTCCCTGCCCTGGTGACAATGCACCCTCCCCACCATTGAGAATGTACTTTGTAACATCCATCCCCTGCCCGCAAAAAAAATTGCTCCTGGCTCCACAATCCATCCCAAACCTATAAGAACCAGTGATAATCCCACCACCCTTCGCTGACACCTTTGTCGGACTCAGTCCACTTGTACCCCAAGTAAATAAACAGCCTTGTTGCTCATACTAAGCCTGCTCAGGTGGTCTCTTATATAGACATACCTAACAAGGACTGGTGTATACCACCACACCCAGCTATTAAATCTTTTATAGAGATGAGGGTCTTGCTATGTTGCCTAGGCTGGTCTTGAACTCCTCCTCAGCCTCCCAAAGTGTTGGAATTATAGTTGTAAACCACTGTACCCAGCCCCACAATTTCTTTATCTACTCACCTATTGATAGACACTTGAGTCACTTCCAGGTTTTGGCTATTACAAATTAAGCTGCTGTGAACACATATCTAAAACCTTTTATAGATTCATGCTTTCATTACTCTTGGGGAAATATCTAGATATGGAATGGTTGGGTCATAAGGTAGGCATATGTTTGCTCAAAAATTCCAAGATGGTTTTTCCAAAGTAGCTGTACCTTTTATATTCATATCAGTAATGCAGAAAAGTTTCAGTTACTCTAACATCTCTCACAAATACTTGGTATTATGAGGTTTATTCTTTAACGACCTCCTAATAGGTATGTGGTGGCAACTCAATATGGTTTGACTTTGTATTTTCCTAGTTATATATGTTGAATATCTTTTCCTGTGCTTAACTCTCATGCATTTGCATTTTTTGCTGAAATGCCTGTTTGAATCTTTTACCCATTTTTAATTGGGTAGTTTGCTTCTTAAGTTTTGAGAGTTTTTTATATATTCAGGATATTTCTTTATTAGATGTGTAATTTGTTATTTTATTTCAATCTATAAATTGGTTTTTCATTCTTTCAAACAGCAGCTGTTCTTAATTTTGATGAAACCTAATTTATCAAAGCTCTCTTTTATGGATCGTGCTTTGGGTGTTATATCTAAATGTTTCCCTAACCTTGAGGTCACAAAGACGTTTATAATTTCTTCTAAATATTTTACTGTTTTAGGTTTTCTCTAGTCTATAATATAAAGTTAACTTTTGTATTTTCTATAGACTTTTGCATATGAATATATATTTTGCATATGAATATTATTGCTGAAAATTGACCACAACTGTGTGGGTTTGTGGCTGGACTCTCTTCTGTTCCATTGATCTATTTCTCATTCTTGAGATCAATACCACACTGAAGTTAGATGGTAGAAGTCTTCAAACTTTGTTCTTTTTCAAAATCATCTTGCCTACTCTAGGTTCTTTATATTCCATCTGAATTTTTAAATTAACTTCTTTTTTAGAGTGCCTGCTGATATTTTTATTAGGACAGCATTGAATCTGTTGATCAATTGGAAAAAATCTACACCTTAAAAATACTGAGTTATTCAACCCATGAACATCTCTCTCCATTTTAGGCCTTCTTTAATTTCACTGAGCTATGTTTTATACTTTACAGGGTACAAGTCTTACAGATATTGTGTCAAATTTATGCCCAAGAATTTCAGTTTTGAAACTGTTAGTAGTACTGTTTTGTAAAATCAGTTTTTCTATTCTTTATTTCTAATATATAAAGACACAATTTTTTAAGCTGATCTTATGTTCTACAGACATGGCTAAACTCCCTGATTAGGTCTAGAAGCTTTGACTCCATAAGACTTTCTGCTTAGACAATCATGTCAGCTGGAAAAAAGACAACTTTACCTATTTCCAAACTGAATTCCTTTTATTTCCCTTGTAATATTGCACTAGTTAGAACCTCCAGTACAATAAGATAAGAGTGAACGTCTTTGTCTTCTTCCTGATGTTAGAGAGAAGGCATTTAGTCCCTCACCATTAAATATTATGATAGCTGTACGTTTTCATGGATAGCAGTAAATTTTTTTATCTCAAATATGGTATTTTCATCTCTACGAGTTTTATTTTGGTCTTTTTATATCTCCCATGTCTCTACTTAACATTCAATATTTCCTTTTGCTTTTTGAACATGTGGAACACTGTCATACCTCTTTTAATGTCTCTACCTACTAATTCTATCATTTTTGTTATTTGTAATTCAGTTTCATTAGACTGATTTTATTCTTAATGGTGAGTTGTATTTTCTCTGCCTGCCTAGGATCTTTTGATTGGATGCCAGACATGAATTCTACC